>NW_013952520.1:155695-157224 GCF_001266775.1 Austrofundulus limnaeus | reverse complement strand
ACACACACACACACACACACACACACACACACACACACACACACACACACACACAAAAGAACAGCACAGATGCCTCTTGTGGCTCTGGTTTGGGCACTGGTGACCCAGTATGGCGCGGTGCAGTTTTTGTTAACAGGGGCGGGCAGTAAAAGATGGAGTGAGAAGTTTGCTGTTTGGACCTTTAAGAACATCTAACTGTCATAATGAAGCCATGGACCAGTCGAGTTCTGCTGCGATACTAAAGCTTTTTTTCTACCTCACAAAAACTTTCTATTTCTTATTTGACATTGCTGAAAACAGGGAGGGGATAAGGCACAGAGGTACTGGTTGTTCGCATCTCCGAAAGTTAATCATTTATGTTTACAGCTCTGACACGATAATAACCAGGAGAAACAAAAGCCAAAGGTCTTAGCCATCCATCAGTACAAGGAAGCCCTCTGAGTGTCATCAGGTAAGTCCAACTTCTAATAGATTCACTTTTAGCCTTTTTTGTCTTTTTCTGTTATTTTTTGTTGATCAAAATAGTTGTTCTTCGCACTTGTGAAAATGTTTTACATCAAGGGAATGACAAAAATGTGATTGTCTTCAGTAAAATATTAATTGGATTCATCCTACATTACATAATAATAATTATGTTTGTCTTTTAAATTAAATATATATGAATATATATATACAACAATGGATGAGATGCCCAAAAGTGTTAAAAATTTAAACAGCTGTAATTGATTATACCAAGTTTTATTTATAGACAGATAACAAATAGATAGTTCATAGATGTTACAATGTTGGGTTTTGGAACCAGCACTGCTTTACTTTCCCACACACAATCATAGTGTTATACAAATCTTTAAATATAAACTAATGAATTACAGCCAAACTTGTTAGTTAAATGAATAACAGAACATACAAGTAAGAACTAATTGAATCAACAAGAGTCAACACCTGAAAAAAAATTCTGAGGTGTATTTCTTTTATTTGCCCAAGTCCTGTTTGTTCACCTGGATGGGCAGAACTTTAAAGCTGTGCTGGGATTATCCTGTCGGGGCACTGTAATGGCATCAACTTCTGCTAGATCAACCAGTGACTTAACAGATTCTGTGTAACTGGATCGTATATATTTTAACTGGTTTTACTTTGTGACACTATTTCATCATGACTTCCCCCCATAAATCTTGTATCATTTGAAAGGGAATAAAAAGCCATTAAATGAAGTATTYCAGGTAGRGATATTCCCATTTTTTTYCTCAAACAAAGTACAAGTACTTCAGTACTCGTTGATACCAAGTGTGTACTAAATTTGAACTTAAACATTGCACAATGACTTTAAAAACCCAATCATTTTATTGAAAACAAGATGTCTCTCCTTTCATACAGGCTGTAGGCCTGTATAACCGAATCAAATAAACACCATTGTTGCAATAAATAAATAAATAAATGTTCTTACAACTTATATACACTTTTTAAACATGGAACTGGCAAACCTTTCACTTAAAATGTGATCTGTGACTTATTCAATGGAATATTTATAC
>NW_013952520.1:152724-155440 GCF_001266775.1 Austrofundulus limnaeus | reverse complement strand
TATTAAGTTTGAAATAATTTTACATAATTTAACTTAGACAAACTCAGCGATGATTTGCTTTCTCTGAAAATCAAGATTTCAAGGTGTTTTCACTAGTCTACTTTCTTTTAATTTGTATGGGCGAGGCCTTGCGTGTGATTCACTGTAAATGTTTAACTGATACAATTAGAGCAGCAGCAGTTTTCTGGCACACATACAGTAGGATCGAAAAGTACACAGTCCTCTGGATATCACTTGTTAGATTTATGACCCTCAGTACTAAAGCCCTGAAGTTGGCTCTTTGCTCTTGTTTTTTAACCTGGCATGGCATACATTGCATAAAATACTAACGTATCAGTTAATAATAATTACCATAACCTCTTTCCAAATGTTTGCTTGATAACTGATACTTAAACTGTGCAGTAATGTTCAATAAGGCTTGAGGAAACCATGACTAAAGAAAAACAAAGCAGCAACCTCTGACTCCAATAAGGAAATTAGAATAATATTTTATGACACTTCCTCATTAGCTTTCTTTTTCAACATATTGTAGTGTTTAGTTCTTTTATAATCAGTTTTTATTACTTTTTCTTTTTCTTACATAGCAACATCTGCTGTTGAAGGCATTGAAATGTGTTGGTGGTGTGCAGTTAATTAGAGGATTATTAGAGAACATATTGATTCATTTTTTAGTTTGATTGCCAATTTTACCAATAGAGACAGTATTTCCCATTTTTCTTTTACCTTTGATCAAAATTGGACTGGAAGCAAAAAAAAAAAAAAAGACAAAGCAAAACTCTTGGTAAAAGTCAGAAAAACATTGAAATAGACATAATTCTATATTTGCCATATTTTCTTGAGGAAGTACATTTCCATAGTGCAAACTTTTATATTTAAGGACAACATGTTAAATAGAATTCTGTAAATGTTAACATCAACAGATTAGAATTGTCATGTTTGCATGTTGGATTTCGCTGAAATCCTTTTCTTCCATCTTCAGCCATAATGTTAGCAGGGCAGGCTCTTCTAATCTCAATGCATTAATGACTGTATTGGATGATAAATGAATAAAATAGTTCTCATTTTTTGGTTTTAAAAAAAATCAGAGTTGTTAATAAATCATCTTTTTTGTGATTTTCAGACATGGGGCCACACACAGGATGGACTATCCTGCTTCTTGTCTGCTCAGTCCAAGGTATGAGTTTAGTAAAGTTGACAGTCATTTTCCCCATAATTTTGTGTTTTTACATTATTAATTAATGTTGAAATAATTTGCTTTAGCAATCAACTACGCCCCTGAAGTCAAAGATGGAGTACATGAGCTGTGTGAAGACCTTGAAAARGGTATTTGTCTCTATAAAGGATTAAAAAATGTTTACCGTTCAACAACTATCAGTTAAATACATTCATTATATTCATTGTTGTCATTGTTTGTATAGGTTCTCATGCATTTGACATCTTAGCATCAGACCCTGAAGGTGACACATTGACCTATCAGTTGTTTGGAATTCAGGCTTCAGCCTTTGAAGTTGATCGTGCCTCTGGCAGAGTAACACTGAATGGTGCCCTTGATAGAGAGGTATGATGTGTTAGAGAAACAGAGAAAATTTACATGAAAAAAAAATAAAAACCTTCTTTTCATTAAACATTACACATTACTTACACAACTTCATCTATTCTAGACTGAAGCTGTTCTGACGTTTGAGGCTGAAGCCAGTGATGGTCAAAGTAAAGTATGTTATATTTAATTTATAGCTTAATGTATATATATATATATATATAATTTTTTTACTCACTATATTAACAATGACAATCATGTTTTTCAGGATTCTGGGACAATAACTATAATAGTATTAGATGCCAATGACAACCGTCCTCTATTTAAGGAGTCTTCTTATGATACGTCAGTGCCAGAGGTAGAGAAAAAATGTTGAAACAATATTAATTATGATTTTCTTGTCCTTTTAACATCCATAGAAACATAGCATATTATCCTATGATCTCTAACCTGCTTTGAGTCTTGTTTTTTTCTCTGTAATACTTGTTTACTTATTCATGAATCTGTAGAAAAAGCTTGGACATTTTTGGGTTTATTCTTTGGCTTATTTTGCCTCCAGAATGCCCCCATAGGACATACACTGACCACAGTGCTTGCCACAGATGCGGACACTGGAAGTGCTGGTGCAGTTAGATACAGCATTGATGAGGTAAGTTGTAAATCATGTCTTTAATATCATTATCTGCTGATGTTGAATGAACTGCAGAGTTTCATTGGGATATGTTTTCCAGATATCACCAGCTCAAGGAGCTAATCTGTTTGAGATTGGTGTGTTTGATGGTAAAGTGACACTAAAAGGACGTCTGAATTATACCTCACTGAGTCCCTTTTATCGACTTAAGATTAACGCAAGTGTAAGTACAATAATTCAAATTGTGAAATGTGTTGCTGTTTCTTATACTGGWAATTGAAATGTAAAATGTCACTCCACTTAGAGGCTGATTTATCAAGATCCTGAATAACTAGTGCTAAATTGCTGGGCAAACTAAAAAAAAAAAAAATGCTGTGCTGTTAGGGCTGTGTCACACAGCAGGAAAATTGTGCCGAATTCTGGTCCGAGATTGCCCTTAAATCAATCAATCTTAAGGAAGTCCAGATTACCGTGATGGCTCTAAAGCACATGTGTCAAACTCAAGGCCCGCAGGCCAGACGTGGCCCGTGGGTGACTCCTGTGTGGCC
>NW_013952520.1:151207-152594 GCF_001266775.1 Austrofundulus limnaeus | reverse complement strand
TCCTTCACGGTCGAGCTATAACAACATGAAAATTGTTTCTTATGACAATGGTAAACTTTAAGTTTATGATTAAATGCAACAAAATAACATTAAAAGGCGAAAAATAATAACTTTCCTGCCCCTGAGCTGTTGGCTTTAAGTAACTGAGCAATTTAGTTAGATAGCACAGTAATAATGTCTCAAAATAAACTGCTATATAGTCAGCATCAACCATAAACTAAATCTGCCCTAATGCATATTAGCTACTTACTACAAACTCATCAGTGAGTAAAACTTTTTTCGTTTTATTTTTAATAATATTTCTGTGTTTATTTCAGATTTAGACAGTAGTAGCCTACACTTAGTTCTTATCAGTGTTTAAAAGAGGACGTGTTAAAATACTGTTTRGTCAAAGTTAAACATGAAACGTCAAAGTTCATTAAAACTGGCCCTTTGAGGGCCACCATAACGCTCATGTGGCCCTCTGTAAAATGAGTTTGACACCCCTGCTCTAAAGATAATCTGAGCAGATATTCCTGGGTGGTGAGTTAAAAGTGATTGAGTCGGCTCGGAAGGACATCGGGACCACTTCGACCTCAAATTGGGGATATTCAACATGTTTGATTTTTTGGCCTGATATCACAGTGTGTGTAGTGTTCGCCTGAAAACAAACGAGCTTGCAGCCTGTTGAATGTGATGTGYAGCCAATCAGAAAGTGAGGAAACGTAAACATGGAGGGGAATCCAAAATACAGAAGACATAAAAAACTGTCATGACTCAGCAGAAYATCAGCTGGATGTTTTAAGTTCTATGGAATTGTTTTTCCTCTGGTAAAAATAGCCCACAAACGATCAATATTGTTTCTTTCTAGTCACAAATGTTTATTTATTTACTCTGAAATCACGTCACTCTGGGGGTCACGCAAGATTTTTCTTCTGACATCTGAATTCTCGTGAGATTTCAGAGGTCTTCTGTGATTTCACATCTGACATCTGAATGTTCAWAAATGAAATATATTTTAGTGTGTGGTGTGTTGTCTCTTGCCGTGTGGCTGTACACCACACACTGCAGGACCAAACCTGGTAGATCCATGATTTTTTATCCTCACACGTGGGCTCTCTCAGTCTTTRAAAATMGGCCAGTTTTGAAATGTTGCYGTGTGACGCAACCCTTAGTGTAAATGTGCAAATGACAACAGAAGTGGTGCAGACCACCCTATTGAATTAAGAATTTTGTATGTGCTACTGGCTGTCACCACTGAGGCAAATGATCCAGATGTGAGAACATGCAGAGTTGAAAGGAGTTTTTCCATAAGACAGGGTTCTGCGACATAAGGCTCTTTTTGGCATTGACAAGTTTATTTATTTTATTTTTTATTCCACAGATATCTTGAATTTCAACGTGATGC
>NW_013952520.1:138923-150137 GCF_001266775.1 Austrofundulus limnaeus | reverse complement strand
TTTTTTTTTTTACCAACATTTATTAGCCCATTTTCAAAAATACTAATCAGATTTAAATTTTAACAACACAATCGTAATGACTGTGTTCTTCTACAGGATGGCGGCGGCCAATGTGGTTCTGGCCCACACAGAGTTCAGTCAAACAGTATGTTCTCCCTCATCACGGTCGACGACGTTCCTGACCTTGACCCAGTTTTCTTGAACATTCCTCCTGCACTGAAAGTTGAAGAGAATTCACGCATTGTGAGTGTTGTTTTTTTTTTTTATTACCTTTTTATTATCTTTTAATGAATGCTCTTGTAATGGTTTGGCTGTCCATCATATTGACAAGGCTACTAAAGCAGACCTGTTGGGTCAGCTTGTTTGGATTTGTTGGTGTAGATTCTCCATCTTCCAGTTCATGACAATTAGTTAAATAAAATGTTTCACCTCTCATCTCCTCAGCCTCTACAGCTTTGATCTTAGGAATTCCATATTTAATTTAGTGCATTTTATATAATGATGTTACTTGTTTGAAAGTGTGAATGGTTGTGAAATGGTTTGGGAGGAAGAGATAAATGATAACACCCTGTCTATYAAATACTGTTTTTTTTCTTTTACAACTTCTCTCTTTTCTCAACACATTTTTTTCCCTGTGTGTGGAGAACATTGTGTTCAAAAGTGTGTTTTTTTAATGTAAGGGAATAGTTAGCAGACTTACTTTTGCTCAGCATTAAACGTGACACACATGAAACCTACTTTGGCTTGATGCTGTTCCTCAAACTGTTTGAAGGAGCTCACACCTTTTATTTCAGACAGGTGCATTAAATTAGATCTGTCAAGTGTCGACGTACAATAAACCAATAGGAAAACAGAAATAAACAACAAWTGAGAGCACTAAAATACAAAGAACATTAATGATGTCAACAGGAATAGTTGTAGTCTTGACCTGAAAAGTTGGCTCACCTGTGTTGTGCTGCATGTTTCAATCTTACTGAAAGAATTTTATCAACAAATAAACCTGGAACGACTGACCATACAATACCATACCATWTACTGTACCGTACTGTACCATACCATCACAGAACCAAATTATTATTCAGTACAATAAATACGACAAAACCACAGGTTTTAAAAATCCGTTTCGCTCTTTTTTTCAGGACCTTGCTGTGTATACAGTGATCGCAATCGACCAGGACGAAGGAGTCAATGATGATATAATCTATTCTATTCAAGGTAAGTTGAAAAAAAACAACCTTATTTTACTGTTGTGAGTAAAAATAAACAGAAGAATAAAGAAAGTAGTTATTCAATTATTATTATTTATTTTTTACAGATTCCAGACCACCTAACTTATTTAAAATCTCAGTCAATGACGGGGTCATATCTGTATCATCAGAGATTGACAGAGAAGTTACTGGTGACACTGTAACCCTCACTCTGAAGGTAAAAAAACAGGAAAGATTATGATAATTTCCGGTCTTTGGTTATTTGGCTTTTTATTTTATTTAACCTTTATTTCAATAGGCAAAACATTAAGAACAGTTTCTTATTTACAATGTTGGCTTGAAACCGAACAATTTTTGCTGTTACATCCACTTTGTACAATTCATCTGAACCACATCATGTCAACATAGGTTGTCTAAAACCATGCTTTTAAAAGTGGGGGCTGAAGTTGCTAGAGGGAAAAAAAGAAAAATGCTATAAAAATAAATGTCATCAAATTAATATTTTAAATTATTAACAAAGGGGTGGTGGTCCCTCTAATTAAAAAGGGCGACCGCAGAGTGTGTTCCAACTATAGTGGGATCACTCTTCTGAGCCTCCCTGGTAAGGTCTATTCGGGGGTTCTGGAGAGGAGGGTCCGTCAGATAGTTGAATCTCAGGTTCAGGAAGAGCAGTGTGGTTTTCGTCCTGGTCGTGGAACAGCGGACCAGCTCTACACCCTCAGCAGGGTCCTGGAGGGTGCATGGGAGTTCACCCAACCAGTCTACATGTGTTTTGTGGACTTGGAGAAGGCGTTCGACCGTGTCCCTTGGGGACTCCTGTGGGGGGTACTCCGGGAGTATGGGGTACCAGGCCTGTTGATACGGGCTGTTAGGTCCCTGTATGAACGGTGCCAGAGCTTGGTCCGCATTGCCGGTAGTAAGTCAAACTCGTTTCCGGTGAGAGTTGGACTCTGCCAAGGTTGCTCTTTGTCACCAATTCTGTTGATAACTTTTACGGACAGAATTTCTAGGCGCTGCCTTTTTGGTGACATTAGGATCACATCTCTGCGCTTTGCAGATGATGTGGTCCTATTGGCTTCATCAGATTGTGATTTCCAGCTCTCACTGGAGCGGTTCACAGCCGAGAGTGAAGTGGCCGGGATGAGGATCAATGCCTCCAAATCCAAGATCATGGTCTTTAGCCAGAAAAGGGTAATGTGCCGGGTCAGGGAGGAGGTCCTGCCCCAAGTGGAGGAGTTTAAGTATCTCGGGGTCTTGTTCACGAATGAGGGAAGAATGGAGCGGGGGATCAACAGGCGGATTGATGCTGCATCTGCAGTGATGCGGGTGCTGTACCGGTCTGTCATGGTGAGGCGGGAGCTGAGCCAGAAGACAAAGTTCTTGATTTACTGATCGGTCTATGTTCCTACCCTCATCTATGGTCACGAGCTTTGGGTAGTGACCGAAAGAACGAGATCGCGGATACAAGCAGCTGAAATGAGTTTCCTCTGCAGGGTGTCTGGGCTTTCCCTTATAGGTGAGAAGTTCAGTCATCCAGGAGGGACTAAGAGTAGAGCCGCTGCTCCTCCACATTGAGAGGAACCAGTTGAGGTGGCTCGGGCACCTGGTTAGGATGCCTCCTGGATGCCTCCCTGGTGAGGTGTTCTGGGCACGTCCCACTGGGAGGASACCCAGAGGAAGACCCAGGACACGCTGGAGGGACTTTGTTTCTCAGCTGGCCTGGGAACGCTTTGGGATTCCCCCGGATGAGCTGGCCCAAGTGACTGGAGAGAGAGGGAAGTCAGGGTCTGTCTGCTTAGGCTGCTGCCCCCGCGACCCGACCCTGGATAAGCGGCAGAAAATGGAGGGACGGAAATTATTAACAAATCGCTTTTAGTCTGAAAGCCCAATCTTGACCCCTCTAAACCCCTCATTAAACATCTTGTCATTGTGGCCAAATAGTTACATTTTAATAAGATAATAAATAACAAAATAAAAGAATAAAACTCTTCTCCAGAAGACATCTGGGTTGTCCATGTACGCAGCTGCAAATTTCAGTCAAGTCTCAAGGTGTTGGTTTGGAAGTATAGGTTTATATCTTGGAGGACCGTGACACTTAAGTTCCAGTAATTTGCAGTTCATTTCAAGTTTTAGCACTGGTGACTGATAACCAACTTTCCTTCCTTTTAGAGAGACAGATGAGTACTGGTTAGTCCAATAAGTGCAGTCAAACAAATTATTTTAGGCTAGCAAAGAAATACCAGCTGCAGTCAGTCATGAACTTTTCATTTTGCATTACCCTGACTGTAAAATTCCTCCTTTTGCTTTATTTTAGGCCACTGAGAAAAATCTGGACATCCATGGACGTCAAGCAAGTACAACAGAAACAATGCAGATCACTATTACTGATGTCAACGACAACCCGCCTGAGTTTTATGATTGCAGCGTCTCCTGTGTGAAAAAAAATGAGTTCACAGATGAAGTCTTTGAACACTTCAGTGGATCTATTTCCCTCAATATGACTGTCAAAGATCCTGACAAGGTGAGAAATAATCACAAGTGAAACATGTATAATTATTATTTCCCAAGTGACATTAACGAGTGAGGATTGGCTCTTCCTCCATTTTACAGTTTGTCAACACTAAACTAACGCTGGAAGGAGAGGACAAGGAAATATTTTCTGTGTATCCCTCAACCACAACATCAGACAGCCTTGTTCAGCTCCGTGTTATACAGCCCGCACATCTTGATTTTGAAGAAAAACAGCAAATGGTTCTTCAGGTAAAAAAAGAAAGAAAGAAAGAAAGAAAGAAAGAAAGAAAGAAAGAAAGAAATATACTTAGTAAAAAGAAATGAAAGCTTTTCTTTTTGTAGATTTTTCTTTGTTGTAACAATGCTTCTTGGCAAAAAAAATCTTTTACCAGACCTGATTGGCAGCACCTGGGGGTACCAGAACCTCCAAACAAGTTTTACCAGCAACAGCATAGCAGAGAAGATTTCGCAAATTTTTCATGTAAACAACCCATATACCCATCTCTACTGCTCGTCCCACAAATGCATGTTCCTTACAAATGTGGCACCCTTTGAACAGGAAATTAGGCTTTCCAACGATACAAGATTTATTTCCAAGAAGTGTTGTTTCAGGAAATAATCTACCAAACACTCATTTTCTAACTTTTTAGACTAAGTTTAGATCATTTAATTGTGATGTGACTTGAAAACTTAATTGCTACTTTATGTGACCTATGCTGTGTTGCAGATCATTGCTGAGGATATGGATGAACCCAGCTTCCGCACCACTGCTACAGTCACTATAAACATTAACGATGACAATGACAAGAGCCCCACCTTTCCAGAAACCACATATGAACTGGAGGTGCCTGAACACTCTCCTGACGGGACAATTCTGGCCAATATTACTGTGAGACTATTATTATCTCAAAAGTCAATCATACAATGTATAATACATACATAAAACGCAGTTTTTTTAAAAGTTTTCAAAAACTTTTATTTTTCAGGCAGAAGATCCTGACACAATGGATCAAGGCAAACTGACCTACAAACTTCTTCCAGAAAGCATGTATGTTTACACTTGATCATCACTGCAGTATTTCAGTTTATCTGAATTCATGGGGCTACTGTCTGCCTTCCACTTGATCTCTATGAACTATTTGATGTGTTCCAGATTGAAATTCTTTGATGTCGACCCAGTCTCTGGCACAGTCTTTGTGAAAAACGGGGCTGTGTTGGATCGTGAGAGCAGATCTCTGTTAACAGCCACTTTGGAGGCCAGAGACACAGCAAACAAGCCCGGCTCCACGGTACTGGAGATCACATTGACTGACATCAATGACCAGCCTCCAGTCATCAACAGAGTATCTTACCTGGAGAATGTTCAAGAGGGCAACACGTTTGCATACAGGATTGAGGTAAACAATAATCATTCCCTAACCACTTTCATTCAAGTTTCAATTCATGCATCATTTAAATAAAGTTATTGTAAGTATGCCATGTGCAAGTTAAATTTATTATATATTTATACTCCAAAAAAATATGTCAAGATTTGTTTGTTTATTGCACTTGGATCTTATATCACCATCTTTGCTTAGTGTAAAGTATCATGGACCAGTTTTGGGGCATGCCAATGTGTGACCAAGTGTGAAAATGGGTCATGTTGTGTTTATGTGCAACAATGACTGCAGAAACATGAAAAAAAGTTAGAATATATGAAATAATTAAAACTTCAGATTGTTGCACTGAGGCCCAGTGTTAGTGTAATACAGCAGATTTAGTTCTAAATACGTTGATGTAGTTTATGGAGATCTTGACTGTGTATCAATTTTGCTGCCTACAGAACATTTTAGCCACTTAATTTTACAAAAAAAAGATGGGAACGAGCTCTCTTAAAACTTGAACACATCTATAGAATTATATACAGTTTAGTAACGATAACATACAGCATGCAGATGACTACAGACCACAATAACAAATGCATTTAGCACCAATTAAAAAGCACATTCTTTAACCAATTAATATTTATGCCAAATATGATGTGCAGCCAAGAAGGTAGTTTATTCAACATTTAATGAATAATAGGTTGGCCTGCCTCAAGATTATATGTTAGCTAAATGTTTATCACTCAGCCACATTGGTCATATTGTTGTTAATATGATCACTGTATACAAATATATGCTCTGGCAATATATTTGATGTTATGGGATACTAATTATATAAGTAATTCATATATTATAGTGAAAATTATTGCGCAACAGCACAACTTTACCTTTTATTTGCATCTCCAGATTGCTATTTTAGACAATAATCCCAACATTTGAGCAGCATAACAGTTCTGGACAAGTTTGTCCTCCTTCTGATTAGAAATTGGTACATCACAAAGCAAAAAAAGCTCTTTAGGCTGTGTAATTGTCTATCATTTACTTCACAGTTGGTTGCCCCCAAACAATCTCACAAACCACTGCACACCATATCCAGTAGCCGACACTAAAAATATCTATGAAATGCTCCATTGCTCTATGTTGTCTTTCAATTTTCAAAACCAAAATTGAAATATTACTAAATTCAAATTTAGCAATTTTTAAATGCATCTGTAATAATTGAGCAAGCTGATTCAAAATAGTTTAAACAATGTTTTTTTTGTACAATGTTACAATCTCTATGACATTTTGAAAAGCCCTCTCAAATGAAGAGACTGCACTAATATTATTACATAATAGGGTTTTGATGCTGCTTCTTAGTTTCTGCTGTTTTCTGATTTGGACAGGCTACAGATAGAGATGACCCTGATACAGTAAACAGCCAGATCCTGTACAGTATAGAACCAAGCGTGTTCAGCAACAGCTTCACTATGGATGAAAACACGGGATGGCTGAGAAGCAAAGGTGAACTAGACCGGGAGGAGCTGGATCCAGAACTCGATGGCAGAATTGAACTCAATGTAACAGCCACCGATAAAGGAGTTCCCCCACTTTCCCACACCGTCCCTTTTGTCCTCACTGTGGGGGTAGGTCTTGTTGCAAATTCTGTGTACTACAACCCCTGGCAAAAAAATATGGAATCAGCAGTCTTGGATGAGCACTCATTCAGACATTGCATTGTGTAAAACAAACTCAGATCAAAAACATGATACAAAAATGTCATTCCAAAGTGCAACTTGTTGGCTTTCAGGAACACTCAAAGAAATGAAGAGAAAATATTGTGGAAGTCAGTGAATGTTACTTTTATTGACCAAGCACAGGGGAAAAAAATGGAATCACTCAATTCTGAGGAAAAAAGTATGGAATCACTCAAATTGGAGGTAGAAGATAAGGACACACCCAGTCAATATCCTTTCCCCAAATGGACACCTGCCTGAGATTAGATCTGCTCGTTAGTCTGCAGTTAAAAACACCTGAAGTCATGACACCTTGGAGGGCCAAAAAATGAAATAACCAGTATAGCTGAAGTGATTCCTGAATTAAAGATTAATATTTCAAAAAGAAGATCAAATTATTTGAGTTAATGTGCTATATTATTAGCTTTTGAATGGGTGGGGGATAATAATATAAATAAAATAATAATTTGCAGTGATTCATTTTCTGCATTGTTGAGTATTGAAAAAGGACATACAAATAATCATCAAAATTATATTATATGAAATTATGGCNCATTTTCTGCATTGTTGAGTATTGAAAAAGGACATACAAATAATCATCAAAATTATATTATATGAAATTATGGCTGTTTATCATAGGATATATGAACAAAACAAAAATAATATTATTCTGGACTCCTGCTCATGTAGGTATTTTGGGTAATGAAAGAGCAGATAGGTTGGAGAAGGAGGCTATAAAAAGAAGAAATTGATTTACCAGTAAAATTTTCTAAATCTGAAGGCAAAAGTATAGTTTGGAGAGGAAGCAAGAAGATATTTACATGGAAGATATTTATATAGGATGCAAAAGTTGATGTAGTAAGGATCAGAGGAAAAAAAAACAGGAGAGAGGAGATAATTATAAATAGAATAARAACCGGTCACAGTTTTTTTAAATGGAAATCTTTTTAAGATGGGGAAACGTGATGTATTTTGAATGGTCTTTTGTTTATCTGTTTTTCATGATCCCATGATTTTTTCCTCAGAATTGAGTGATTCCATTTTTTCCCTGTGCTTGGTGAATAAAAGTAACATTCACTGACTTCCACAATGTTTTCTCTTCATTTCTTTGAGTGTTCCTGAAAGCCAACAAGTTGCACTTTGGAATGACCTTATTATTGTATCATGTTTTTGATCTGAGTTTGTTTTGCAGAATGAAATGTCTGAATAAGTGCTCATCCAAGACTGGTGATTCCATACTTTTTTGCCAGGGGCTGTAGTCTAACAACTGATGAAAGCATTCCTTGCTGATCTTTTCCTCTCATACACCTCAGGATATCAACGACAACTTTCCAAAATTTGTAGCAGCTTCTTACGCCTTTTCTGTTAAAGAAGGCGAAAAAGGCAAGTAGTTTATATAATAAAACTTTTAATTGTTCAGGACTTTGTATCAGAGTTTATAATATACTAATTTGTCTTCTTTTTTTCTGATCAGGTGCATTTGTAGGTTTTGTTCATGCTGTGGATCTGGATCAAACAAACGCCTTCAATCGTATTTCTTTCAACATCATTAGTGGGGGCTTTGGCAGTTTTGGCGTTAGAGCCAGTGAAGCTGAAACAGGCATAGGCTATGTTGGGAGGATCGCCGTTGACCAGGACATTGAGCTGGACTTTGAGTCAGAACGCAAAATGTTTGAATTGCAAGTGGAGGCTACAGATCCAGACAGATACAAGGATACTGCGACGGTAACGGTGACTGTATTGGACGTGAACGATGAGAGGCCTGAGTTCTTGCCGATGGATCCTGTGAACATAAAAGAGAACACTACMATCAATGAGCCCATCGGAAAGTTCAAAGCACACGACAAAGATACCAATCATTCCCTGACCTACGAGCAGGAATCTGTCAATTGCAGGTGTAATAACACCATGAGATCCTGCGAATGGTTTATCCTTGACCCAAATGGAGACATTCGAGTCAACCCAAAAGAGAGAGTGGATTATGAAGAGTGTGACCAAGCAGTGGTTGAGGCTCAGGTGGTGGACGAATACACAGAGAAGGGAGAGAACAACAGCGTTAAAACAGGTCAGGACTTAGTTTGTAAAGCACAGAATAGCACTGAACTAAGACAGTAAATACAAATGAAGACATCTCACACACAAGCTGTTTTTCTTTTTTCTTTCAGGACAAATGGTGGTGTACATTGAAGACATCAATGACAACATTCCACAGTTTATTCATTCAGATGCTGTAAATGGTGTGTATTTATTTACCTGTTTTTTCATAAACAGAACAGAGATCTATTTCTTACAGTGTTTGCACAAAGACCACACCCATGACCATAATGCCATGTGGTTTTCTAACACATTCTCATGTCGGACTCGTAACATATTGCCACTTGGGCGCTCTGCACCCAAACGTCGACGCGGGGGGTACACCCGCGCGTCCGTCCTTGGCGCCCGCGGCTTTTCTAGGTTTGCGTGACGTCTGTGGTTAACATGAGGAATCAGGATTAATGTTTAACTTTAGGGTCTGTGGTTAACATGAGGTTAGGGGTTAGTGGTTAACTTTAGGGTCTGTGGTTAACATGAGGTTAGGGGTTAGTGGTTAACTTCAGGGTCTCTGGTTAACATGAGAGGTGTGGTTAACATGAGCGATCAGGGTTAATGGTTAACTTTAGGGTCTGTGGTTAACATGAGCGATCAGGGTTAATGGTTAACTTAAGAGTCTGTGGTTAGGGTTAGGCTCTATAAGGCTAGTAGAAGTTAAATTTAGGGTCTAGGATGGTTAGTTTCATGCAATTCGWGTCTTGTAAAAACACATTGTCCTCCTCCGCTCCATCTCGTACAGCACGGACGCGTGGGGGGTACCCCTGGCGTCAACGTAATGATGCTTGGTCAAGCGTCAATACCTTGATGCAAATGGGCATCAAGGTATGGGCTCGATTCTCAAATGTTGCCAGAAACAATGTGAACCAGATAGAGTTGAATAAATTTCATAATAAGAACAAAATTTAGCAAGCCGCAAAACATTCCTTTTGATTTTTTTAGTAACTCAGACTTGTAGGATGAAGGGGTCTTTGAGAGGATATGGATCTTGACAATTAGTTTGTTTCATAGAGTCATTCAATTTAGTTGTTCGATTCTGAACAAGTTGCATCATCATGTAGGGTTGGGTTATACGCCATTGCATCACATGGGCAGAACCATTGTTTTAAGAGGAACCCCTCTAACCCCTTCCCCCTGAGCAAACGTCACATCTCTCTACAGATTTCTAGCAGAAYACATTTAGCTAAAGACAGTTTGTTTTATACATAGTTCTCACAGACATAAACATCCAGGCACATTATTTTGGCCGACGCCATCTTTGTAGGTTAGCATTTGGCTTGTAGCATGAAATGATTGAAACAGAAAAGCAAGCAACAAACAAAACTAGAGAAAAAAAGCCGTCAGACGAGGCAGACATGTGACCAGGACACACTGGATGAGCCATTTGCTAAAAGAAATGTTTAAAATAAATGTTGTTGATTAGATTTAAGAAAAGGTCCTCAGACTGACTAGAAGATCTGTTTGAAATTTAGAAAATCAAGTTGTATATGTACACCGATTGTTTAAAAATAACTCTTTAAAAATTAWAATGAAAAGCAAATGAAAAAATACAAGTTTACGTTGTCACTTTGAGCGTTAACACAAATTCAACACCAAATTTTCTTCCTTTTTATTTAGTTGTGGTGGCTGAAGGTTCAAATAAAGGGACCTCGGTGGCACAAGTCACAGTGAGTATGACAAAAACTGACTGCAGACATGATGCAACATTTCTCATCAATGAACTGAAAATATGTCTTTTTCTATTACCAGGCTTCAGATAGGGACTCTGGAAAACACAGCGAGATAGTGTTTAAAATACAAAAAGTCCAGTTTGAACACACCAATAATCAAACAGAAACCCTCGAGATCAAGTTTGAAGTTGTCACTACTCAACAAGGTGCCAATTACATTGGACTTATTCAGTAAGTAATTACTTTTTACAGCTAAAAGATTTAGTCTTAAAATTTGAGGTTTTATGCATTATAAATATAATGGGGAGCTAATTTTCATGTAATACGTGTATTGCTTCACAATTGATATTTTTCACTTCCCACAGGTCCTCCGAAGGCCTCGATACAACCCTGAGAGGAAAGTATTTGGTAACAGTGACAGCAACTGATACTGGAGGCCTTGAGTCCTCCACTGTAGTAGAGGTGAAGCACTGGTTGATATTTTTATTTAAAAAACAGACATGCACAGATAGATGTTTAAAAAGTGCAACTTATGTTAATTGCTTATGTGCTTCTCGTTGTTGCAGATATTCACAGTTGATGACACCTACAAAGTTATACTTGAGTTTGAACGGTCAGAAGCCCATGTCCAAGAAAACAAAGAGGAGATCAGGAGGTG
>NW_013952520.1:134111-137689 GCF_001266775.1 Austrofundulus limnaeus | reverse complement strand
TGTGTGTGTGTGTGTGTGTGTGTGTGTGTGTGTGTGTGTGTGTGGACAGGTTTTTTCCTACAACGTGGGGAAATTTTTCCCAAAAAAAAAGCAGCCTCGTGGGGACCGGGCATTGGTCCCCACGGGTCCAAATGCAAATTACGAGTGTGGGGTCCGGTTTAACTTCTTCCATCAGCTGTATTTGTTCACTAGGTGGCGCCAGTCATCCAGTCAACAAAAAGCTGTTGCTTCTGATTAAAGTATTTCATTACAGTAGAAATATATCAGGGGGAATTTTATTTTTTGAGACCTAATCATCTAAAAACATTATCTAAAATAAGGATCATTCTGAGYGAGATTTTGTTTTTGTTTCTGTTTAGGGAGAGTGTAACAAGGACTTCAATGATAACATATTTTATCTACCGTAATGGAAGTGCTATTAGACACGATGAGGTGGAATCCATGCTCTCTAAACGTGAACATTTTCACATACTACAAGGTCTTGGCCTCACAAACATTGTAAGTACCAACAGTTTTAGAAGTGTATTTCCTGGAAGCAAGACTCTCCAGTCTAAAGTTACATTACATTCTAACGTTCTCCAGATGATCTCATTCATGTGATGCATTTCTTACCTTTATTCCAGGGCACGGTTGAGGTTGCAACCAAACCTACAAGTCCAGTGCAGTATGTCCTGCTGGGGCTAGTCGCAGGCCTCGTTGTTGTGTTGGTCATTCTCACCACCTCACTGATGTGCACTCGCAGAAAGTAAGAAAGGAAAAACTAGCAGAAACACTGGACTGAACTTGAAAACTGTTGATCGGAGTGAGCGATCACTTCTGAGGGCATTGATTAGTCTGTGTGCTGATCAGCTTCTTTCACATTACAGCTATAGACGGAAGCTAAAAGCAGCCAAAGCCATGAACACTGCATCTGCAATGAACTCTGACAACCAGAAAGGAGGTGCGGTGGTACCTGGAACTAACAAGTACACCATGGAAGGGTGAGCGTGTTAACAAGATCATTGAACAAAAAGCCCACCTGATGCAAATGTTAAAAACTTTTAACTGATTTTTTCTTTTTTTGTTTTTGTTTTTATTTTATTTTTTGCCATTTTGTGTGACTTGTTAATCTCTGACAGTGCAAATCCGGTGCTCAACCTTGCTCTGGATATAGACAGGGAGAGCAGCTCTGACGTGGACAAAGCCAGGTAAAAATAAAAAAAAATTTAAAGCTCTATCAAGATTTTTTATGTAGCATAATAAACTGGGGCAACTTCCAATGCAACATATTATCAAAAAAATTTAATTTGCGCCACATTAACAATAATATGCATGTACTAAAAATGTATCCCATTTTCCTCTTTTTTCTTCATAGCCTCAACTCTCTGGACGACAATTATGACATGATCACCAATGACACAAATTATGACATGGTGAGTCTAAACGAACAACTTGTGGATTAGGTCAGGATTATGCTTTAAATTTAAAACATACTCYGCTCTACAGCATAGGATTGAGGAAGAGGAAGAAGATGACGGTCCACCAGAGTACAACGAGCCTCTGGGTGCAGCGCTGGCTCAGTTAGGCCCAAAGAAAACCCCCAAAACATCTGGCATTGGTTTTAACAACCCTATATTTGACACAACAGACCTGTGATGAAATGTGTCAKGAAAAAGGAAATAAAGACTGAAATACTCAGATGGTTGGAGACCAAGCAAACCAAATTATTTGTGTTATTCGAAAAGACTTTTTGTTCCGACCTATGATAGTGGCTCAAGATTTATGACGTGTGTCTCAAACAAATTAGATAATAAACCAACATAAGGATGGTTAGTTCATAAAGTATTAATTTTGCTCTGAGTTCGTGACATTTAGTTTGGCCTTTTGAACATTTGAAACACAAAGTTTGGCTGCTTTTAAACTTTATGCACAAAAAGCTATTCTAATTTGAATGTTTCTCATTGTTGAAATTGAAATTTTAATCGCACCTGACTGTAAACACAGGTTTAACCGGACAACTGAAGTGGCATGCATGTAAATACAACAGCGAAACATCGACCAATTACAAGCATTTCAACAAAAGTGTGAAAGCAAACAAAACAACTAGTACTTACACAGAGAATCACTTTATTTCTGCTAATTTATTAAGCAAATGTTAAAAATCATTTTGGGATCTTACTTGAAATGATCTGCATTATTAGTTATGTCAGCATATATTTCTAACTTCGATTGCAGCAGATGCTACTGAAGAGNTAATAATACATGAAATGTCAGTGTAAGTTTGAAATTCTTATTTATGGGCACACATCAACTAAAATCACTCACCAGTTGACTGCGTTTACCCGATTTCTTTGATGTATCCGCTGCTGAATAAAGACCTCATGCAAGAGTAATGTTGTGGCTTTTCTGCGAACCACATATTTGTTTACTGTGAACCAAATGAATGTATTAAAAGTGAAATCTATGATTAAAAATTGTTTCTTCAAATTTCCGTCTCTTTTAGTTCATCTGTTAACACAAACATTACGGGCACTGCAACAATCTCCAAATTAAAACACATTTAGAAACAATTTTCGGCACAAAATCTACAACTAAACCACATCTCATTGCATCAAAATACAGTAAGGAGAAAAGACCAAAAATAAAGCTGATGTCAGACGTTGCTTTTTTTTTTTTCCAGAAGATAATTGTGCGCATCATTTTTAAAGGGATGGTTTGGACAACTCCATTCTCCTAAATAACAAAGCAGTTTATTCAAACACTATTTTATGAACCTTGACATTGCTATCAGTTGGTTAGTTACAAGAACATTTTGTGGTTGTTTGCAAACAGCAGCTTTTATTAGTGAGCAAATTTCTGCTGCCCTAAAACACCTTTAACCTCCAAAATTTCACAGCAGTTTTGTACAAGCATTGTTTTACAAACAATTGCAAAGCTGCCAGTTTCATACTCCACCCTTGTTCCCAGAAATGCTCCAGCTAGCTGTCTTGTTGAAAATAAGTGCTGCCAACTCCTCAGAAAGGAAAAGAGCTGTTCTCACGACCCATGCTAGTGCGTGTTCCGCCATTTTATATGGCGCACTTTACTTGGCTGCTAGTGTTGTCTAACGCATTATAAATTAAAGCACAATTTTAATCAATGATAATGACTGAACCCAGCAACTGTGGGTCTGAAAATGTTATGAAGATGGACTGGAGACTTAAAATAGGTCGAGACATGAGGAGAAACACCTCTTGATTGGAYGGAAAAAATATGTACGAGCTTAAAAGAGTCCACAGACTGGAAATCACCACCTACAGTGACTTTTAAAGGCATTTGAATCGTCTTAAACAGGAGAAATATCTACAGTTTCAAAGAGTGTAAAGGTTGCTGGAAGCAATGACTCATCTAAGCTTTAAAGGGGCAATATCATGTAAAATCAACTTTTTTGAGTTTTATATCATGTTATAATGTTATACTCTCATAAAAAACATGCCCAAAGCCTTGCTTTGACTCATTCATCATGTTTGAGAAATCCTGCAGTGTTTTTATGAAGCCATGTGATAGAGTTTTATTGAATTTATTAAACTTCTTAAGGTGTTTCAAATAAAGTCTTGAGG
>NW_013952520.1:127506-134101 GCF_001266775.1 Austrofundulus limnaeus | reverse complement strand
TTTCCTGGCCACAAAAAAAAATCGTCTTCCTTTTCTTGAAACACTCATAATAAAAACATTTCCACTTCTGCTGCATATTTAACCAGCTAACTGTGCAAAACATGCCATAAAACATGTCCCCTGTTGTCACCACTAGGGGCAGAGAATGGCTGCCATGTCAGAATTTTCTCATCAAATAAAAATTAACTAGTTGTGKTGCCTGAAGGAATCTCAAAGCTGATTGGCTTGCTCTACAGTCAATCAAATGATGCAGTTTGTGGGTGGGTCATCCTCAACAATACTGTCCAAGATCTTAAAGGGGCAATATCATGTAAAATCAACTTTTTTTGAGTTTTACATCATGTTATAATGTTATACTCTCATTAAAAAACATGCCCAAAGCCTTGCTTTGACTCATTCATGCATGTTTGAGAAATCCTGCAGTGTTTTTAGGAAGCCATGCTGAGGAGCAAAACGACAGGTGGGGACCAGAAACACCTTTGGGGACCAGAAACGCCCCTGGGACGTGTCTTTAAGCCGAACTTCCTCATGGCGGAGCACCCCACCCCCATCCCCCTCCCTCCCGCTCCACGACTCCGGCAGGCTACGTGCTGAAATTGGCGTGACCAAAGTGGTTGGATTTTCTCAAAGAGACAGAGACCTATTTCAAGGCGTTTAGAAACTGTCAAGATGAGAAGTAAATTGTTTTGGGGATTTTTTACTAATATATAGCTCTTTCATAAGCTGAAAATGTGACATAGTTACTTTGTTTCAGTATAAAATTTAAATATAGGCTTAGAAAGCACATGATATCGCCCCTTTAAATCATCATGAGTTTAATAATTGACAATCTTTGTGACAGCTAAGGTAAGTGCTTCAGGCATTCCAATGACACTTGCTGGTTTTTGAGGCTGGAGGTTTGCTTAGAAAATACCAACAAGATCTGGTAATTTGTCCTTTTAAAAGGGAACATTGTCGTGTTTAATTTGGATGCCACAAAAAGCTAGTGGAATGGGAAGATGTTCCATGCACCTTCATGCAGCAACAAAGCATTTGGTAGTTTTGTGAGAGAAATGCTGAAAAGATTCACTTAAGGATAGTTCAAAACTTTTCAATTCCAGGTGATGTGTGGTCAATGGAAAGTATTTTCCAAAAAAGAGTTGGTTTTACTTCTATGTAAATATTCATACAATATTTCAGGCACTAAATAAGAGCTCAAACCATGTACAGAATATTCTAAGAGTTGCTCAGAGTCATCATTATCTAATTTGAATAACTGGCCAGAAAGCAATAACATCATGGGAGGAATAAAGAGTGAGTGCAATGAACTATGTTGYCTGCTAAAGTCCCAATTTGAACGCTCCTATTTTACCTGGGTTTGGGAAAAGTGACTGATAGACACTTGGATTTTTTTAGTGCAGTGGTTTTGTTAAACAAATCAAAAAACACAGACACAGCGTTTACAGTGGCACCTTTGCACATACTGCATGTGATTCAATAGCAGTCTAGATGTGGAGGGGTGCACATCTCCTGTTCTGCTGCTGGGAGGGATGCTGCTTAAGGTCCGGACCACCTGTTAGTTCTTTGCACTTGCTGCTCGTTGAGAAGTGTAAAAACGATATGCGTTTTCACGTCAGAGTCTCGAAAAGTCTGTAGTAACACCAGAATAAGTAACTGAATGTGTCAGTATTCGGTGTTTAGAAAGTGTCGCTAGAGCGGTCTGTGTAAAGCAACAAGTTGGCAACACTGATTTCATGTAAATAACAGTGACTGACGATGATGCAAAGGTTTATAAAACAACATTTCCATGAAACTCTGTGAAATTTTATTGAGAATGGTTTTAGGATGGCAGCAATCCAATTTGGTGCCGCTCATGTTCAGACTTGTTCTTAGCTTGTTATTCTGGGTCAGAAATAAACTCTATTTCTACAACCTGAGGTTGCTGAATGAGCTATCTACAAGATTAGATATTAGCTGTTCAGAACTTTCTGCAGAACCCCACTTCAAAAGGTCCAAACAATCCCTTTAATTACATTGATTTTAACCACACAAAAGAGTTGAAGCAAAGACTAAAATGTGTGAATAAATGCCTGCAGCAATGGCAGAGACTCCTCTTATGCACATATAAAAGCAACTTGTATCCATTTAAATTTCCATCAAAATGACCTCTGCACTTAACAGACAGACTTCAGGCTGTAAGTAGAAATCTACCATTATCCCTCTCAGCTGCATGTGTTAAGCTTCTTAACAGCCAGCAGAAGGAGAGCTTGTTGCCATGGCTTCATATTGTCTGAAGTGCATAAAAAAAAGCAAAGACAGCTGAAATGACTAAGTGGGCCGAGAGGAAAAATAATAAACGGAGAGGAGCTGGGCTAACAATGACACTGATGTATCACTCGCTTGTTGTAACTTGGAGTCAATTACCCTGTCAGTCYGTTCCCAGTGATGTCACAGGAAGTTTTTAGAAAAGCGATTTGAATACATTAGCCTGGTTGTTTCTCTGTGAAGAATGTTTCCGGTGACCCACTCTATACGCTGCTAAGCTCGTTTGTCTCGTGCGAGGGTGTGATTTGTTTCTCACCCTGTCAACAGGATGTCAAGCGGTTGTAAATCAGTCACAGCCACGTTTATCAGATGGGATTGTTGAGCGCAGCTTGTTTTTCTTCGGCCAGCTGTTAAAGCTTCCACTCTCCCATCACTCGCTGGTGTGAGCCCGGGTGCAGCAGTGAGGCTGTTGCACGTTCTCCATCAGCCCCCGGAAGGGATTTCTCCTGCGTCGGCTCCCCTTACCGTCCTCTTCTTCTTTCTTCCTCGCCCGGCCCTTACCGGGCCCCACCTGCCCCACCTCTGAGGGCTCCGGCGGTGCGACTGAGGACTGCTGCTTCTGTTTCAGCACCTGCTTCTCCAGGTGTTTCTGGATGGCCGAGCCCAGCACGGCTACTTCCACCACTGCCCCGTACACTTCCCACGTCATCCCTTTCTCGTCCCAGCTCACCTCCTGCACTGGCTCCTCGCTCTTCTCCTCATCTTCTTCCTGAGAGTTTACATCGGTTTTGTCTTCCTCTTTTTTTACTTCTTCCTCTTCACGTTTCTTCTCTTGGCACTCAGTCGGYTGTTCTTTTTGGTTCTCCTCCTCTTCCTCCTTCTCCTCCTGTATCTTCTCCTCTATGCTCACTTCTTTCTTGATCTCAGGAAAGGTCATAGCAATGGGAGTTCTTGGGGTCATGGGTGCCGTCGCAACAGAGCGGTATTCCACCTGCTGACTCGCCTGCATCTCGGCGTCTTTTGTCCCTGCTCCGTCGGACCCATACTTCCCAAAGGAGCTGGGAAAGTAGAAGGCCTGGTCCCCTTCAGGGGGCRTCATGGGACTGGTAGCTACAGAGTGACACTGCACCACCTCCAGACTCACCTGTGTTCGGATGTTGTGGCAGCCGTAGGGGGCTGGAGATTCAGGAGGCTTTGTGCCGGAAATGTCGATCGCCTTTTCTCCTGTGCCCGTGTTCTCGGTGAGCTCTGAATTTTCAGCTTCACTGCAGTCATTTTGTTCCTCGGGTTGTTTTTGGTTTGGCTTTTCAGGAGCTTCCTTTCTATCCTCACATTTCTCTTCCTCGTATTCTTCAATTTTCACCATCTCTTGATCAACTGGAGGAAAGTGTGACTCTTCCTTATTCTCGTCTTCCTCCTCATTGTTGCCATGTTGGGTCACCAGGATTGTAATGTCTTGATCCATGCTGCCCATCCTCTGCTGCTTACACTGCTGTTTACCATCGTCAAAKGTCCCCGATGAATGGATTGATCCAGGAGCCAGACAGCCGGTGGAACTCCCTCCAGATTCTGTTTCCACCTGACTTTTTGTTGCTGCAAAACTTTCTTGTTCCCGGCAATGATTTTGCTCCTTATCCGTTCTCATTCCCTTCTGCGCTGCCTCTTTCCCAACGAGCATCGGGAAAGCCGTGGTAGACGGCGTCTTCGGGGTCATGGGGGAGGTGGCGACAGAGCAGAACTCCACTTGCTGACCCACCTGCAGCTCTGCGTCTTTGGTGTCAGCAGCAATGCCCTCGCATTTCGCAAAAGAGCTCGGGAAGAAGAAGGATTGGCCACCTTCGGGGGGAGTCATGGGGCTGGTGGCTGCTGAGTGACACTGGACCACTTCCAGACTCACCTGAGTGCGCATGTGTTGCTGACCGAAAGGGGCTGGTGAACGTGGGTCCGAGGGGTCTGGAGTCGGCRGCACTGACACTTTCTCTCTGTCACTTTTGTCCTCAGGGTCACCATGACTCTGGGGCTTGATGGAAACGGCTGCATYGTTTTGCGTGGCTGTGGTTTGATGAGCTGTGGGTTGCGGTGTCAGAGGCATTACATCAGACTTTGCACAGGCTTTTGCTCGCTCAGAGACCGACGGTTCAGGAGTTCCACCATCCACCCCTGAGAGCCCTTGATCTTTGGATGTCAGGGTTTTGTCTCTCTCCCCCTCAGAGCTGCCACTCATGTGCAGACTGGGCTGATACTCCTCTTGACTTGTTGACTGTTGACTTGTGTGTCGCTGATGTCCCTCGCCAGCACCGCCGCTCTCTGAGCTTGCCTGATGTCCCCAGTTATCAGACTTCTTTGAAGACTGGTGGTCCTCTCCGAGACCTTTTTTCTCATCCTTAAGACTTCCCATTCTGCCTCTTCATGAAAGYGGTAAAATAACCTGCAGGGGCACAGACAAGGCGTTTGTGCAAACTGTAATCAGAGACCGGAGCCCACGCATGAGCCGAAGATAGAAAAAAAGCAGCTTGTTTTATGTGATGAAAATATTCTGCGATACAAAATCAGTGCCACAAATGTAATCATAGATAACTCTCATTGCAAACAAAACACCCCAGGAACTTCTATTTAATAATTTATTAACTCGTTTTACCATGACACAATTTTGCTATTAAGTTTTTAGCCCCGATAAATCAGCGTAGCTCATATTTGGGTTCTAGTATCATCATATATAACTAAAATTTCTTGCAAAGGTAATATTTTTGGGGTCTGAAAAGCAAATAGGAGAAAACAAACTGTGGAAAATCAAAGTCAAAGACGCATACCTCAGCAGCAAAGCCGCACTGAAGCCTCTCCACAACTCTTCTTCAGAATTAGGTCAAACATCACAAATCTCAGTGGTGATTGAAGGCGACATCTGTCCGTGCTGCTCCGCTGTTTGATTKATTCTGATAGCGCTGGCTACAGGTTTGTCTCTAGAAGAATCTATCTTAGGCAATCCTCGCTCTTTAGGCTGGGGCTTGTGTGTGTCTGTGTGTGTGTGCGTGTCTATTGAAAAGCTTCACATTTCCAGTTTCCCTGGAAACCACGGTCGGGCTCTCTGGCGAGCRAGTTGTAATGTAACGACAGAAATCTCTGGTCTTCTCTTTAAATAAAGGGGAATCACAGTAATTAACCACAGGTTCTCCTCACAACACAATGGTAACTGCAAACGGATGAACCGGTGGTCTGGTGAGGTGGCTGTGCTGGAAAAAAAAACCCTTCAAAGAGACATAAAGTGATAAATGATCACGCCATCAGAAGTGATCAGTGTGAGTTCTAATGGAGGAAACTTTGAGTTGTCAAAGAGAATTATTTATTTTTAACTCTGGAAAATGGTCGTATTATATCAACAACTGCAGAAAGGTGATGCAGATAATGTTGTTTCTCAGGCCTGTGTGGTTTTGTGTGTCTATCTGTTACCATGATATTTCATCAACAACTGGATGACCTTTAATAAAACTTACAAAAACTAATCAGTGGCTGCACATCTACAACTGAGTAACCTTTTGGAGTTTATCCAATTAAAGTTGTCTACCACAGTCAAYTGACCTTCAAGGGTACGTATCATGCAAAATCCACTTTTTTGTAGCTGTTAAATACAATATGTTGTAGTGCACATATCTTTATATTCTGTTTGGGTCTTATTTTTCAACTTATTCAGTTTTCTCTATTTTCTATGATATTTTCTGAACTAATATGTCACAGTATACAATGGGAAATCCAAATAAGGTCTGGAATTACTAACTACAGTTTGGTCATCTTCATTCTCCTCTTGTTCTGGGTCAGATGCTGGCTCCAAGATATAAGGCTGGATGGACAAGTCGTCTGCTGTTCTTCTCTTAAACCCCTCTGCCAGTCCTTATATGGGCTTTTAGCATCATGAAAATAAAACAACTTAAATACAGTTTACAAAGAATAAAACACTTCAATTATAAGACAATTCATAAAACATCATTTAAAAACAGATATTAACAACATGCTAACATTCCAATGCTTTAAGCGTACAAAAACTAAATTAAGTGCTCTTGAACCCTTTAAAATAAATTCACAAGCTTAGTCTCTTTTTGAAGCTATTAATCTGAGTTTTTAACTTCAGCCATATTTTCAGTCATAATTTTGTAACCATAATTAGTATTTAGTTTTTGAAGTTAAAATACATTAGAATCACACAATTTTAAGGTGTCCCAGAACAAGAAAGGAGCATGGATCAAGTAAATAAATATACTAGGGATCAAAAAGAAAAAAATTGTATAGGTCTTCTGGACGGGTTCTTCTCTAATGAAACGTTTCGTCTCTCCTCCAAGAGACTTCTTCAGTCTGAGAG
>NW_013952520.1:125614-127235 GCF_001266775.1 Austrofundulus limnaeus | reverse complement strand
TCTTTTGAACAGTGGCTGCTTTGTTTCCCCGATGTATAACTGGTCGCAGTCCTCCTGGCACTTAACAGCATATACAACATTGCTCTGAGGCAATCTATTAGTTTCTTCTTGTAACCACTTCCTGGATCTCTCTTCAGCGGCTCGTATGTGGTCGTGTCGCTAAGGAGTKTCATRATCTTATCTTCATAGTCCTTCTGGTTCAGAATAAACTAGGGGTGTTGACATTTCATCAGCAGCTGCTGCCATTTTCTTCATAACCGGCTGTGAGTGTTCGCTTGCTATTTGCTCACACTTCGTTATTTCTACGATTTTCAACAAACTGTGCTGACGTCAGGTAGTTAGCCTTGTCTTTGAGCTTTTAATTTCTGTCAGTGGGTTTTGAAGAGCCTCTTAATTGAAAATAGAATCAAAGTCAACCATCCAAGTTTATCTAGTGACCCCCTAAAGAGTAGGGTTGGGTAAAATAATCGATTCAGCAATGCATTGCAATAAATTTTTTTGCAATTCAATATCGATTCAGAAAATCCACTGAATTGATTTGATCCTCTGGTCAGTTTGAGCTTTGGTTGGTAGCAATCCGGAACAACTTTGTTTATGGCAGTTTGGTGATAATTATGGGGCACGTCATGTGCATTGACCAAAACAAAACTTTCAAAGCAGATACAAAATGGATAAATGTAAACTAGATAAAGAAAACAGATGAAGTGGCCAGAAAAAAAGGAAACCTGGCTGCAGCCTGATGACAGTCAGGTAGGTGGAGGATTTTGCTGTGTTTGGGGAAAAAAGAAGCAAACAGGTCAAAGTGTGTAAATGTAAGCTAGCAKTTTGCTAAGTGCTTAGCTGTTTAGCCGCAGCAGGATTGTGTAGTCTGTCTGTCTCGGTTACTTTAGTTATTGAATAAAACTATTAACACAGAAAGATGTGGTTTGACCRAGACTACAGCCAAACTGTGTCTACATTTATGTTTGACATCTATGTTTCCTCCCTCCCCCTAAAATGAAAGTTTTCTTCTTAATATTATTTTCAGATATTCATAAGGAAAGTGAAAATCTGCCAGTTTTAATTCCACACAGGGATTTAGCTAAAAAAAGGTGATGTTCTGTGATACTGCCTGGCTGCAGGATTACATATTTATTACAGAGAATGTTGATGATGACACAGCTAGTTTGTGTAGATTTTCAAAAACAAGTTAACCACAACATTAATCTACAAATTATGGAGCTCTGTAAGGACTCTGTTGGAATTCATTTATTTGTCTCATGTTCTGATGTTGGAAAGCAAATACCCCCACTGCAACTTCATTTTGTGTCATTTAAAGTGTGAATTTTTGCACAGATTCCCACAGGTTGGCATGAGTAAAAAAAGTTGATTATCACCACCACAAAAAARGTTTCAGGCTCAGGATTTTCATTTACGGTAGTTTAGTCTTGAGTTTGTTAGGTTTTATGTTTTTATTCCATATTCAGTACAAGTACTATTGTTCTACTGCTTTATTTCCAAATTTTTTTAAAATGGTAATGCAAACATCTTTGTTTATATGGGCAAGAAAATAAAAAATCAAAAAACTTATCTGCAGGGACTCTATAATGAATGTTATGTGTACTTCTTCTTATTAGGAAAC
>NW_013952520.1:123054-124685 GCF_001266775.1 Austrofundulus limnaeus | reverse complement strand
ATTTGTTTCAGGTTTAGTCAGTCATACACTTAGTTCTTATGTGTGTTTAAAAGAGGACGTGTTAAAACTCTGTTTAGTCAAAGTTAAACATGAAACGTGAAAGTTCATTACAACTGGCCCTTCAAGGGCCAACATAACGCTCATGTGGCCCTCGGTGAAAATGAGTTTGACACCCCTGCTCTAAGGTCAAAGCCTGCTCCAGAGCGAGCGTCGACGTGACACGTTTATGGGCTAATGCAACAAAAATGTCAGCATGCTGAGTGCTGATTTCAAATGGGTTGGACTGTACACACTTCAAACTATATAAAAATGTGTTTTTACATTAATTCAGTTTTTTATTTATTCCCAAATAAAACCAGATTCATGATAAATCATTTTCAACAATTTTGTGAGCATTTTTTATGCATTTGCACTTCAGTGAACGTTTTGTGACCAAGACATGCTTGAAGGCAACATGACACCCATTTTTCTGATTTCCTGAAATGCACCACATTTCCAAAGCAACCTATAAAAAAAGTTGGTCTGTACGCTAGTGGAGAACGTGAGASAGTGTTTTGGAGATGGGAGAACGGAGCGTAGTCAACATTTTGGTTGTGCTGAAAATAATGATCCCAAACAAGCAGTGTTGTGTAAAGTACCACAAACTGATGAGTAAAAGTAAAAGTACCTTACAAAAAATTACTTTGGTGAATGTTAAAGTCTCCTTTAGGAATATTACTTGAGTAAAAGTCTTAAAGTACCTGATATTTTTTGTACTTAAGTATTCAAAGTAAAAGTACTGACTTAAAATGAGCAGTTAGATTTTCTGTAATGACATTTATTAGTACAGTAGGTGACCTCCCTCCAAAAAATACAGAAATTACTGTTGTATTAAAATAAGTAAGCTGTTAAATTTAGGATCCACTAGTCCAGCTGTTTCAGTTTATATTTAAATATCAAGGCTGCCCAAACATTTTCCTCATGAAAATCTATCCAAGGGCTGTGGCCAAATGCAATAACATAATTCATGAAATACAAATACTTCTTAAGTAAAATCCTTTTATTTTTAATGATTAAGCTTGCAGCCAGTGTGGTTGTTGTGGACTAATTATTCTATATCACCTTGACTCTGACCATTGTTCATATCTTGTTGATATCCTCTGGACGTCATCATCACGTTGACCTATTTTCACATATCAGGATGAGGCAGGTTGTGATTGGTGGTTCATTATCACATGATGTTAGCTGACAGTATATCATTGCTTGGCAGCCAATGACGGGCGGGCCACATCCAACAGACTTCCTGATTGCTTTCTGTTCCATGTCTGCCCATTAATAAATGATTCTACGAACATACCCGCAAGACTATTTGTCTTTTTAACACCCTTTCGCCGTGTTTCTGACCATCTTCCCACGACAGTGGTGTTCCACGTTTTTGACTAACTGCACTACAGCCCTTTATATAGTCATTGGGCCAATGAATGGAACGACTTTAAGTGAAAATACTGTGTTTCTACGTAGGACGGCAGATTACAACCTAGTAAAAATGGCAACTGCTGTTGGGCCAAATCAAACGGCTTGGAGGGCCAGTTTAGGCCCACAGGCCCCACTTTTGGGCACCTCTGATAATATATATTCATACAGTATATATA
>NW_013952520.1:118045-120293 GCF_001266775.1 Austrofundulus limnaeus | reverse complement strand
ATATTTACTGAGAAAAATGGTGACATGTTCAAAACTTATCTTACCCGCTGTATAGAATCCAAAGTGACAGCTGTGCAGAAAAAAATAAGACATGGTGTTTATATCTCAAAAATGCACATTTATGCACAGACATACAAAACACATGACACAAATAAGCTGTTCAAGCCTCTTCAATGTGTTGCTAACATATCATAATCAGCAGCTTTTAGAAGCTCACTAGCTGAAAAGTTTAATTATCACCTGTTATAAAAGACGTGCGATGATGTAGCTGCCAGTGCAAGTTTGTTTGTTTGTTTGTTTGTTTGTTTGTTTGTTTGATAGCAAAATATTTCATACGTGAACAAATTTGAATAAAGCACTTAAAATAATCGCTGGATGGACGACTACAACTGATTCAGGTTTGTAATTAATTAAAAAGATGGCCGGCACAACTGCTCAAATGTTCTGATGCATCTCAGTAATCCAGGTAGAAAAATCAAAAATAAAATATGTAGGTCTTCTGGACGGGTTCTTCTCTAATGAAACGTTTCGTCTCTCCTCCAAGAGACTTCTTCAGTCTGAGAGTTTCAGGTGAACTCAGCCTAATAAGCCCCGACTCCACATGGACAAACAGGTTGGTCACATGCAAAAGACGATCCTCAGCCAAACAATCGGTCCTTTTTTGCACGTGACCAACCTGTTTGTTGGTAAAAATGGGGAAAAAAATTCTTCTGGCTTCAAAGTTAAGCAAACAGTTTTTATGCAGAAGGCTTTCCTGATGCAACCTGCACTCAAACTTGTAGCCTGTTTTTGCATCAGGAAAAAATAATTTCAGTTTAACATTGTGGATTTCCTTTGTTATTAGACGCTGATTCTTCATAAATGTCACCATAAAAAGCAACAGGGACTCGCTCGTGTCCGTACCTGCTCRTTGCCGTGTTGTGTTGACAGGAGAACTGTGGGTCGATGTTGTGAACGATGAGCTCAGGTCCTGCTCCATTTTCAGCYGCAGCTGATGTGCCCGTGAGCAACGGCACCCAACCCCCTGACTGCTCCCCGGGCGCTTTAACTATAATTGCCAGCTGCTCTGAGTGTGTGTTCACTGTTCGCAGCTGGCTTTCAATTTGTTCTTTTTTTTTCTACTTCAAAAAGCAATGCAGCTTCACGATTTATTACATTTCCTCTGTTCCGTTCTCAACTAAATGGCTTTAAATGAAACATGAGCAAAACTCTAAAATAAGCACTTAAAATAAATCACTGAAGCCAGCGTTTTATTCATGAATGTGCAAGGAGGTAAAAACAACGACGGCGTTGTCCTTCTGCTGGCTTCCAGCAGAGAGTGCTGCCTTTGTTTGGACGTCAACAGACCTTTCTTTTCTGTCAGATTACTAAGGTCGGTCGTTTTTACAGCAAAGTGTCAAAGAAAGAAAAATGATTGATGCTGCAAAGATCTCTCATCCTTTACGTTTTTAATGTCTTGCTTTTCCATCGTTTACAAGACTGAGGGAGTCTCTTGGAGAAGAAACAAAACRTTTTAATGAAGAAGAACCCATCAGGACCTGACTCAGTTTAGTTAAATCCCATCTTTTATATTTTGTTACAGATTTGCGTTTAAAGGCAGTGCGTTTGATATAGAGAGAGTTGTTGTGTTACAGCCAAGCACACTGCTGTTGACACAAACATGACACCTTTTGAAAGGAAAGAAAAAGCCTTGAAGCAACATATCTGCCAGGCAGAATATTTACTTTTACAGAACTGTCAGCCGTTCAGGAATCCCTAAACCTGCTATAAGCTWCCAGCAGACATCCAAGAACAGAGCAAACTTTCCCAACCTGCGTGTTTTTGAAAAGTGGATTAGTGTGATGGATGTTGGCTTTGGTCAACATGTTTTTATGCTTTTGTGAMCGAAGTGTGATCTGGACTCAAATGTGGACTCAAAGAGGTGCTTTTCAGAAACTCATCACTGCTTTTTACAAAAAAAACTAAGGCCCTATTGACTTCACTCTAGATATGTTTTAAAACACAGAGTTTGTGTTAAACATCCTRTTCACAATCAAACAGAAACAGAAGCAGCAACAGTTAATGTGCATAAAAAGAAATAGTTTGTGATGTAATATTAAAACATCCATTTATTAGGGGTGCAACAATACATGTACCCGCATCGAACTGTACCAAACCAAATCGAACCGTATCGAACAGTGCTTTAGGTTCAATACACACTTGTATCGAACAATACAGATTTTTAAAATTGACTTTATCATCATGTCTT
>NW_013952520.1:116156-117359 GCF_001266775.1 Austrofundulus limnaeus | reverse complement strand
TAAAGTTTTCAGTGTGTCTGATATGTCACTGAATAATGTGATTATTCTAATCATTTTGTGGCACAATTTGGTTATTTAGGTATTTCGGTTTCAATTATTTGGATAAAATTAAAACATGTATATTTTTAAAAATGAACTTGGTCAGTTTTACAGATAGTGATTTACAAGTTAATGTCTTAGTATAAATAGTTCATAGTCATGATTTTGACTAAAGTTTTCAGTGTGTCTGATATGTCACTGAATGATGAGAAAATTTGAAAAATGAGGGAAWATCAGATGACAGAGTGAAGCTCTCAGAGCTATATTCTGAAATAATAAATCTCTTTCAAACAAAGAACGGAACAAAATAAATTATTGCAGAAAAGAGCATTAAAACAAATTTAATCAAATGGGATTGAAAAAAAGGACTTTGGGATAAACTGTTGACTTTGGAGCATTTGGAGCTCCGGGCAGATGCTCACTCTGCCTGGTCGATAATCCAGCCTGACTCTGAGTTACTCCAGTCAACACATCCCAGTCGCTTCTGATTGGCTCTCCTCGCTGAAAACTTCAGAAAACTTTTTYCCCTCCTCCACTTACCAACATTTTAATGATCAGCAACACCCTAAAGTCAAACCTCAGCAGGATTACCTGATTTGAATTAGAGGCGCTTGCTTTTTGCTGCTAATAAGCGTCCAGCGTCCGTCCTTGGAGGATTTAGTTTTCCACTCCATTTAATAAAAAAACCCTTTTTACCACACTAAACTGCACATCTCTAGGATGTAAACAACTCTCATCCTTGGTTGCAGGTTCTTTGAAACAAGATTTGCTGGAATGGAGCAACATCTGCTGCCCCTCAACCTCCAAACTGTTGACTGCAGCCACGCTCACTGGTGCACCTCTGAGCACCGCTGGTTTGTAGCCAGCCGAACGCTCTGCAAACTCTATTCAGGCCTAAAATAAAGGTGATTCACAATGGCTTATAATCTCGGGAATAAATTGCGCAATAAATTGTTGTCCACATGCAGTTCCTAAATCGCAAACACAGCCAGATTCATCAGCCTTTCAGTTGGCAGGGGTCCCCGACGCCCCTGGTGAACCCACCGTCTTCATTTATCATGGCCTCTTTACAACCCAACGCCCCTCACACACACACACACACACACACACACACACACACACACACACACACAATAAAAATTAAATTTAATAAGTCAGATAAAA
>NW_013952520.1:114631-115849 GCF_001266775.1 Austrofundulus limnaeus | reverse complement strand
ACACACACACACACACACACACACACACACACACACACACACACACACACACATACACACAGCTTTAGCGGATCCATTGAGTGGAGTCAGTCAGTCAAAGCAAGCGTTATATAATTCCAATCAATCCGTGATATAAAACCTTGACATGAGCTGAGGACGCCGCACAGCAGAAATTTACAGCTGTTTAGACGGCAAGTCGTTCCTCTGTGCCGCGTGCATACAAACATTCAGCTTCTGCCTCACGGAGCAGAGGGGAAATGGAAAAACTCTGGAATAAAAAACAAACAAACAATAAAAACAACTTCAAATGGGACTTATTTGAAGATTGGTTACATGCTGTGCACCAAACTGGATTAAGCCTATAAATATCCAACAAACCATTATCTGAACCTTCTTCCTTTTTGGGTCATGAGGGTCACTGTCCATMTCCAGCAATCACTGTGGACCCTGGATATGTTGCAAGTTCTTTACAGGACCAAATAAAGACAAGCAATCGTTCACGCTCTCACTCATGTGGGACAATATGGAGTTAMCAATGAASCCAACATTCAYGTTTTAGGTCTGTGGGAGGAAACTGGAGAACTCGGAGAAAACCCACACATGCACTGAGAGAACATTTTCTCTCTGAGAGGCAACAGCTCTACCAACTGAGCCCTATAAATAATCAGCGATTAATAAATACAAAATAAAATGGGGAATGGCCTGAACTTTAAAATTTTATCAAGTCCCTACAGACTCCAAAGCACTTTCACTTCACGTCGTTCACCCATTCACACACTGATCGTAAACGACAGCCCCAGCTGCCCAGGGGCACACTGACAGAGGTGAGAAGGAACCATTTACTGCATCTCATAGTACTGCTTTAAACAAACATCATGCTATGCTGAGAAAAGAAAACGGTAGTCATTTTAGCTAAAGTTTGAAAATGACATTTTTCAATCTCATGCAACACTGTGATATCTATATGATCGTGCACACATGTCAGCACCTGGAGGAGGAGCTGTTAAAGAGACAGTGTAGGATTTTGTCAAGTCTTTTAGCCGAAATTGAGATAATCACTAATGACAATAATAAAAAAAACATGTCTAATTATTGCAGACAAAGACCTTGTTTTATTGTTTTTACCTTATAAAAAGCTGTTTATATCCCCATGGTCGCGGGTCACCACTACAGGCAGCCGCCATCTTGCACCGCCATCTTGTCTATGAAGGCTCATGA
>NW_013952520.1:112930-114318 GCF_001266775.1 Austrofundulus limnaeus | reverse complement strand
GACCAGGGAGGATGACTCAACCACTCAACCACTAGATGTTGCTGAAAACAACAAATCCTACACACTGTGCCTTTAATGACTGCCAGCTACAGCCACCATTAAATTTTGAATCCTAAATTATACAATATAATGAGTTATAGTTATTTTGTTTTGGGGTTGAACGTTGATTAGCAGTCGCAGTCATCTTTAACAACTTTTAAAACTGTAGATGTTTCATTAAAATCTGTTTGGTGGTTCAAAATATTTCGCTATCAACTACAAATAATCCCAGCAGTTGTTACCAAGTTTAGAAGCAAAGATGCAGAGCAGTGTGTTGCRCACAAACATGYTGGAGACACTCAGCTACAACCACWCCAGATTTTAKCTCCATGYATTWAAATTTMACTGAGTTAYACTTATTTTTGTGTTGTCWAATTAAATAKGAAGGGTGTACTTTTCTAGATCTCTCATTTTTTTTTTATGTCAAAGACGGAAGCAACAATGTGACAGAGTGGCTTTAAACACCTCTAGATGGCAGCAGAGACTGTTCATCTTCTGGGAGGCTGAGATTGCCATTCACATCACCAAGCAGGGATGTGAGAGGCGAGACGTGTGCGGATCGATGGAGTTGAACACACACACACACACACGTGTTGCGCAGGATGAAATACAGTATTAACCTGTGTGCGGCTCTCTTMTGAAGCTGTAGGTGTGCGAGATGTTATCAAAGGGTCGCAGGATGCTGCTTGAACAGTGTTTTCCTCCAACTGTCAACATCCCAAAAAAAAAAAAAAAAGGCTCAAGATAAATTGTCCCCTCACTCTTAACATCGCAGAAAAAAGTGCAACATTTTTTTATTATTGTTGTTTCAAAGCTGGAATAAACTGCTTCCTACTCAAAGTGGAGTTGTGTACCTGGAGACGGAGGAATGCAGCGTTAGTCCCTAAAAGACTCTTTTGATAATGAGTGTTAATTTATGTCAAATTTGTTGTTCACATATTTGTTTTAATGATCCTCCATCCATCGGGTGTACATTAAACCCTACTGTATACAGTCTGCTGATTGAACTATCCTCTGGGTTTAGTAGCAGAAGTAGTAAAATTAAAGGCATTATGTAAATTGAACATACAAAGTGCTCCCAGCTATTCTCCATCTTCTTTATGCATGCGGGCTTAATTCAATGAATCTTTGTGAAAGCACTTTCACCAATGATTGAACTCGATACCCAGCACCTGAATGAAAGCCAAGCTGCACAGATTAACAATGTGACAGACTGGAAGCAATATTACATTATACTATGTCATAGCAATTTGTTAAACTGTTTTAAAGACAGAAGCACAAATTGGAAGGTTTTGCGTCTCTCTCTCTCTCTCTCTCTCTCTCTCTCTCTCTCTCTCTCTCTCTCTCTC
>NW_013952520.1:104903-112120 GCF_001266775.1 Austrofundulus limnaeus | reverse complement strand
GAGAGAGAGAGAGAGAGAGAGAGAGAGAGAGAGAGAGAGAGAGAGAGAGAAATCATAAATGACAGCAGTATATCTTTCAACATTTCCCATATGGTGTACTCAGGGGGACGATTAAAAGTGGAGCACACTGATAGCTGGGGTGCAGTGAATGCATGTGCTGCACTTTTGAATCCAGTCACTTTCATAAATGAATCCAGGATTGAATGCAATCATAATACCCAAACTGCAGATTAAATCCTCGATACAGCAGCAGCAGAGACCAAACAAGAAAGAAGAGCAAACATCACATTGTTTTTTTTTCCCCACTCAGACACTATAAGCCAGTACAGCATTATTTGCTTTGCTCTTGTTGCGTGCGTTTGGCAAGAGCCTGTGTAATTTTAGAGTCATTAAACAAGGCTTTTGTGTGCACAGTGCTAGCGTGTGATACAGGGATATTTTGAGGTCAAATATAGAAAAAAAAACTTTCTACTTCAGATTTGGGCTATATAAAATAGTCACAAAGTGCCTGCATGTTGAAGCAAGATCAAACTGGATAGATGGTAATTGGCTCTGCCTCTAAACACAAAAGTCAAGTAGCGCCATATGTGCTGCAGCGCATTCCATCAGATCACTTCGCTCTCTCTCACGAAAAAAAAGAGTGCTTGAAGAAAGTGTTTGTCACGCTGCAACAAAAAGACACAGAAAAAAAGGTCTCAGAACAACAAGTGGTGCTACCGAACCACACAGACTTCCAGAAAAGTATTGTACCAAATTTATTAAACGTTACAAAAGCAGTTGGTTAAACACAAATTGGGACATAAGTTCTGACTAAACATATCAGCTTAGAAAAAACACATCAGATTGAAGTTCAAAAAGCCGTGTGGAGTCCTTTGAAGTCATGTAAAACAGCTCTCTCGTCAGATGAGAGCTCTGCAGACTGAGACATCCAGCATATAAAAAAATGCTGTGATTGGAAACCTGGTAAGCTAATGAGTTTGCACTTCTATCTCCTCAATTTGTACAGGCTTTTGTGCCAAGGCCTTTGAGGCTTTTCTGTGCCAAGTCCTGTATTAGTGTTCCCACTGTGTGCCTGAGAATGTGACATTTTTTTTTCTGAAAACTTTGGGGGAGAATCCATCTAAAAACTTTCCTTTTTTTTCATGGGAAAGACAAGAAGACCTGGGAGAAAAATCACAGTGAATCATGAAAACTGCTGCAGTGAACTTAAAACAGAGTAGAAACAGCAGGGAGGAAAGCAAAGCTAAAAAAGATTATGAATAAATTTTGAACGGTGGGATCTAACTTTGAAATAACTTATGCTATGACAGAACTAAACTCCATTTTTAAATACCTTTAAACTTCTTTTTGGAAACTCCTGTTTGTGTCGTCTTGTTAATTTTTTTATACTTTACTTGAAAAGTCTGAAACTATACATCTGAGGAAGCAACCAGGAGAGAAAAATAACAAGACTTGAGGTTTGTTGTATAAAACAGAAGCCAGAATGTGTGGAGTCACTGGTTATGAGATTCACATTTTTTTATTTTTTTATTTTTATTTTTATTTTATTTTTTTGTGAAGGAGGGAGCAGAATGGGGAGGGGCAGTAAACAGCAGCACTTTAGGCGGGCAGAAACACACAAAAATGGAGCTTCTGAAAAAATTTTTTTTAAACTTTAAGATTTGAAAAATAAAYATATTTTTGAACAGTGTGTAGCAAGACTGAAGGTCAAACAAGTCAAAAAGATTGGGTCTATGTTAGGGGTGTCAAACTCATTTTCACCGAGGGCCACACGAGCATTATGGTTGGGCTGGAAGGACCAGTTGTAATTAGCTTCAATGTTTCGTGTTTAACTTTGACAAAAAATACAAACATCCATTTCATCGCTATGGTTGACTGCTAACAAACAATAACTGAGCTCTATGTAGTATTTCCTGAATAGAAACAATGTTTTAACATCTCATCTTAAGTGTGAAATAAATAATAAACAAATACTATTAAAAGTCAGCCCCATCCAAATCTGAGGCCAAGGACCTCAGTCAGAAAAAGGGTGCATTGCTCTCTCCAGCCTGGGGGGTGAAGTTCTGGCTCAAGCAGAGGAGTTAAAGTATCTTTTTTTTGAGGGAGAATGGACTGAAAGAGCAGGAAGAAGTGGCTGGGGACAAAGAGGTCTAGGCCTCTCTTCTCAAGCTGCTGCCCCCCCTGACCTGACTCAGAAAAAACAGTAGATAATGGATGGATGCGTACTATTAAAAGTAAAAAAAAAAAAAGTGTTTTACTCATTGCTGAGATGTGGTGAGTGGCCKCCATGTTGAAAGCTGAACTTTCCCACTTTTTGACAGGGAATTCCCACTAGAAGAGCATTCCAGTTTAAATTTATAACTTATAAGTAGGAAATTCCCACTTTCCAGTACAACTGGCTCACAGCAAAAGTAGCCGATGAAAAAATAGTAAAATGTAAATTTTGCACTGCAAATTTCTAAGGCTTTCAGCTGCTTTTGAACCCTGTGCACCTCCACCTAGTGGTGGGATGGTGTMATTATTTTACAAGTAAAATTTGGTTTGGTTTATGTGGTACCAGCCCATGCATAGAGCACCTCTGGCAAACTACATCTGGTCGACATCCTTTGCGGTATCTGGGTGGAACAAAAATTTTGCTATGTGGATAGAGATCAATTTGGATGTGTTCAATCTACATGGGGGGGCTTTAGGAGAAAACCATGTCCTTTAGCAGTGAGATATTCACTTGAAGAAATACACATTTTTCATGTATGAACTACGTATATGAAAGTGTAAAAAGTGAGGCAATGAGATGAGTTTGCTAAAACTTTTAGAAAGCTTGGGTAGCTCAAAAGTTGGATGGTATAATATTTCATGGTAAAATACCACAAAAATGATAACATTCAWGATCTGATTGTGTAAAAAGCATTAAAGTGCCAGTTCAGCCTTGAAAGTCCACCATCCTGTGGCCCGTTTAAACTTTGAATTGTGCTTTTAGTGTAAAGTATTCTTGAGCTGTAAATCTCTTAATAGTACCAGGTTTTCTTGCTCTTTACACCTATGTACACAATTTTTTAAATTCTTGTCTTGCATACCGTTACCATAATCCTAGCACAATATTTTCAATCAGCTTTGTATATTTGTATGTTTTTTAAGGCAGAGGAAGGAGTAGCAAGACAAAAATTGTGACAAAAATAGAGAAATAGGAGTAAACCAACAGAATAGTAAAAAGGGTGCTTCGTGCTTATGCACCCATCATAAAATAAAGAGAATCCCATCTTTAAAAGGATCTGAAGGCTGGGTATTTCACAAATTCATCTGAGCTGCAATCTGACCTAACAAGGCTCTACTTAAAGACTTTTAAAGCCATATTGCTTCATACTCTTTCATCCTCACTATGTGTCAGGCTGAGAGACATGCAGTCTTAAAAGCAACGATCATTTGTATTAGTTATGAGGCTCCTTGTATTATGTGTATATTAGAGTCTAATTTGTTTCAGTGGAAGTGGAATTAGAAGTCTGATAGTGCAGTTGTCATCTCGCTCTGTTTGGGCCTCGGTCTCGGTGAGCTGCATCCTAACTATCTGATAAATGAGCTACGAATGAGATAGAAGGGGTATCAACTTGGGAGTTGTTCAAATCATTGGCAGGGCAATGGCCACAGTGCTTATTTGAGCTTAAGATGCAGGCTGTTGAGATTTGCTGGGAGCAAAACTAAGGGCTGGTCGAGTCTTCAGGCATGTCCGATCTGATCCATTCGACCATTAATGCATGGAAAGAGACCAGAGGAAACATTAAAGCCCCCTCAGATCAACTTGCAGCCTGACAGACCACGTTGGATCCCCCCTCTTCCTGTGCAATCTCGCCACATTCTTGCCCAGCATTTTTTGTGGTGGGGGGAGTGGGGGGGGGGGGTGTTCAGTCATTCTCACACATGGCAAAACAGCAAAGGACGCTCCTCATTTCCCCGCTCATCATTCGGAGAGTGTGCTCTCAGCAGTTTTTCCTTAAATTATACTTACTTTTGATGGAATACAGTCTGGATAGTTTGAGATAAAMTTGCAGCACCGAACAGGCAGTTCAGCACTCTGTGTTTGCACACAAATGTTTCATGGGCCAATCTACAATAAATAAATAAATAAATAAAATTAAATTAAATTTAAAAAAAGGAGAAGGAAAAGCAAGCTGTAAATATTTTAATAAGATATAAATGTATCTTGCATGAAATTATTCCTGCACAGTTAAATAGTACAGTGAAGTCTCATCCTCCAAGACACACATACAGACACACACAGACACAGAGATTCTAATAGGCTCAAGGTTGTTGTGCTTATTGAATATATCAACTTAACCACTGATGTCATTGATCAAAAAGCCAATTCCAGTTCTGTTATTATGTTAGAGGGTAAAACAATTGCCCAGTGACTTTGTGAGGTGCACTCACTTGGTAAACAGATCTGTGATCCATTAAAGCCGTGGAGATTATCACGCCCCAGTCCAACAATTTGCAGAGATTGCTCTAAACACCTTGTTGTTGACCTTCCTCGTCCGGTTGAAAGTCAATGGGAGACGTGGCAAGGAGCCCACCAGCGCCACAAAGTGGTCCCCTTGCACTTTAATTACACTGTATCTCCACCGCTGGCCAGTGTCTCATCCGCTCGCCACACTTATGTAACTATATGTGTCCTTATCAAGCRCATGGGACAAACACAGACACATACAGTTCAGRTGTGCCRCTGGGTTTATAGCTCTAATGATCCYGCCGACCACTCTTAATCRGGGTATTATCTTTCAGAAAGACACAGCYCATGCTTCAGCTGATTAATATTAATGTTTCGGCTCCCTGTTGTTCTTTGTGGTTTATGGGAGCCGCTTCTCGCTGACCTCCGAGTGAGGAACGTGGATGTTTTCCATACGCTTCATCATAATGCGCAGCGCCCACCAAATTGATAGGTTAATGTACCCAAGAGGATCAATCCAGTCTCAAGGACGTCAAGCGCGACCGACATTTAAAGGTTCAGGGAAAGGTTTAAACAACGAGTGCACTATGTCAGGATCTTGATCCGGCTTAATTAAATAGAGATGCATCAGGTCYGGTGACTGGTATGATGTTTTACTGCATAAAAATAAAAGGGTACCACTTTACAGTAAGGCTCCCCTTATAGATAGCTTGTAAATAGTTTATAGATGAATTATTAATTCATCTGGAAACATTTTTTACATGATTAATAAATGTTTATTTGGCATTAATTAAGGATGAGAAAGAGACAAAACTGTCCAGTTTCTTGCCAAATAGTGAGCCAAATCTGTTCTTCTACATTTCATCATCATCATCATCATCATCATCATCATCATCATCATCATCAACTTTATTTATAAAGCACCTCAACACCAGCCACAGCTGAACTAAGTGCTTAACATCAGTAAAATACAATAAAAATAAAAATAAAGAGAAGATAAAAACAGATAAAATCACTAAACTTAAATAAAATCAAGTCTCAATTGGGTTGAAGATATTACATCTAAATGTGTTATATTAAACGTTTCACATTAGGTTACTACATTGTAAGCACAATAATGTATTGGAAACACATATTTTAACATTGTACTGTATTACTGTATTTTACATATCCACAACTATCAAAGGGATCTTTATTGTGAAGTGTAGACAATACACTATTTATAAGGCTGCCTTATGGCATTTATACATGTTTTTTTAGTCATTAGTGAATAGTGTAGTACTGACTGTCTTACACTTTAAGGCTCCCTTTGATAATTGTGGATATGTATAATGCACTAATGCAGTACAATATTATATGTGCCTAGTCTGAAATGTTTAATATAGCACTTCAGTGTTTACAGGTAAATTAATATCCAATCTATATACTATTTATAATCCATATATAAGTGGAGCCTTATGGTAAAGTGGTACCAGTAAAAGTGTAACAAAAAATGAATTGTAGTTAAGATTTATTTTAAGTGTAAGCTCTTTATAGTTTGACTTCAAAACTTAATCAGATTTACAGCCAATGACTACTTTTGGAAAGTTTCATGAAAATTATTTTGTTCGGCATGCCACTGGATATTTTGCTAACAGACACACAGACATGAACAAAATCATTGTCATCTCCTTTCATCTTTTGGCAGTGGGTGCTAAATAAATCAAGCAGATACGTTGGGAGAAACAACAAGAAACTGCTGGAAGCAAACAGTTGGATGTGAGTTAGAGTGATTGTTAGCAGGGAGGATGAATGCTGGCAGTAATTAATGAGTGGGAACAGGTGAGCAGAATGAGCAGAAAATATGGAATGTAACAAAAAAGGGAAAGCATAGCTAATAAATTAGAATAGCAACAAATCATAATAGAGGCTAACAACCCATTAAAAATATAAAAAAGATGAAAATGGTAACTTGTTTGGTTTCCTAAATACTTAGCTAATGAAAAAAAGGGACACATGCAGGCTGGAGGTGAACAGGAAAACAGGAATAATATCTATAAAACTTAATTCAATTTGTGACTCCTTTTGCTTCAGAAAACATTTCATAACTATAACAAAGTTTCCTTTCCTCCCTTTGTTTCACGATACTGTCATCGTCTCTGATCCTAACCAGTCAAGGCAGATGGTCACCCACCCTGAGCCCGGTTCTGGTTCTGTTGGAAGTTTCCTCTTGTTAAAATCGAAGTTGTGTCCTCCCCACTGTCACCAATGTGCTGTTCAGGGTGGGAGATTAAAAGTGAAGATTTGATGCAATCTGCATCCTGAGAGCACGTGTCAAAATCAAGGCTTGTGGGACAAAATGTGGCTTGCCACGGGATTTTATGTGGTCCATGAGAGCTTCAAAGATGTATAAATATCTKAAAATAAGTGTGTGMTGCTYTAAAGTCAGCACTGACAATAAACTACATCTCCCATAATGCATTTTTACCATTTTACCTATGAAATGACAACCAGGAGGTGCACATGATTCAAAAGTAGTTGCATTGTTGATGGCTTCAACAGCCCAGTTGTACTGGGAGGTGGGAATTTCCCACTTAGAATTTGTAAATTTAAACTGAAACGGTCCTCCAGTATAATTTCCCGTCAGACAGTGCAGAGTTCAAGACAGCAGCTACTTACCACAACTCAACAGTGAGTAAAACTCTTACTTTTACTTTTATAGTATTTCTGTGTTACTCCGCCAAGGGCGAGGTAATGTTTTCGGTCGCATATGTCTGTCTGTCTGTCTGTCTGTCTGTCT
>NW_013952520.1:103488-104661 GCF_001266775.1 Austrofundulus limnaeus | reverse complement strand
CGTCATCACCTAATTTTCATAGTTGGATGTTTGCCAATAATAGTAATCTGAGCTATAGGAAAGATGATAAAGAGTGAAAAAGTGAGTAAAAATACTAAATATGTTTAGAACTGCAATTAAACTTAATGAAATAAAAATAAATTTATAAATTTTAATGCTTGGATTCACATAAATTAAATTTGTGGAAATCTTAAATTTAATCTGCAGACAGTTCGATGTCACCAGACACAGGGAGGAAGAGGTGAAGCAGTGACTGATCTGAGTCAAAACAGCTGGGTCCAGAGATTTAGTTTAGAGAGACAGTACCAGATAAAAACATTACAATAAATATTACATCCCACTTTGTAAACCAGACAGAAGCAGTGACAGCTTTGTGCATGCGTGGTTCATGTTCAGCGGTCTCCTCTCATCTTACTTCAGCTGGGGGTGGGGGGTGCTGCATGAGGATTCAGTAACTTGGACGGCTTTAGGAACGGGGAGGGGCTCACCTCCGCACTCGCTACTTGCGGAGGAAAGGGAAAAAGTGCTTGGAAAATGCTGTCACTGAAGCTCCTAAAAGTCTCTAAAAACACCGGGAAAAGTCAGTAGATTTGTCGCCAGTCACTTTTTGGAAAAAAAAAGTCACTAGAGTGGTCTAAAAAGTCGCTAGATCTAGTGACAAAGTCGCTAAGTTGGCAACACTGCTTGCCTTCCTACGCAGCTACGCTCAATTCTAGTTCCCCTTCACTGCTCTGTCTGGGACTTCTCCCATAGAGATGGATTTCGCTGGCAGATTTTTAGCCGAGCCAATCAGAGAAGAGAACGTCAATTTTCTGCGCAGTGTCTGCTCRTAGTTTATTTTACCGGGGCCAATCAGAGAACAGAAAGTGAAGTTTTTGAATGACGTCGATGTTCTGCGCAGTGTCTGCTAGCTATTTTAGCATACGGCAGTGGAGGAAGTGAATGAAGCCAGTCCGTGTTGATAAGGCTTCCAAATTAAAATAAATTTGTCGGACTAACAGCAGCTCTCATTTACAGTCGTCTCGTTTGGATCGGTATATTTCTCCTCTCAGTAAGGTTGTTTACAGCACACACGGTTTCCGGTTAGCTTCTTAGCTTAGCCTCCTTCACAGCGACAACACACACATGCTTCAGCAGAGGCCACGCCTCCTGCAAGAAATCGATTCTCTATGC
>NW_013952520.1:100706-102013 GCF_001266775.1 Austrofundulus limnaeus | reverse complement strand
TAATGAAACGTTTCGTCTCTCCTCCAAGAGACTTCTTCAGTCTGAGAGTTTCAGGCAAAATTCAGGCTTTTAAAAGCATCTAGTTTCATTAGAGAAGAACCCGTCCAGAAGACCTATACAATTTTTTTTCTTTTTGAAAAAAAAAACACAATTTATTTGACAGTAAAATTAATAAAAACATAAATAAGTGGCACTGACTCCAAATGGAAATGAGAAATTKCTGGATGTTTGTCCAAATGCAGGATTCAGAATAATAAAGAGAAATTCATACATTTTGTAGGAATATGTACATTTTTATGCTCCGTCCGCACATCTTGCATATTTGCTGAGGCAAAGCTGCATATTTATTTATGACAACTCTGATAAAAATTCACTGAACAGAGTCATTCTACATGGGKACCAGAGAGCATCTGCAGACGAATTGCCTCTTTTCTTCTCTGGCGTCTTGCAGCGGAGCGTCACAGTCCAAGAGGCTGGAAAGCCGATGCCTCTTTCTTGATGAAGACCTGAAAAGGAAAACACAGTTGTGCGTCAGTGGAGCGGTCAGGGCAATGTGGACATTTTTACCTTTAGCCGAGAAGCTCCCATTGTAAAACTGACTATGAAGCCAGTGAATTTTTATCTGTTGCTAAACAGCTCAGCTGAATTAATACGTAGCCTGGGGCTGGAATCCTGGCAGGAGTCCGGTGCTAGTGCTGAAACTGCCTGAAGCAGAATTGAGTTCGTTTTCCTCCATCGTTGCATCATCTCGCGCTCGTCTCTTGCTCCAGTACTTTCAGTGCTGTAAGGAGTGCCTGCTCCTGCTGCCGAGCATCACAATAAGAAAAAGCAAACACGCTGCCATCTATTTTCTTGGCAAGTAAACAACCAGTAAGAGCAATGATTCGTCCCAAATGGAAAATTATTTGTGACTATGAAGTATTACATCACTTAATTGCAAGTCTTAAGAGGCAGGGAGGGGAGAGAGAGAGAGAAAAAAAGAACTTCATTAGAGCTTGCAGAGAGCAGAAACAGGTCCAAGATTTCAAGGGTAACACYCAGCCAAAATCTCAGCCAATATATTATCTCTCACATTAGTTGCTGTGTGAGAGTACTCTTTTCATTTAGAGATATACAATATGGCAGCCATGAATAAGTATATGAGTCCTTCTCCTGCTTGCACGTCCAAGTATTCTCCATGTTTAATTAAACAAGCTGTCACCAAGCTACTCTTTTATCGCAGTCAGGCCTGTATCATACCATCATTATGCCTGTGAGTGTGTGTGTGTGTGTGTGTGTGTGTGTGTGTGTGTGTGTGTGTGTGTGTG
>NW_013952520.1:98497-100469 GCF_001266775.1 Austrofundulus limnaeus | reverse complement strand
GTGTGTGTGTGTGTGTGTGTGTGTGTGTGTGTGTGTGTGTGTGTGTGTGTGTGTGTGTGTGTGTGTGTACGTGTGCCTTCTGGGAGGACCACAGGTTCCGGTTGGAGTCGGAGGTCCTAATTGGCACGTGATTGCCTGTCATGAGTCATCTCGGGGTGTGTTTCCTGCCCGGCGTTGCTCTCTTTGTGTGCAAACACGCGCATCCAACAGATGGCAACGTTGTTCCTCCCTGAGCTGAACAGGTTACTTGGCAATCTGCCAGTGAGGTGGTGGGGGGTGGGTGGGGGGCTTTGCATCAAGAAAATCCTCAAAAAAAAAATAAAAAAACAGCCATCAAATACAAGTGTGGGCGATGACGATGTGACTAATTGTTGCCATGGTGATCTGGTCTTTGAGATAACGTCTAATGGTAAGGGAGAAGGAGCGAGTCGTGTAGACAGCCGAGGAGAAAATGAGCGAGGAGAGGCGAGGGCGAAAGGAAAAGAGCAGTGATGTTGTGACTGGGAAGGAGAGAAAGGAGTAACCCCCYTAATGAAAGGCCATTTCCACCCCCCCACCAGTTCAACGATGTAAATACCACACACAAGCTCACTTATTCAGGAACTTCTCTTTTCACAATAGCTGTTTAGAAATCAGATTTTAAACTGAACCCCAGGTCACCCTGGCCAAGGTTACTGCTGCGGAGCTCTTTGTGAAGCGAAAGGCTTCGAAAGCGGCTCAGGGAAAAAGAGCCGAGGGATTCCTTTAAGCCAGGTTTAATTATGTTTATAAAGTGCATGAAAGGGTTAGCAACATGATTGCAATCTTGAATAAAAGAAAAACCCTCTCATGAGAGTCCTCTAAATGTCAAAAATTACACACTCCTCTATTTCTGTCTGAGAGGGTGGGGGGTGAATGTATACCCACCACAAGCTGCAGTTTGAAGCRTGTAGTTATCCCTTCAATCATCCTCAGGATCCTTTCATCAAGCTTTGCGTGTAGCTCAGGTGGTGGGGGCTTTATGTGTGTTGTTACACCAAACGCCGAGTCATTGTCTGCTGTGTTTGTTGTGGTTGTGCCAGGGAGAGACGTCTGGACAMGGACCGTTGGATCAGTCCTTCCTTTTTGTTCAGCAAGACAATGAGCACTACATGCTGGTTAAACCAAATATGGAAAAAACAACAACAACAAAAAAAAAACCAACAACAATGAGGATAAGGAGGAGGAGGAGACTCTTCATTTCAACATCATCCACTGCTCAAAGAACCATAATAATCCAGTTTTCCCTATGGTCAAGGTCAGCTGTTTAATAAGGCAGATAGAAATCTTCACCGAGCTCACATTTCCCCTCAGTGCTATCAGTGCAGTTGTGTTGTGTGTGTTTTTTTTTTTATCACATGGGAGCTGCCGGAGGTGTGGGAAACTCTGTGACTTGTCACCGAGCTGTGTGTCATATGACAACCTGCTGCCTGGCAATAGTTTCCACCAGAGGCCGGGCGATAAGAGAGGGGGCTGCAGCAGATAAGATGCCTTCTGTACTCCGACGTGCCAAGAGCTCCCACTGCCATTTACAGGGTCTGATCACTTTGAAAGCGGGGGCAGCCAGGACCGAATTTCACAGCCCAGCGCCGAGCTGGGTTTGTTCCGCGCAGCACGGCGCCGGCTTTGTCACGAGTGTGATGCCACTCACCGAAATGTCATTAGCAGCAGGAATGTTGGAGTTGCCATTAAGGGCGATTGAACAGCAGCCACCGGTGACTTAACTCAGCGCCGCCGCCACTGCAGCACGCCTGATAACGACGCAGGAGTCTGGATTTGTCCTCGCGCCCACGCGGGCCGTTGCTAGATGACAGTGAAGTGACGATTCTGACATGATACATGTTGCCTTTTGTGCCGCGCAAAATTCGTCAGTAACACTCGTCACGGCAGCCCTGCTACTCATCGCTGTGGATGTCACGGTGATGGTACCACACACACAAAAAAAGACATACCC
>NW_013952520.1:96484-98487 GCF_001266775.1 Austrofundulus limnaeus | reverse complement strand
GATTAATAGTGATGTTTTTTTAAATTGGTGTTTTAAATGAAATATGATGTCCTTTATGTTCATTATGTTATAAGATGCGACACAAGAAATCAACTTTCCAACCTATGTCTGGAACATAATTAAGATCTTTTTTTTTTTACTCTTAAACAAAAATAAAGTTTTGTTTCCATGTCTGTGAAACTAAAACAATAACCAAACTGCCAGCTTTTTTCTACTGAAAATAATCTGAGCACCTGGGACTACATAGAATAGTACTCTTATCTGCCCTCCTATTTTTTTTGTCTCCCTTTAAGAGCAAACAGCCTCTGTATTTTCAGGAAAATAATTCAGGGCGAGAGTGTAGTTTTCGTCTTGTTTACGGGACCATTTATTTGTGCTGCTGCTTCTCAACAGGAGTGTGTTAAGTTAACGGGGCATGGTTGCATCTGCAGGCAAGTACAGTAACACGTTTTGAACTGTTTCACCATGTCTCTGCACTCCCCTTGAGCTTAAGGAGGATGCCTTGAAGAGCTCTACATAATGACAATCAGCTGTAAGGCTTCATTAACATTTAACTTCCACTCGTGTCTGTTGTGAGTTTTTGCATAAAATAAAAAAAAGAAGAAAAAGAAAAGAAAAAGCAAGTGATGGCCTTGCGGAGGTTTAACTTAAGACGTAATCTTTGTGTTTAATCTGAAAGYGTCTTCTCTCTTTGTGCTTGCAGAACTGGAACGCCGCGTCTGATTCGAAGGCAAGCCGAATTCTCAGAACCGCTTGGCTGCCTTTCAGACCGTCCCGCTTTCTCTGTTTTGCTTTTCAAGAGAAGCACAAAGCTAATTAGACAGCTGGTGTTAAGCCAATTTCTGTCCCTCAGTCTGTTGTTTATGCACTTTTTGCATAAWGCAGACATGATTGTTGACATTGTTTGATGTGGCTACGTGGTCACAAGAGGCCATTTGGCTTATTTCCCACAGTGTGGCTCGAGTGGCGGGACACAGAGCTTTCGTAGTTTGGGGAAGCACTTGTGTGTTGATTGTGTGTCTTTGTTTCTCGAGCACTCATCTCGTCACAATTAGAAGGCATACACAATTAATAATAATTATCCAAAGAGCTTCCAGATCAAGTAGCCACAGGACACCAGCTGACTCCACAACACTTGTTAAACACTCAACTTTGCACTGATTGTTTTTCTTCAGTGAGACTTCTTTAATATTATTCAAGTTTTATTTAATAGTTTAACCATACTCGAAACACAATATTTTTAATACATTATAAATTTTACTATCAGTCAAAACATCAATACTAAACAAAACAATGACTCAATCTTTACAGTAAAGGAAAAAATAAATAAATAACAGATTTCATTATCTCCTGCCTACAGCAATTCTGTTTTTTTTCTTTGTGAATGTGTGTCTGTACTCGTTTGTCTGATTAGTCCAAAAATAATATTAAAAACAAACATCTACACCATTTTTTGTAAATGAAGAATAAACATCCAGTTGTTTTGTTTTATTTCCTTTTATGCTTTTTTTTGCAATGCCCTGAATAACTGAAAATCTACACCAACATATCTGCAGTGTTAGCAAAATATCTCATGAACCTGTAAACAATTTTAATTAAACTCTCAAAAAGTAATTACTGCATCTTCAGTTGACTGCCTTTTGGAGTCAACCCCATTTAAGATGGCTGCCACAGCTAGAAATGTTACTCAAAACTCAACAAGGACTATAAAACGACCAACTTTACAGATGTTAAGCAAAATGTGATGAGGGAGTTGCTGAGAGTCATCCTTAACACATACTATACTTGAAGTGACAACATGAGATCTTGCAGTGTTGCATGAGATTGTGGACAATGCTATTTACATGGTTTGACTAAAACATATTCCTTTCATCATAAGAAAATTTTGTATTTGTAATGGTTTTGCATTCAATAAAAACATGTCTATTTATCAAACAAATACAGCGGGTAAAATAAGTATTGAACACTTCACCATTTTTCTCAGTAAATATATTACTAGAGGC
>NW_013952520.1:89534-94187 GCF_001266775.1 Austrofundulus limnaeus | reverse complement strand
ATTTTGTTTTTAATGTATGCAACAGCATTTTTTTTTTGTTTGTATTTGTTTTGTTAATACATTCAGAGGGAGTGTGGCCTTATAAAAAAGCCTGTTTGAAATAAAATAAATGGTTTCAAAAGTTATGGTGTGATATATATACCAACTTATCTACTTGGCAGAGTTTGCACTACCTTTTTATTGTCAAACATAATATTTACCCATCAATTGTTGCATGATAATTGCATTTCATTTTCATTCTGTTTAATATTCAACAAGTTGAACAGATAATCCACACGAACCCCGCTACTTGGTATCGGTATCGGTATCGGCGAGTACCTAAACTGAAGTACTCGTACTTGTACTCAGTCTTGAAAAAACTGGTATCGGGACACCCCTAATATTTACTGAGAAAAATGGTGACGTGTTCAATACTTATTTTACCCACTGTAAGAGACAAAAAAGAAGAACTCTAGGAGGTGCAAAAGAACAAGTTGACAGGTCATAAAGATCATAATGGATGATAGTCGAATAAGTAAAATCTAAGTTCCCTTGAGGATCAGTAAAGTATTTTTGAATTGCATTGGATTGAACTGAACTGAATTGCTAAAAGATGACAAAAACAAACYTGGCTGATGAGTTAAGTTGAAACCCCTGAGTGAAATGACAACAGGTTGACATTGAATACGTATTGAGGAATGAAGAGGCACAGGAACAAACAGAACACAAAGAATATAGAAAAACTGAACATGACGATAAAGCTCTGAACAGAAAACTAAATACTGAAAAAACACAAATCATGACGAGTTCAAACTCTGGCATGAAAGGCAGCGAGTGAGATTCATTCAAGGAATGCTAGAGCTCTAACTAATTTGCCTATTTTTTTGGCAAACTCTAAACAAAATTAGTTGAAACTTGTACTTTCTGTTTGTATTGCCTTATGTTCTGTTCATCATGCAGATGGATAGAAATRATAGGGTTTGTTTAAAACATAATTTAACCATTTAGTTCAAATTTGCACCCCTGTTGCATCATTTTTGCTTCTTTTTTATAATATTTGTACTTAAATGTGGTGATGTGTTCTGCAAACAGAATCTTGGTACAGATTCTTCTTTCAAAATTCAAAGTCCTTAAATGCATTTACAGCATATTAAGTCAGTCAGGAATTCATTATAACAAATGGTGACAGGTGATGAAATACAAAGAACCTGTTTTGAAACCACACCCCACAAAAATAAATATATAAATAAAAAATAAATAAATAAAAATACAGTGCACCAGCTCCTTCTCAGAGATTTACTCCCAAAGTAAATGGTGATAATGATACACCGGCACAACCATGCCCCTCAAGTTAAACAGGTGCAGGCAATTTGCACTCCTTTTACAACAGATAGCAGTTGTTCTCACTGCATAATCCAAATATGACTATTTGTCATGAACACATCAGGCAGAAAAACGAGAAGGAGAATGAAAAAAATGTTTTCTCTCAGTGAGCTTCAGGTTTGAATGGATGAAGTACAAAGGAACTCCCTAAAMCTCTACGACTTCATTGTATCGTTGAGGACATCATGTTCCGGATGACAATTCTAAATCAATAACTGGACTTTTATTTATTATTTCTTTATTTCAACAGGCAAAACATTGAGAACAGTTTCTTATTTAAAATGTTGGCCTTTTGTGTGTTCTTGTTCATCAGTGCACCTCTTTTTATCACTTAAAACGAGTTGGTATCTTCTGCTCTAAACCAAGAGGAGTTTGTTGGACCTCAGATACCCATTTGTGGCCGACTGTCATCAATGCGTTCAAACCTTATTAAAGAAGCATCTTCTTTACAGTTAACTACTTTGGGTTTAAAATCCTCAGTGTGACAAACTACTGTATCTGTTAAAAATCATCTCTAATCATGTAATTTTGTTTTCTGAATGTAATACAGGAACAACATGATTTTACACTTTTGATACCTTCTTTGTGATGCTCGCCACTGGGAGAGACAACAAATTAAAATTTTCTTAACATGCCTGCCCTTTTTTTCATGAAGGCAACAAAGAATTAGATTGCTTCTGTTCATCTGTTTCTTCTGACAGGAAATTACCACCAGCTCTTAGGAAACAGAAATATTTTATGCCAAATGCATATTATAAACACTGATAGTTTTATAGAATAGGGCACCTGTAACCTTGGCATTAATTTACAACATAAAAACATTTTTTTTGCTATAAATAAATGTATTGGTGCAGGGCTAATTAACTGATGGCCCATGGGTGACTTCAGTTTTATCAGGTTTACAGGTGGAGGTGGACGTGAGCAAATACTAGTGAAAAACAGAGACTGAGACAGATTATACAAAAGGTAAGTGATTTTATTTATACAGGTKCCGGGGTCTGGGGACGGGACCTGAAACAGAGGTTTTTGCAGAGGTGGGTATGTGAAAGTCTTCAAGTAATGTTTTTTAGCAGACAAGTAATTCAGATGGTTTCTTACGGGCTGGAGAAGGAGATGAGGCTTGGAGGAGTTGGTCCAAAAGGTGGAGATCCAAAGGTGAGTGTTAACAGGTGAGGAATTATTTACAGTGATTTATGGGAGGCGGCGCATGAGATCCTGGTGAGTGGCTCTGGTTCCAAGGCAATTGGCAAAACGTGCTGGAGGTCGCCTTCTGTAAACAGGTAAGTAAAATACAAAAGGTAAGATAAACTCTAGGAGAGACAACCGGTAGCAAGCTGAGCTCATACCAAAATGAGGCGATGCTTCAGCGATGAGATGATCCTCAGTACAGCCTTTAAGAAGCCTGGAGGTTGATGAGCCAAACTCCATGCAGGTGTGCGTAATCAGCGCTACTTCCAATCAGGGAGGCAGGGGGCGAAAATACCAAAATACCTCGAGTTTTAGTCCGGCTCATCAAGGAGTTCATAAAAAATAAAAAATAAATAACTGCAACAACAACAATTATAATATATTTATTTTTACTTTATTTAATATACATRTAAGCAAAATAAACAATTTTAAAGGTCAAACAGTGTTCTTTTACATAACTCAGTGTTTCCCTTACCACTATGAGGCGCCCCCCCACCAAAAAAATTGCTCTTGACACTCATAAAGCTCATTGAGAGCCCCCCCCCCCCCCCCACCGCCAGTCTCTGTTTAGATGAAATAAAGAACATGGTTTTACTTTACTTACTGAGACACGAGCATGTCACGCTCACCAGATAATTGATTCATAATTAATTCACCAAATAAATCAGAGACATTCTGAGTTTGGCGAGTTTCACCACCTAGGAGCTGCGTGCTGACGAGGCTCGCTTCAGAATTATTTTTGTCCCGAGCTCGGTTTGATGATTTRCTGACCCGCATCGGTGCCCAAATCTTCTGCCAGGACACTGACACACACTTGATTTCCACTAAAGAGCTCCTGTCCATCTGTCCCAGGTTAGTGGACATCATTCAGGAAACTGTCCCCCTCAGATAAATGTGTCACTGCGTCGCACAGTGGAGTCTCTCTGATTGGTTGAGGTCAGATTTTCCAACTCAAGCGTTCAACGTGCTCGATGCTCTTGACGCACATTGATCGCACAAATCGCTCAAAACGCACAAATCGTGCTGCACCGCAGCACTTCCAAACACTTCTTGACAGGCGTCCACCATAGACTTTTCATGTTCTGATGCTCAAAACCTGTTTGGTGTAAACGCAGCATAACTCTGGTCTCTCGACTGATTTAGTTGAATAACCCTGTATTACATGTAGGTATAATGTACATATTAAATGAATGTAGTTCAGTACTATGTGATCAAACTGTTCATGTAAAAAACACTGTTTGACTGGCAGCTCAGTTTGAGACACATGTCTCCCTTTGTGTTTTATAAAAAGTGGTTTGATCTAGAAAAGCAGCTGCAACATGTGCACAATCCTTACTTAAATTTATGTTTGATTCCTTTATTTTTTGAAGTTTGGTCAAAGCTTTGAAACTGTATGTGAATAAAATGTATAACACACACGAATAATCATTTTTACATGCATATTTAAAAAAAATGTTTTTGGTTATATCAATTTATATGGACTAAAGTTTATAGCCTAACATATGTTGTGTACTGGCCAATGCTGTGAAAAGCATTATACTAGTATGGGAAGAAAATATATTATACACACTAAATATAGCCTTCAGAATCTTGGCTCATTCGCTTTGTGCTTTTGGTTTGTGCTCCACTTGTGTTACAACAATCCAATTTGTCTGAGTTGTGTCTTTTACAGCCATGGCTTTGCCCCCGCTCCACTGGGATTTAATCAATACATATCAAATCAATGCACATGGACGTCTTATATTCTTCATTCTTTTAAATCCTCATATTCTGCTCCGTCTCTTTGGAGGTTGTGGCCCTCAGATGACGTAAACACCACATTACAATAAGGCAAAGGAAGTTGGAGACAATCTATCATAAAAATAAAAACAAACAAACAAAAAAGCTAAATTATTTTTCGTTTTTTCAAAAATGTTCAAAATGACAGGATGTAAAATGATAAATGCTCAAAAAAATTGTTTTGGAACAAAACTAATTACTACGGCTTCATGGATGTTAGTAAAAATGTGTCATATTTCTCAGTAAAAACAGCATATACTACTACTACTACTACTACTACTACTACTACTACTACTACTACTACTACTACTACTACTACTACTA
>NW_013952520.1:87880-89347 GCF_001266775.1 Austrofundulus limnaeus | reverse complement strand
AAGAAGAAGAAGAAGAAGAAGAAGAAGAAGAAGAAGAAGAAGAAGAAGAAGTAGAAGAAGAAGAACTTTATGGTTCACCTTTTAATCTGGTAATATTGCTCTGGTTCATCATCTTACTGTCACAACCAAAAAAACTCAATCACCATGGGTAAATATTTTGTTTATGTGGTAGAGCTTGTAGTATAATGATTAATACTGATGACTTGTAATATTCTTGAACACATCACCTCCACCTCCTCGGTCACTGAATGGGAAAAGCCTTTGAGTGAGTTCGATTAGTGGAGGACACCACTCGGTAATGATTAAAGCTTGAAGTATTCAGACAGAAATGTTTGGTCACCTCAATCTATATTGTGCTCACGGGACACAAAACTTGTCCAAGTGTTTAATTGTTTTGCCTTTGGTTAAAATCTGTGTTACCATCATACAAATATTAATGCAATAAAACATATTTGTTTCTACATTTGTGATGCAGAAATAGACCAAAGTGACCTCTGAGGAAGAGACAATCACTCAGCATTAGAAACAGACTTGATGCTGTCAGTCTGACACCAGAGCTCAGCAGCCTTCAGTCGTCTTCTACTTCACTTGATAACACTTTACAAAAGAGACTGACGACACGGAGCAAATGATTGAAGAATGAAACGATTGAACAATTGTAATCACMTTATTAAGATTGCCCATGTATTTATGAGGAGCTTTATTTATCATTAAGAACTACTCAATCCCAGTATTAAATGTAGCCTAACAAAAGGTTAAAAATACAACAAACGATTCTTTCAATGTTTTCACTCTAAGTAAAAATGAGGTATTGCTGTCTTTGTGTGGAAAATCATATTCATCTTCACTGTCATGAGATGATGGTGATCATGCTGTCACCTGTGTTTGTGTGTGTGAATATTATAAGCTTTGTTCACACTGCAGGCAAATGCAACACAAAACTGATTTTTCTGCCCCTGTGTGACCCATATCAGATATTTTCATGACAGTCTGAAAATGACAAATTCCATTTTTTGTATATCCAACCCAGGCCTTTTCAGTATGTACTAAATCAAATACATATCTGATGTTTTTCAAAGCGACCTCAGTCATGTCGCATTTCATCCAATTTTTACTTCAGTGAGACAGGAGTATACAGGTCAGTCCAAGTATTTAGATTRTCAATGCCAACCTTGTGCAGTTTAAATCTCGGAACTCCACGTCTTCAGCTACAAAACAGAAGTCCAGTCACTTTTTTTTCTTTTAATTTTCCCTCATGCCTGAGAATCTACAAGAATATTCAGTAATCTGTGCCTTGGACTGTATCAATACTAAAGTTACTGGATCGATACTTTAGTTAGTTTTACTTCCAGCACATCGGAAAATCAGAACTGATCATCAATATGGAGAGCCATTTCATTCAAAATGAAACAAACAAACAAACAAACACACAAACAAACAAACAAACAAACAAACAAACAAACAAAC
>NW_013952520.1:75576-86149 GCF_001266775.1 Austrofundulus limnaeus | reverse complement strand
ATGTCTCTCCATACATTAAAACCTGCAGTGTGACTGTAATCTGAATATTTGACTGTATTAGTATCACAGGTTCATTCAACCTTTTGGTTAGCCGTTCAGTCTATTTAAAGTGAAAAACAGTGTCAGTTTGGTGTTGTGTGCACTACACTGAATATGGAGCGGAAAAAGAAAAAGTAAGAGTTGTCTGAGGAGTCCAGAAACATCACAAATAATCACGTTAAAAGTAAAAGCTACAAGACCATCTCCAATCTGCTTCATCTTCCTGTAACTAATTACCAGTTCTATAAAAAAAGGTTTTGTGGGACTGTAACCATACTACCAGGATGTGGATGCAAGAGGAAATGCAACCCCAGGTTAATCAGACAAATAGTGTCAATAGTAGAAAAAAAGAGCCAAGAAAACTATCCGAAAGCATTTAAGCTGAACTTTAGGGTCAAGGTTTGGTTTCCACTGTCCAGACTGGAATGAAATAAAATGCTTGCTTACAAACATAAACATTTTTGTGAGAAGTTTTGGAACTGATGAGGCAGAACTGGAGCTTTTGGCTTTTCAGATCAGTTGTGTGATTTTTTTTTTTTTTTTTTACTTATGTGGAAAAGAACCAATACAATTTTGTGTCTGTATATGAAACAGCAATCTGAACACAGAGATATTTTGTAAATGTAAAAGAAGCCAATACTGGCACAATCATACCTTAACAATGACTCATGTTAGAAAATCTTAAACTTTAGGACTATGATCAAAAACATTTTCACATTTGGTTTTGAAAAGTGAAACTGTTCTCATAGTCAAAATGAAAACTTGATCAATTTACTATGAGTTCTGCTGCTGAAAACACACTGGGGGAACAAGGGTTGCAGGGAAATGTATGCACATCCTAATTTTGTTGGCTTGTGTTCCTTTATTTTTCACTAGTTGAAAGGGGCAATACCATGTAAAATCTACTTTTTTGAGTTTTACATCATGCTATAATGTTAAACGTTCATAAAAAACATGCCCAAAGCCTTGCTTTGAATCATTCATGCATGTCTGAGAAATCCTGCAGCGTTTTTAGGAAGCCATGCTGAGGAGCAAAATGACAGGTGGGGACCAGAAACACCTTTTGGGACCAGAAACGCCCCTGGGACGTGTCTTTAAGCCAGACTTCCTCATGGCAGAGCRTACCCCCTGCCCCCCTCCCCACACATCCAGCCCATGACTCCTGCAGGCTCTCGGGTCAAAGTGAAAGTGAAACCTAGCTGCTGAGCTCTCAACATTAGTTCTCACCCAGTGAAGCTCTTTTCAGATTAAAAATACCTTTGAGGAAATATATTTTCAGATGTCAAGTAAACTGCATGCATCATAGCACATGAGCCCCCTGCGCGCAAACATCGCAACCCCACTGAAATGGGTGGGACAGAAGCAGAAGGAGGTTCTTAAAGAGACAGAGGCCAATTTCAAGGCATTTAGAAGAGAAAGTGATGAGAAGATTTTGCTATTTAAACATTAAAACAACATTTTAATAACAGCTAAAGGTGACAGATACTTTATTATGGTATAGTATTTAAATATATACCTGAAAAACACTTAATGTAGGCCCTTTAATAGATCAGTGTGGAGGAGTGGACAGGTTTTTTTGGCTGTGCAAGTGTGGCTCTGTCTGAAATGGCTGTAGTTTCTGTTTTCAAATCGTTTCCAAATTAAACTGACAATAACACAAACAAATGCAGGATGACTCTGAGCTTTTGCTGGCAAGTGTGCACCACTTCCTGGAAAAGTGGTTGGCAAACAACTTGATATATCACATCTATCTTGTGGTAGTGTTGTTGGCAGCACACTAACCAGGTGCGGTTGGAAAAAAAGGCAGTCACTTAAAAAGACAAATGCTCAATGCACTATCAGAGTTTGCATATATTATTGACCATTCAGATTTTCAAAAAAGGAAATATTACCCAATCTTTTTTTTTCCTTCTTTGGTTGGAAGAAATGAAGATGTAAARTTCTATTCAATCTTAGTAGCATTTGCAAGAACATTTGGAATTTTGAGAAAAAAATAATAATTGTGAATTAGACTATTTTATTGTCAGAAAGTTTAAATACAGTGTTTGTCTATACTCATTTAATCTTAAGGGTTAAGAGGGCTAGTAATAATCTCCAGATCTGCAACAAACATCATCAATGAAAGTCACTCAAAGGCACTAAATTGACTATAATGAGTAAAGTTACAGTAAAGTTGCAATGAGATAAAAAAAACTTTTTTGATTTTTAGTGAGTAGATGACGTCAATCAATAAGCAAATTCTAGTTTTACTTTTTTAAAAATAAGACTGTTAATTTTACATCCCTTTATCAAAATTATAAAAAACAAGAGAGTGGTCTACTAACATCCAAAACATTTGTACGTTTAAAAACACAAATTTGATGACTACAGGGTGGTACAAATTTTGATATTTCTCTTTTAACCACTTATAAAATCATGAAAATAAAGCAGAATTGCCACAGTTAAGATAGAAACACTTTTGTGGAGGCTAAATAATGAGTTGCTTGCTCTTTGAAAGTGCAAAAAATAAGCAGARTTGTAAGTTTGAGGACAGGGATAACTTTTCACCTTGCCCTTGAAAAGTAAAAAAAAAAAGTAAAAAAAAAACACATTTCTAATGATTTTCTTTTGGTTGTTTTTTTTAACAACCTTCTATGGTACAATTTCCATTTAAAAAGTATACTTTTAAGATTTTAGGGCTGCTTATTCTTGATGYGCCTAACGTCACTTGATGCATTCGTCTCTTTCTACAATTATGAAAAGAAAAAAAAAACTATGGTAGAGATGTGTGAAAATTGGTGCAGTTAAAGATGAAAAAGGAGCACACAAAACATCTAAAGAGCCCAAGGCTGACCTAAAGCAGTCTGGAGTGGTGGTTTCTGCTTTTACCATATGCTGCACACTGAACTAAGTAGAGCCTCATGGGTGATGGCAACAAAGGACACCATTACTGAGGAGATGGCCCAAATAGGACTCATGATTACAAAAGCATTCGTGGCCAAACCACAGTCTCTTTGGGAATACAGAGCATGTTTGTCTAAAAGGCATGAAAAGGCAGTCTTTAAGAAAAAAGACACCACAGTAAAACATGACCARGTTTCTATCATCCTGATTGGGTGGTTTAACAATTTGTGACCTGGAACTTGTAATTAGCAAAGTAACAATGTAATCTGAAGGTTGCTTTGGTAAGTTAAAATTGCAGTGGAGTCTAATTGTCCTCAATGGTCACTATCCTGCATGTTTTAGAGGTTTCTCTGCCCCAACACTCCTGATTTGCATGAATGGTTGATCAACAGGGTCAGAGTTCAATCACTGAATCAGGTGTGTTGGAGCAGAGAAACAATGAAACATGCTGTATAGCAGGCCTCTAGGACCAGGATTTGACACCTGGGCCCTATTTCAGAAAGCAGGCATAACAAACCCTGGGTTAACGCAGATACTCTGAATCAGCTTACCCCAATCTATGATATTCAGTCTTATCGCTCTCTCTCGACATAAATTTCTTCCGAGTATTAGGGCTGTAACATACAGTCTGACACTGTCTTCTTGCAGCTCTCAGCTAAAAAGTAAGACAAACTCAGGATTTGTTCAAGTAATCCTGCTACAGAGCAGGGTTGGTTCACAGAGTAAGTTGTGAAGGTAAGTTAACTCAGGATAACTGTGGAATTCCTGTATATACTTAACAAAAAAATGTGAAACAACTGAAAATATGTCTTAAATTCTAGGTTCTTCAAAGCTTTGATTACTGCTTCACACACTCATTCTGTTGATGAGCTTCAAGAGGTGGCCGCTGGAAATCCGTGCGCACAGATTACTAACCGTGAGCACGGATTAATAAACTGTGTGCACAGATTACTAAACCGTGAACACAGATTACTAAACTGCGTGCACGGATTAATAAACCATGAGCACAGATTACTAAACCGTGAGCACAGTTACTGAACTGTGAGCACGGATTACTAACCATGAGCACGGATTATTAAACTGTGCGCACAGTTTAGTAATCTGTGAGCACAGATTACTAAACTGTGAGCACAGACTACTAAACTGTGAGCACGGATTACYAAACTGTGCGCACAGATTACTGAACTGTGAGCATGGATTAGTAAACCGTGAGCACGGATTACTAAACTATGCTCCCAGTTTCTGCAATCCGTGCATGCAGATTGCTTAGATCTGTCGAGAGGTTGGATGCATGGYACGAAGCCCGCATCTGCAAGGTAAATTCAGTGGATCTGTTGTCATATATAAACTTAAGRCACTGAYRTGTTCTCATCAGCACACTTATTAGCCACAGAATGTCCCAGAAGGCTCAACAGCAACTCTACATCCTGAGGAGACAGGAAGTTTGGCATGTCAACAATGATCCTCAGAAACTTTTACAGCTSCACTGTAGAGAGCATCTTGACCAGCTGCATCACAGCCTGGTACAGCAGCACCACCACTATGGACCACAAACGTCTGCAGAGCGTGGTAAAAACTGCCGAGAAGATCACAGGGACTTCACTGCCCTCTCTGCAGAGCATCTACCACTGCAGGGCCCACAGGAGAGCAGCCTCTATCATTAAAGACCCAAACCACCCCCCAGCATGGACTATTCACACCTCTGCCCTCCGGCCGGAGATGAACAAGTGAGAAATGCAGAACCTCCTGATATAAGAACTCATTTTTCCCAAGTGCCATCAGACTTCTAAACAGGTGAATGTGACAAATTCTCGGACCGTTACTGCTGCACACGTGCACATTTTAGACTGTTACCTGTTGCACATTTACACTTTAAACACTGATTGCATTGTTCCCTTTCTTGATGTTATTATTGTTTCTTGATGTTATTATTGTAGTGTTCCCTTCTGATGTTATTGTCTCTAGTTTGGTCTCTTTTTTTTGTTCAAAGTGTGGTCTTTTTTTAAACATTTATCCCTTATTACTTTATCAGTGTCCTTTAAGTGCTTATTCTTTTCGTGTGGTTGTCTCCTGGCATTCRGAGTGGTTGGCAAAGTAAGAATTTCATTGCTCAGGGGAACATGATTTCACCTGTTATATGAAAAGAAACACTTTCAGTCTTATTATTTTCATATTTTACAGGCAAATGATTCCTGAAATGGAGGTTAGACTCATCCGCCCTCCCGTCCCCACTTCTGTTGTCTAGGAAAGAGATTAAACATCCGATAACTGCTGGAGAAGACCTCCAAGCCGCTTACTGCCAAGAAATGTCACCGTGTGGCATAGGTGTAACTTTGCGAATGAGTGGTGTGGACATATCCCCATCAACACTGGACGGACAGGGACAGTCCCCACCAATATTCRCACRTCTTTTTTCCTTTGCGTGCAACTACACTTGCCGACAGTAACTAGTGCATCACCAGCTGCTGTGTCCAAAGCTTTTTCTGAAAAAAATAAATACAAAATAAAGTACGCTGCACCCGCTTCCTCCCCTCCGCCTCCTCCCCCGCTCCTGCTTCTCATCCCACATGTGGGTCTGCAGAAGTGCTGCTGAGAGCATGCAACACCTCACAGACACACACACTCTCGCGCTCGCGGGGGTCTACCTGCCTGCTGTAAACAAGGTGGTGCTCAGAGCTACTGGAGCAGGTAACGGTCTGACATCCGGCTCTTAGAAAAACTTTATTCTTTACAAAGAACCAAATATAAGTAAAAATCTCTGTACAGGACAGTTATTTTCTTATGAAAAGTTAGCTTGCTGCTATCAGCTAATGTTAGCAATCACTTAGTGATGACATTAATCTATTATTGAAGTTTTTAATCAGTTAAACTGTATTTTAATGCTAAGATTGAGTCCAGGTACACTCTGATGATATTTATTGATTCCCTGTCATAATTTATATTCATAAAGTCACTGATTATTTCTCTAATCTACTAGCTTCATAATTTACACGTTATTTTCTKGACTTATTAAAGCTGACTGAATTCAGGTGGCAGTAAAAAACATAATACTTAATCCATCTTCATATCTGTTGATGTAGGAGCTGAAGCATTTTGGTGTTTCCAGCCCCTGCCTCCATGATTGGGTGCAGCGCTGATTACCCACACCTGCATGTGATTTGGCTCATCACCTCCAGGCTTCTTAAGGCAGTGCTGAAGATCAACTCATCGCTGAAGCRTCGCCTCATGTTTGGTATGAGCTCAGCCAGCTGCTTGTWGTTMTYTCCAARAGTTTTTGTATTACCTGTGTGTTTTTGWATGTTATACCTTTTTGCAGAAAGTAATCTCCAGCACGTTTTTGCCTGCCGCCTTGGACTCAGAGCCTCTCACCCGAATCTCATGCACTGCCTCCCACGTCTCACTGTAAATACCTACTCACCTGTAAATACTCACCTTTGGAGCCTTACCCTTTTGGACCAACTCCTCCAYGACTCATCTCCTTCCCCAGCCCGTCCAGATCCCAGACCCCCGCCCCCCACCCGCACCTGTATAAATAAAAATCACTTACCTTTTGTATACTTCGTCTACGCCTCTGTTTGTCACTGGTATCTGCTCACGTTGACCTCCACCTGCAATCGTGATAGGAGCTGGATACAGAGAGGCAGAGGCAGCAGGTAGCACAGTGTGTCTCAGGTAAGAAGCTACGTTCACACTGCAAGTCTTAATGCTCACTTCCAATTTTTTGAAAAAATCAGATGTTTTTGTGTGAACGTTCACATTACATTTCAAATACGACCTGCATCAGACCCCAATGTGAACACTACACAGCACCGATGTGACACACATGCACAGTAAAGACGTTACTTCACATTCAGCTGGCTTGTTTGTTTACAGAGTTAGCACGGATGCTACAGAGTTAGCACGGATGCTACTTTTAGTGTGTCTAATCTGAAGTTGTTTAATCAGAGTCAATTTAATAATTATCTGACGCTTGTTTAGTTCAGTGTTTACGTCTGAACCTGCCTCAGGGATGCTCCAGTGAAGCTTTTTTATTTTTGAACGAAACAACGAGCTGGAAATAAAGTATCGACTGAGTAACTTTAGGATCAATTCGCTCTGCGACCCAGGCTGGATGTTACTATCTACATGGAAAATGAAAAGTAAAAAGATGAAGCAACTGGACTTGTGTTTTGGAGCTGTAAACACATGGAGCTACAGATTTAAACAGCGAGACTTGAGGTTAGTGTCTTATCGATCCTTCACCCCCTCCTCCTGATGAAAAAGTCGGATGGAATGTGACACGAGCGTTCACACTGCAGTCACTTTGAAAACATCAGATACTGTATGTATCCGATTTAAAACCACATACTGAAACGGCCTGGGTCAGATTTTACGCAGCATTGTCAGATACACTGTATTTTTGACTGAAACATTTTTTTAGTTTATTTCTCTTTTGTAGGTCCTAATAAGCGTTCTCAACAAAAAACATGCAAAACATGTCAAGCCTAATGTAAAACAAATGGCCACACTATTACAGATCTGCCTCGCTTTTTTAAAACTGAAACACAGAACTATAATCTCTTTGAATTTTACTCTCAGATGACTTTCTACATGATGTGCTTTTAGTGCATCAGGCATCAGTAAGCAATGTTTTGAGCTACTTTATAGCAACACAGTTTTTTTAAACAAAAGGAAGCATAATTTTTTTTCATCTGTTAATAATATTAAATCAAATTTCCTTATGAAATATTATTATGTAACATGATGAGATAAACCACTCAAATACATGAAGGAGAAAATTAACCATATTGAGTGTTGGTTTTGTGGCTTCTCATTTCTTTTTGCATGGCACTAAAAAAACATTGTACCATCCAACAACATTATTTTGGTCAAAATCAAACTCAAAGTAAGATACTAGAAACCAACTTTTCTTGTCTTTTTTCAAAGCTACAGCATTGTGTTGCTTCTGTAATGTTTCAAATTGAGTTAATTCTGACTCTGCCTGTTTAATTGTTTTGCTTTGTGTTTTGTCTGAAAACACATTTAAAAAGTCTTTCAAACACCTGTTCAAAAACACAAAGTTTTGAGCAACATAAATGGATTTCTTTACCCCCTCTACATTTCCCCCTCCCCCAACTCACACACACACACACACACACACACACACACTCACACACACACTGGCTGCAATCATCCAGCCAGATGCCTTGCTGCTTGTTGGCTCATAATTCTAACGTTTGTGACAGCCGAAGCCAAATATGCGAACGGAGCCTCTCCCCAGTGGAAAATTCAGCTGCATGGAGGCAGATCAAGAAGATTCTGCTCCTCAAAGGGTTCACATCCGGGGGCCCTGAGAAGCTCTTGAAAGCAACAAAAGTTGCTGTGTTTACACTATTCTCTCTGCGAGTTGCTGAATTAAAAAAAGCAAAACAAATATTATCATATTTTTTCGTGGCAAACCATCTCTGTGCACCAGGATTTTGAAGAATTGGTTGGACAGCTGCTCTCACATTATTCCACACTTCATCATGCACACACACGTTATGCATGGTTCACATGACAAGATTTTAAAATTGTTAGTTGATTTTCAAAGGTTGACACATTAAGATAAAAAAAGTCATGGATATAACTGGTTTGGTCCTACAGTGTGACGTACACAGCCACACAACAAAATACAACACACAAACAGATTTCATCCACAAACATTCAGATGTGAGATCTTGCAAAGATCAGTTACAGATTCTCGTGAGACCTCTCAAGATCAAAAGTGAGTTCTGAGTAAAACATAGCAGATGAGGAAGAACAGGTGATTGTAGTTTCTGGGCTATTTTTAACAGAAAATAAACAATTCAAAAAGACGTCTCCAACATTCAGCGGACTTTCTGGTGAGCCATGGCTGCTTTTCTGTCTTCTATATTTTGGATTTCCCTCCTTGTTTCCATCACCTCACTTTCAGATTGGCTACACGTCACATTCAACAGGATGCACACTTGTTTGTTCTCGGTGACACCAAACATGCTGGGATGTCAGGCCAAGACAATCGAAAATGTTGACTATACCCCAATTTGCGATGGGAGCGATCCCGGCATCCTTCCAAGCAGACTAGATCACTCGTAACACACCACACATGGCAGGAATATCTCTTAAAATTGTTTTTATCCATCATGATTACCAGAGCATAAGCTAAGGACAAAATTGGGTCAAAAATCGGCACAATTATCTTGCCATGTGAGCTTGACGTTACACTGATTTCCACCACGATGTCTGTCCAGCTGAAGCAAGTTGCCCAATTGTGGTAGATGGTTCTTTTTGCAAATACAAATGCTATTTATGCAATAATGTCTTGGAACAAAGACCTGCCCGATATTTTTATTTGTCTGTGCTCAACGTATTTTACATAAAGGGTAGAAAGATAATGCACATAGCATTTCAAATATACAGGAGTCTAGATCTTTTGGAATGGTGTTTTGTGGAAAGGTTATGCACATTTAATATTTTGAATTTAATTCTCGACAGACAGATTAGCTAATGACTAGTCCAAGACAGAAGTGATTTGCTGCCATCTTAAACTGGATTCACGAGAAGTGAAGGAATCTGCTCATGCTGACATAATTGCTGTTCCCAAGAGCTCTGAGATCTCATTCTTGACACAAGGACCGGGCAGAACTTTATCTCTCTGGGGCATATGGCAGCTATTATGAGATTGGTCAGAACTTAGTTGTGGGTTTACTTACACAGAGAAGTGAGGGAGCTATAAGGTGTCATTTCAGTTCAGTTTTGCTGCTGAGAGACAACTGGCCGAGGCTGTTCGAAAATAAAGCCATTTTTACAAATGTTCCAACAAAACATAGAATAAACGCAGTCACAGAACTTGTGGACAGTGATAGCACAATTTTTGTGCATTGGGTCAAGCTTTCAGTGTCCGTGTTTACTCGGAGACGGAGAGAGTAAATATCGGGCAAGCAATGTTGGGACACATTCCCTACCTTYATGCACCGTCTATCAGAAACAGTTGCTATCTCTTTGCGTACTAAAATGTCTGGTCACGCTAAGGGAAGCAAAACACACACGGTGGAAAATAGAGTCACGCCCATCGGTGGAAAGAAGTTTGTTCTGGAGTTGTGGGGAGGTAGGAGCTTCCGAAGAGTTTGTTCATGGAGTTTGAAATGTTCATGAGGAAAATAATGTCTGGTAACTAGTCAGAGCAGATTTCTTGACTTCTTGCAAAGTATGAATCCAACTTTAAAAAAAATAACTCTTGTCACAAAAATTGCAAACAAATTTGTTTTGAAAATGCCCTAGGGCTCTACAGGAAGATGCTGCTGCTGTTATTTGCAGTTGTCAAATAAAATAAAGTTAGAGATTTATAGTAATAACAATATCTTGAAAACCTTTTTGAAATATCTGAGTTGTTTCAAGACAGCAGCAATCCACTTCTGCTTGTTGATCCCAGCAGTTCCCAAATATTTTTCATGTCCCCCAACATAATATCTCCACACTCCCTCCTGGATTGAAATATTATTGACAACCTGGTAATGTTTAATTATTTATGTGTACAAACCCCTGTATAACTGTCTGACACCAGGTTTATRCAAAAAATCCCTTGATAACGGTGGGAGGAAAAACTGCATTATGTAAAAGTATATTTTCCCTTTGCTGTAAAATCTATTTT
>NW_013952520.1:73719-75335 GCF_001266775.1 Austrofundulus limnaeus | reverse complement strand
GGGCACTATTTATTTGAGAAACTCATTCAGATCACACCGCACTGCTTTCTGTCACTCACTCCACTTCTTTCTCCATTTATTGTTCACAAAGTTCTCAATGAACCCCAAAGGATCCACATCATACTTTTCAATATTCACCAGAGAATGTGCAGAATTTAAGTCAACACGTGTGAAATAAACATTTAATAGTGATTATCTACTGCCCAGAACCAAAAGCTTGGTCAGATTAAAGTTGTGTTATTGAGCTGCAGAAAAGCTTCAAACGTGAGAAGTAATTGGTTTCTTTGGGATAAGAGGCAGGATGTCAACTCAGAGGTTATAAGGGGCCATCAGACATGTTCTTCCTTTGACAAAAAATAAAAAATAAAAAAAACCCACATCATCTCCTCTTCACATCAACTTGATCATTTAGTCTATTTTGGCCCCTGCTAGAGCTTAGAGGAAATGAACACTTTTCATGTGAAAACTTTCCTCTGCAACATCTGAAATAATCGTGCGAGCTATAAAAAAAGATTAAAAGGACAAACAAAATATCAAATTATAGACTGAATCATGGGCCTATCCCCCACCAAATAAATAAATAAATAAATAAAATAAAAAAAGAGAAAGAAAAAGGAATCTAGAACAAACACTAACAGAAAAAAATTATCACAGCTGCGGATGTGGCTTCTTGCAGATTTGTTTTTCTGCAYGTGCATGGGTTTCCTTTCATGCTTCTTATAGTCTGACTCAAAGAGATGAAAGCTATGTTTGGATTGTGAGCTCTTTGTTTTAACTCAAATCTTCATTTCATTTGTTTGGGGCGTGTGTGTGTGTGTGTGTGTGTGTGTGTGTGTGTGTGTGTGTGTGTGTGTGGAGGGGGATTCAGATCACACAGCACTGCTTTCTGTCAGTCACTCTGAGCCCAGAGGGGTGGAAACTGTTTGTCTTCATCACCCAGACCTTCCATCCGCCGTTGTCCTTTTATTGTTTCAGACTCTATTCATAGATGAGAGACAGTGATAGATGTCGCTCTTTAATCCTATTTCTGGCCTTGTGCGGCTCGATTAAGTTGTCGCACACACGGCTCTGTATCAACTCGTAGCCTATTCATCCTGGCTGCTGTGAAATAATTGTTAAGAGTGGAAAAGCGTTTAGAAAAAAACAGAAAACAGACACATATACCACCCGTGGGGGGGACTCCTGTCTGTTATCATCGACAGACTCAAAATCAAATCAATAAAAGCCCCTACTAGGTGTCCATTTTATCAAAGCGGAGCTAAAATAACTTCCTGTTTCTGTGTGCAGGCATGTTTTGGCATCTTTGTGTGTGTGTGTGTGTGTGTGTGTGTGTGTGTGTGTTTGTGCGCCCGATACACGTCTGTGTGAGCCATGTACAGTATGTGCTCCCGGAGTCTTTAGCCGTAGGAGCTGTCTCCTGTTTGAATAAAGGCAGTCAGTCACCGGCGCTAAAGAGAACATTCATCAGGCACTTTCACAGCTTACACCTGTTTCTGCTGGCTAAGGCGAACAAGCTGCGCCACATCGCTCTCCGCGCTGCCTCAACTCCTCCTGCCGCAGCTCCACACACACACACACACACACACACACACACACACACACACACACACACACAC
>NW_013952520.1:71685-72951 GCF_001266775.1 Austrofundulus limnaeus | reverse complement strand
GTGTTTGTTTGTGTGTGTGTGTGTGTGTGTGTGTGTGTGTGTGTGTGTGTGTGTGTGTGCGTGCTCTTTGCAAATGGCTTTGATCCTCTGCAAACTGACACACTCTCCATAGTGTTACCTTTTCTCAGTAGTTTTGGCACCTCATCACTTTGCAGAGAATAAAATGTATCTGAAAGCTCCCGAGTGAAATGAAATACCCACCTTGTTAGGCGAAGAAGAAAAGGAAGGCTGTTCAGAAAAGTTTTAAGCTTCAAATAGTTGTCATTAAGGATGGTAAAGGACAAAATGGTGCTGTGATATCTGAGAGTCATAACAGATAAATAGAAAAAAAATAAAATCGGAAAGACTGCACGTTGCTTTTACAGCAGTGCTGAATGTCAACAAATAAAATGATCCCCATGTGCAATTAGACTAAAATACAGCTGCATTAAGTAGCATAAAGGTTAAACTAAAATAATGAGTCTATAAATTAAAATGTCAGATCTCTCCTGCAGCACACACACACACACACACAAACCACCAGCCATGTTTCCATTATCAGATTTTTATGCACATTTTGAAATATCACATTAAAAGAGATGAATGGAAACGGCAGGATTCAAAAAAACTTCCTCTATTTTGCAAAAAAAAGTTTTTACGCTCACTTGAGGTGTTTTTTTTATTTTTCGAAAAATAGTTAACGCGCAACAGGGGAGCTGGAAACACATTTGCTGAATAAGTTCTGATGTAGCAAACATTTACTTTGCATGACTGATCAGCTGTTCCCACTGGCTGTCCGGTACCGGTACCAGTACCAGCTGTGGCTGCAGCAGAACCCTCCTCCCGCTGTCAGCGTCTTCTCAGATATTCCCGTAATGTGAAGAGAATTAAACTTTTTATTACATCGCCAGACAGCATGTAACATCGCCAAAATTAGTTGATATGACAGAATAATTACAACTTTCACAATAACTTCTCTCCATTGTCCTGAAATGTGTATCCCTGTGAGTTTGAGACTCCTACTTCCTGTTTACTACAGCCATGCATAACATCAGCATCTGAAATAACTGCACTTTGCATAGCCTGGTTGATTTGCTCCAAACCACTTGATGGAAACGCATCTGATTCACTTTTTCTCTGTTTTTCCTTTTTGAGACATTTTAAAAGTTTGCTCAAAATTTGAMTAAAAATTGGATGAAAACACGGCAAAAGACTGCAAATTATTTTAATTTTACAATGTAGCATTCTCTTGAATAAATAATTCAATAAGCAATTCAGTGTTTATTG
>NW_013952520.1:66238-68315 GCF_001266775.1 Austrofundulus limnaeus | reverse complement strand
ATTTCAGATCAACTTCATCTTATGAGGTCATTTTTTATATTTATGCATTAAATAATTACAAAACATTTGAAATATGTAAGTTTAGGACCACAATTAAATAGGGACTCTGTGATGAATGGCATAACGGCTAAAAAACAAAAATCTATGTGAGAATACAAACAAATGAACTCTGCTGAAAGCATTGGGAAAGAAGGAACAAATAGAATGTCAACTTGCATTTAGCTAAAAATTCTTCAAACCCTGAGCTCATAATTTCATCAATAACTCTATTAATGTAGTCCCCTCTTTATAACCTACAGATCAAGCCCATGCTTTAGAAAGTAGTAAAAATAATTTGCCTGTCAAAGTAAAGTTTTAGAAGTTTCTGCTTTAAAGCATCTCCGCATAACTCAAACTCATGTTCAGAATTAATTGTGAGTTGTCAAAAYGCCATATATCAAATTTCTGTCCCAGCTTCATTTCGAACAAATTGGAAAGATGCACTTTCTGCAAAGCCAAGTCATGTGAACCAACTTGAAAAATGTTTCAGGTGCAGCCCCATAATCAAGTCCAAAATTAATCATACAGTCACCAGTTTCCATTCTACGCCGACTTGCACAACATTTAGATTTGGCCGCGGGAGAGAAAAAAGTGAAATGAGATGTGCAGCGGCTGGCCCCTGTACGCGAGCGCATCGGAAGGTTTTGTGAGGTTRTTACAGGTTTGATTATTGAGTTCCACAGGGCAATTGGCTCAAATGAGGGCTGACAGCTTTGCAGGGCAGCAAACAGCTGGAGAGCTCATCTCTGCCAGCAGCCATATTAAGACCATTTCACTCACAGGTGCCTCAGCTGCTATGATCTGTGATTAAGGCACAACTAATGAAGAGCTGATGGAAGTAATCAGGTGCCACTGCATCTGCAGATGCTCTCAAGATGCTGGAACTGGGCCCTCCATAGCTTTAGAAAAAATAAAAAAATACAGTCCAAATAGGGAGAGTTTTAATGATGAGACTGGATTTACCATTCTGCATTGAACACAATTCCTACAGTTTATTTATTTTGTGGTTGTGTTTTAGAAACAGTAAAGCACTGGTAGCTCATCTGCCACAAATGTTTAAACATCTGCCAATGTAATTTAAAACATCAATCACTTAATTGATTATAAATATTGAACCAGGTGCTAAAAATTGTTTTATGGGTTTGCACATTTTTTTTATTTAAMGCAATGATTTTGATATTTTTTAAGTGATATCCTTCCTGTGGAAGCATATCCTGATATCCTTTTGACAAGTTAGAAAAAAAAACTTCCCCAGTTGCCCAAAAAGGTTTTCACGCTCGCTTGTAGTGGTTTTTGCATTTTCCGAAAAAGTGTCAATGTGCAAAGGGCAGCTGAAAACACATTTGTCAAATAAGTTCTGACGTAGCAAATATTTACCTCACGTTTGAGCAGCTGTTCCTTCTGTTGGCRTCTTCCCTGATATTCTGTAACATGAAGAGAATTGCATTTTTTTCTCTCTGTCTCCARACAACATGTAACATCGCCAATAATACTCGTTGACATGACAGAGCTACGTATTACAATTTGCCCAATGGCAATACATCCCTAATACTTCTCTTAGTTGTCCTGAGATGTGTGRTCCCTGCTCTTTTACAACCTCTACTTCCTGTTTACTACAGTCTTGCATAATGTCTACATCTTGTGAAATTATGCTTTGCATGACCTAGTTGATTTGCTCCAAGCCAGTGGATGGAAACACTCCTAATTTGCCCTTTTTTAGGTCTTTTTTGTCTTTTTTGCGACATTTTAAAAGTTTACAAATACAGTTGGATGTTAACATGGCTAGTTTCATTCTGACCAGATGGCAAGCTAACATCTATATAAGGCCAAGACATGGATTATTGTGATGCTTAAAGAAGACATATCWTGCTTTTAAATAATTTTTCTTCACGTTTAAATCATTCAGGTGGAGTTAAAGAACTGTAATGCTTTGTAATGTCTGAATTCCTCATTATTGTAACTCTTCAGGCCCCTCTTTCAGACCTTAGGTGTGTCTCAGATCAACTTAAGTCATTCCAGAACGGTCCATTCCAGTTTG
>NW_013952520.1:58271-65822 GCF_001266775.1 Austrofundulus limnaeus | reverse complement strand
GAACTAATGTTGAGACCTCAGCAGACAGTTAGGTTTCACTTTCACCCGAGAGTCTGCAGGAGTCATGGGCGGGATGTAGGGGGAAGGGGGAGGAGGGTGATGGGGTGCGCTCTGCCATGAGGAAGTTCAGCTTAAAGACACCTCCCAGGGGCATTTCTGGTCCCCACCTGTCATTTTGCTCCTCAGCATGCTGCGTAAAACTGCTGCAGGATTTCTCAAACATGCATGAATGAATCAAAGCAAGGCTTTGAACAAGTTTTTTTTATGAGAGTATAACATTATAACATGATAAAAAACTCAAAAAAAGTTGATTTTATATGATATTTCTTCTTTAAGATGTCAACAACAGAAAACTTGTCCATTCAGCCTTACATGTTGGAGCCAGTGTCTGACCCAGAGCAAGAAGAGAATGAAGACAATGAAATTGTAGTTGGTAAGTCCAGACCTTACATAGACGCTCCGTCGTAAAAACTATGATGTAATAGTTCAGAAAATAGAAATAGCTATAGAAAATAGAGAAAACTGAATGGGTTCGGAAACATGATCAATCAGAAAATAAATATATTTACGCAGCAACAGGAGAGACTAAATTTAACTTTTCTGCACTCCTAAGTACACAACAAAWTGTATTTAATAGCTAAAAAGTGGATTTGGCATTATGTGCCCCCTTTAAACAATCAAACTTTAAAAAGTAAAATAAAGTAAAAGTTGCTTAAACAAATTCTTATTTTGGAAACATTTACGTTACAATCCACTTCACATTATCTGTCTGTCTAAAATAGGAGTCACAGGTAGCCATAGCACTTTCATTCTGGTTTGTGGCTACTTATTTTTCTGCTAGTTATTGTCTTTGTAAAATTTAACAGTTTCAGTCATTTAAACTTTTTTTTTGTAACTGAAGTTTTAAAACTTATGTTCTGAAGGCAGGTTACTTCCTGTTCTGCTGCAGTAAGGACATGTCTGCATTTTATGATTAAAATACATATGCTGGTTGAAGTTATATTGCTGTTAACAGTCATGAATTTTACACTATTCTGAAGACTACATCTGTTGCTCCAACAAGATCTTTATTTGTATATTATTATTATACTATTAATGCATATATACTTTATGTATCCACAGCCTATGCAAGTAATTTTGTCTAAATAATATTGGAAATAAAGAACCTCATTTGTGTTTACATGCTTCAAAGGTATTACAGTTAGTCTTTTTTTTACCTCACTCAGATTAGCTGTTAACCTGACAGGTTAAATTTTTCTCCAAACTGAAGTTTTTCAAAGGTAAGATCTTATAACAGGTAAGATGCTGATTGGTCACAATCTTCCCTTAGAGCCCATTGAAAAATATCTGCTCTGTCCTTTGAATGTCTTAGCTGAACTCAAAGGTTGTACAAACTAAATAACATTTGCATCATAAAATGATCATTTCTGTCAAGGAGGTGTTTCGCTGAAATCCAGGTGTATAAATGTTTGAGTATTACACTGATTGCAAAATGATGTCAGAACCTGTTGAAAATGAATTGACACATCCTCTACTTTGTGCAATATGTATGAGCAAGCACTCACCATGACTAAATGAAATCTGGTCTGATGCTATGCACAGTGTGGGATTTCAGACCCCTGAGCATCATGTAATTGCATTGTGTAATGATTATTTCTTACTCTTTTTCCCCCCTTGAATATGTGAGATTACAGAGATTTGCATTGAAATGGACTGATAATGTCTCTGCCAAGTTCATGAAATGTACATTTTTTTTGTCTTCCTATTATAATCCCTCCAGTTTGATAGGGGAAAAAAAAATCCACTGATATCCTGTCAGGAATCCAACACTCTCCCTGATATTAGCAACAGGTTTCATTCATCATTTAATTCTTCCGAGATGTCTCATCAGCTTGTCACCTGTCATGCTGGCAGYAAACAAGAATAAATGATGAATTACAGAATTCAATTAGGTGGGAGCAGCTACCAGYCAGGCTAGTTAAGWTATTTGCAGCGCTAATGTAGTAAARCCTCTGAAGAGAGTACACAACTCCTCTTTTTTTAATCTCCTGCTTGTGTTTCTGTTGACGATTGCAGTAGAGGACACAAGGTTGGATTGCATCTCAAGGCTGTTTCCATGCAATATTCATTGTCATGTGAGAACACAGCGGCCTAAAGTTTTAGATCAAAAGCTTTTCTATTCAGCAACAAGGGAAAGCACTTTAGTGTGGAGGAGAAATTCACAAAACGCCTTGGCCTGTCTTTGATATTTCACTCTTCAGTTGGCTCTTTGCCAGCAAAAGGAAGGTGTGGGTGCTGTCAAACTCATTTTATGATAAAAAGTTTTACCACCAGTTTGTATGCTAAAAGTTTGTTACAAGGCCAGGGTCCTTGTGCTTGGTGGGTGCCGCCACTCCCAGCCCCTGGACAAGAGACAGGAACTCCAAGTAAGGGAGGAGTCCCGTGGAGAGATTTTGCTCATGCATGCCAGCCACGGGTTTCGGCTCCATGTGGAGTGTCAGCAAATGCCTGCATGGGCAAACTAAGTCATTCCTACATACCTTTGGGTTTTTCATTACAGTCTATAATCTATGTATGGTGTTTTATAGAGTTATACACTTTTATTAGCATATTGTGTCACATTTTAAAGGTCTTACATTAGACTCACTTAAAACTACTATTGTTATGATTGTCTCACTTAAAACAAAATAGTTAGCATTAATTTTAGAATAATCTCAAACAGGGAGGATTGAAKTGGCAGCTTCTTCAAGTTCACGGTTTCCCTAACTCTTTAGTCCAGAAACATTCTGCCAGATTATTTCAGTGAAAAACAGTCATAACTGGTCCCAGTASATTGGGAAAAGTACATCATTTGGCTGTTATTAGGCAGAGTACAACAAGTTTAAAAGGTTACTATAGTGTGTGTGTATGGGGAAAATAGTACAAGTTAACAACAGAGGAAGTGGAATCTGCACATAGATGATGAGAACAGGAATGTTTTCTAGGAAGGAGTTTAGGAGTTGCCAGGAGGTCAGCGTGACCTGGCATCAGATGCTTCCCAGTGTGTTTGTATGTGGAGGTTTTGAGCCAAGTTTGGCAAGGTTTTGAACAGAATGATGCACATAAAGGGTATAATGTCCACGAGACCCTGTTTTTTTTGTCCTTTTAAGTTATGCCCGTCTGAGAACCATGCAATTTCAATAAACTCCCTCAAGCTGGCTGTCAATCAAAAGACTCCTGTTTGTTTATTGAAAGTCTTCCACCACAGCAGGAGGAGGCCCAGAGGAAAAAACAAGACACCCTGGGGGGGGCTATGTTTTTCAGCTGGTCTGGGAATGCCTTGGGATTCTCCCGGAGGAGCTGGCCCAAGTGGCTGGGGAGAGGGAAGTCTGGGTCTCACTGCTTAGGCTGTTGCCCCCGTGACCCGATCCCAGATAAGCGGAAACAAATGGATGAATAGGTTTTCCATTTAATGTTCWCATTGTCTATTTTAAACTTTTTTTTCTAGTTTTTCATAAATATCTACAAATTTCATTCTTCACAATATTGTTTTTATGGGAATAACAAGGTTTTGGATGTGTTACATTTGCTCACATTTGGAACCATACTGTGACAGAACTGCTCTGGGGCAAAAGTTATTTAACAAATGATTAAATATTAAAAATACAAAGTATCAAAGACTACATGGGGTGGTAAAAAATTCAGTCAAAAGATCTTTTGCTTTGACCCATGCAATATATTTTATTACAAAACACACAAAGACAGAGAACTACAGTCAACAATGTAAAATCACTATATATAACCACACATCTTTAGACATAAAACCCATTTATCTTGAGGCATAAATCTCAAGTGATTGTGAAGAGAGGAGAGCATAAAGAAAAGTGTGTTTTATGAGAGAGTATTTTTGTGTATTTTACTGTTCGTGATATAACTGTTAAGGTTCAACTGTTTGTCATGTAAAACATTGAATTGAAAAAAATCAAATAAACTCTGACACACTGAAAATGTTATATATGTGTTATCATTATTGTGTGTTCCCATACAAACATGAAATTTGGGCTCTGCATTTAATGCATAACATATACCCCTAAGTGGTGATACACCCAAGTGGAGCAGCAGGGAGCCATGTAAGCGCCCAAGGAGTAGGTGTCTTGCTGAAGCTACAACATATGGGCACAATAGGGATTTAGAACGGCCATTTTCCGATCCAAGTCGGCAGCCACTGTGCCACAGCCACCACAGAATAGTTAAATACATTAGAAATAAAGTAGATTTTATTCATTTGTAAGGTAAAACAGTTTACAAATAGTTTTTCAGATGTTTTACTATTTGTTGTGCCAAAGGGAAGACAGAAGAACCTGGAAGTTSATTAAAATAATCATGGAAAGTTGTGAAATTTTGTCCACAGGAGTACTCGTGGTGCATCCTCTTCTAGGACTGTGAGGGGTACTGTGGGAGTATGGAGTCCCAGGGCGGTCCTTGTACAACCAAATCAAAACTGCATCTGCATCTTACACACAGAGTTGACCTTGTTCTTCACGTGGACTGGACTCTGACAAGACTGTTCCTTGTCTCCAACCCTGTTTGTGGTGTTCATGGACAACATCTCATGGCACAGTCATGGAGAGAAGGGTGTCTGGTTTGGGGACCCCGGGGTCTTGCCTCTGCTTTTCACAGATGACATTCTGTAATTCAGTTGGTGTCTTTAGGCCAAATAGCTGGGAGTTTTGAGTCAAAAGACAAAGCTACCAATTTCTTTGGTACGTTTTTTTCCAACCTTCACCTGTAGATAAAAACAGCTGAAATGAACTTCTTTCGTTGGTTAGAGACAAAAGCGATAGCAATAAAGATAAGGAGAGGAGCTCTATCATCAGAGAGCTTGGATTAGAGCTGCTGCTCCTCTGTATTGAAAGGGCATCTTTCTCCTTTCAGAGCTTCTCTAGTCATGTTCCACCGGGGGGAAATCCGGGGGCAGAACCAGAGCACATGCTGGAGGGATTACATCTCCTTTCTGGCCTGGAAACGCCTTGGGAACACCACTGAAGKAGCTAGAAAGTGTTGCTGGGGAGAGGGATGTCTTCAATTTCAACTGTTTCTCTCTGTTTCACCTGTTGCCCCCACAGCTCTAACAGTGAAGTGATAATAGTATGAAATCACAGCTCATAGTTTGAGATCTTCATTTAATTTCATATAATACCACTAAGAGATGAGTCATTGTGTGTACATTGTTAGCCACTTTTTCATCACAAGTTCTCATCTTTGCTATCAGTTCTTTCACAGGCATATTGAATCTGATTATAAATGAAAATCTGTTGCTGCTTTCTATCATTTTTTAAAACTGAATTCATTTAGAATATTTAAATGACTCTAGTGATCCCACAACAAATGCTTTATCTCATCTTTGCATCTGCAGTTGAACACAATTTTATTTTCCCTCCATGGAAAATCCTGATCAAATGGTGGGTCTTTTGCGCCTGCGTGGAATTCTTTATCAGGAGTTGACAACATACGGGAGACTTGATGGTCTAATTTTGGGACTTAATTCATCTTATGACCAATAGGATTTGCCTTTATATCCAATTCTTYATCCCACATGTGGGGGCAGTGATATATTGAAGTCTAACCAGTTCATTAAATATCCATTCATAATTTCCTGTGCTTGTGCAGATAGTGAGACTATTACACATTTAAATGACTGCCTCTGCACAGAGACAAATCTGCAGGGAATTACAGTGCATGCAGGCCAGTGTTCTTCAAAAACCATCTGATCATGAGTTCTTTTGRTTAACAGCAGTCATCTTTGCTTTGGATTCTTAAGGAAAATAAAGTGTATCAGAAATGACAGTAAAATGACACAATAGGACTTTTTAGTTTCACTTTTAAAGACATACTGTACCAGAAGAAATCATTGTGATATTTGACTTTGAACAACAGCTGCAAACATACAGTATGTCCACATTTATTTACCGAGTCAAATGATTTGTTCATCATAAATGCTGTGATAACACATGCAGCATTGGGTGCATCACACTGTTCAATGACTAACTCTTATGCCTCATAATAAAAAAGGTCCTACATCCAAAATTCGAGTTGGACCTGGGGTCTTTCACTGTGGAGTCTGCATGTTCTCATGTTTGCGTGGGTTTTTTCCAGGCACTCAGATTTCCTCCCACAATCAACATGCATGTTTATGCTGCCTTCAGGCCCAGGCCTTTCTTTAAAAAGAGATTTGTAATTTCAATGGGATTTACGTAATAAAATAGAGGTAAAAGTCAAAATGAACACACATCCACAAAATAATTTTTTTAAAAATGTCTGAGAAGTTAAAAGCTTCTTCCTTCAAATAATCTGACAGTGTCATCACAAGCCCAGTCCTCAAACACACTTACACTTATATTCAGTTCATAAAACGGTTTGCAAAAATATAATTTTTTATTTTTAAATTAATTTTAATGCAGTAAACAAGGGTGAGAGATTTTTTAAGTCTTATTATGCTTGTAAAATATTATGTTAAAACAATGCTAATAAACAGCTAAACTGGAATTAGGTAATATTTGACAAGCTGCACAAACTACTGACATACCTTTTTTTTAAATTAACAAAACAAAAAAAAAACATCACTTCAACCTGACAGCAGAAAGGACAGTTGTTTTTGGYAGCTGGACCTACCAAGGCTGAGAGTACTGATGAAACTGTAAAGTGCTRATAAAGTGTCAGATTGATTGGATACTTGGTCCAGAAAAGAAAAAAAAATCATCTGAAATGGCCTGAGCACAGCACGCCTCAGGCAAGTGAAAACTCACCTAATAATCCTTGACATCTGACAGCTGAACTTCAACACCAAATAAATGYTGCTGCAGATTGTAAAGACCTGGGGCCTTATGTATCAGTGGTGTGTACATACGAAAAGTGTGTGTGGAAATGTGCATAGTCCCCACGCCAACTTTATGCCTRGCGAACGCACGTTTCTGTGGTTCTGGTTCCATTGACGACACTTTGAGGTAATTCTGGGAAACTGTTAATGATGTGAAAACTATTATTGTTCACATTAGAYACACATGATTAACAATTTKTTATTCACGTGTACACAGATGAGTGGATAAAAAGGCATGAACAAAGCGGAGCCTTTAACAACAATGGATTCAGCCTTATTGGAGAACATAACAAATGGTGAAATATGTATTTCTAGACATGGAGAGGATTTTCTGGTCCTCGATGACGACTGGCTCATCAGCCATTTTCATTTTCCAAGAATAATCCTTTWGAAACTGTRCKTYGAGTTGCATCTYGGAGCACGACACACCAACGAGGAGCCATGCGCTGCCCATGCACATGCAGCTGTTGACACATGTGTTCCACAGGGCCATAGAGGGAGCTGGAAGACCAATCGGGACTGTGCCAGATTACCCTGAGCTGAGCCAAGCTATGCCAGTTGAATGAGATGGTCTCATCCATATGATTCCAAAATATACAGTGGGGAGAACAAGTATTTGATACACTGTTGATTTTTCAGGTTTTCCCACTTGCAAAGCTTGTAGAGTAATTTTTATCATAGGTACTCTTCAACTG
>NW_013952520.1:44193-56862 GCF_001266775.1 Austrofundulus limnaeus | reverse complement strand
CAGTTGAAGAGTACCTATGATAAAAATTACAGTCAAGCTTTGCAAGTGGGAAAACCTGAAAAATCAGCAGTGTATCAAATACTTGATCTCCCCACTGTAAATCATCACCACCTCAAAGAAAAGTTTGTACTGAGGCTCTGCGACTTGTTTCTTCTTGCCTATTTCGTAAATACAGTTCTACGATCTATCAAACATCTGAGTTCCTTTTTGTTTACAGCTATTATGTTAATAAACCCATGTGTAAAATAGAAAATTATTTTAGGCTCAGAAATGCTCAGGTGGCACATATGCACACACACTCTCAGTCATGACTTGTCTTTTGCATGTGAAAAACACAGTTTTAGACTCCATAACTTACTTAGGATTGTTTTCTCATTATTATTTCTTCATTGTTTTTCTGCATCTAGAAGTAATTTCTGATTGCGCAAATATGTCCATCACACACAGTGGGCGTAATTTAACATATTTAAATGTAGGCATGCTTTCAGTTTTACATTTGTTGGGATGTATAAAAGAAATGTGCTTGGATTCCGGTGTACAGATGGTTTAAAACATCTGGGTTTATTTGTAATACACTGTTTTTCTTGACATTATCATACACCACCTTTCAGTAAGAAATCCACACGTCGTTGTACTTGAGACACCTGCTGATAATCTATGCTGTATTTCAGGAAGACTGTAAGATAAATCTTGTGTATGCAAATTACCTGTTAAAGCCAGAAGTTAGCTAAGTGCATGTATATCTGTTTTGAAACCCATGAGATGATAAATAGCATTATATTATTGTAATTTATCCAAATGTAGCATGAATTTAAACTAACATTTTTGCTTTATTTGGCTTGTTTTTAAAATGAGATAGAAAAGTAAAAAATCAGCAAATAAACAAAGTTAACTTTGTTCCTTAAAGCCAGTTATCGACACCCTTAATATTGTGATACTACAAAAATCATTGAAGTTACAATGACTAATTTTTTATTATGTTACTCAAGAAACTGACCCGATTTTGTTTTTCCTTTTCAATTTGCATCAATGTGTTTTTTAAAAAGTAAGATGCACATCTTTGTACGTTTTGAAAATAACAGTAACCAACCAAGAAATGGCAAATGGCAGGCTTGGACCCTGTATATAACTGCTTTGTAGTTCTGGTTAGTTTATGTGTGTGTTCCTGTCATCTGTCAAGTGCCAAAGATTGTGCAATTTTACATTATCTACACAAATTGGAGTGTTTGAACATGTAAACATAGTATGCTTTTTTTCTCTGCAAATACTCAAAATTTARTTTTGAATGTAGTTTGGAAGATTCATGTTGGTGATTAAAATCCAGAGCGTCCATCATTAAAGATTAGTGGGAAGAAACTGTTGGCACTCTGGGTTATTCAGACCTTGAGAGACTTAACTTATACATACCCATTATAATCAACGAGAACATTACACTGCATCAGCAGGTCAGTGGCATGCGCACATCAATTCACCAAAATTAGATTTGATCCTTTTATTGCTGGACGTTGGAGCAAGTACAAAGTCAAAAGTGCAAATATGCCACCACACTTMCAGGRAAAGGAAAAAGCACAACATCCAYATTTTCAAAATAATTCACCAAAGACAGACTACATTTGGGGTTACTCTGTGGGCAGTTGAAAAAGGCTGGAAGATGTCATGTCCAGGAGATCAACTACCTGGCCAGGACATTTTTGAATAGAACACTTTTGTAATTGTCCAGTAGAGATGGGAGGATACAACCAATAATCTAATGATACACACCTTCATGCATGTGACCAAAACATCTTACTYGTGAGCCAGGCAAACTACTAACTGAGTTTCAYACCATTTMAAAGCTTAGAAGTCCACAAATAACTTCCTTCATAATAGACATCCAGTTTSTTTTCACAGTCTTTTTTATTYTTTTGGATTTGCCATGTCCTGTATGACTGAATCGACACCAGCATAAACCAGCATCTTCKTATTTGTTATGCTGTTTTTTTGTTCACTTCAGCAGTTGTTTAGCAGTTGGGTTGTACAGGATACATGTTGTAATAAAAGTGGAAAATCTTTTGAAAAGATTTATCTTGGTTTTGGGTTTTCACATCACATTGTAGTACTTTAACAGTGGTGTGTAGACTTTTAAATTCAACWACATACCTGCCTACTAAATAATAATCAAAGTTACTATTTTCCTACACTTATACGTTTTAATCTAAAATATAACTTTTCATTATGAAAACAAATTAGTTACACTGAAAAAGTCAGTAATACATACTGTATTTATTGCCATAATTATTTTCACTTGTTTTATGTTATTTTCTCTTTTTACAGCCCAATATCACCAGAAATGTGTTCATTCATTGTTATAAACCAGATCAATATGACAGAATGCATTTCTCTTTTATATGTTGCCCTTGCATACAAATAGTTTAAACGTAGCCCAATTAATCATTGTGAATATCATGGGAGTATTTATAKTGTAATAAAGTATACCAGCCAGAGGAAGCATTTCTTCTTCATTCTTTGTAAAGACTGAACATTTATTTATGCTAGAAAACAATGCAAAATCTGTTTTTTTTTTTTTTTTCATGGATCGTACTTACTTTCAGATGAACTTCAACAAGTCCTGAGAGGCAAAACTGTTGTTGCTTCTCACTTCTTTTTGTCCTGGATGTGTAGTTATGCAGATGAGCTCATGTTCCTCTTTGAATGGTTCATTCAGCGTAATACCAACTGTGTGAAGGATTTATAGTGATACCATAATACTTCAGCTTAAAGGGTAAAAAGGACTAATGGGGACCCCTTGCATTTTTACGCAAGTCTCTAATAAAACCATTCAAATGAAACAGAGTTATCATCAGTGGCGTCTCTCACTGAAAGTCATTTAAATAATTCCAAGATGTAGTTTTCCTCCTGGGTAAAGTCAATGTGAGTGTTGCCAGGCAATCAGCTCTCCTACTGAAGGCTGCAGGAATAGTATGCATGAAGCAAAGGGACAAAGAYTGTTTCAACAGTGCTCGCCCTGGGCTGGATTTACAAAGCAAGTAAACAGCTGATTGCACGAGTTCAGAGCCCGACTCCAATCCTCGTGTGATAATGTATGCAGGACGCAAGTCTGTCTACATTACTCTCTGAAAACATATGGGAGAAAATACATTTACATCAAAAGCAACAGCTTTTTAAACCGGTTTAAGAGCCTTGTGAGTGCACACAAATCCTCTTTAACATAACCTATATCTCAGCTGGGAGTTGAGACTGATGCTATGAGCCAAGCAGTTMATGAAAGTCAAATGTTACCTTGGCAAGAAGCGGCATAAAATCAGGGCAGGTTGAAGGAAGCGCAGGCAGACCTGTTGAGGGCAGCCTTTCAAAAGACGTCTAATAATGTGCATTTAATAATCTGTCAATACTGTTAAAGGATAAACAGCACTGTGTGCTTTGCAACCTCCAAATGAGCCAAAAATGAGCACAACAAAACACAGATTGCTCAAAAAGAAACAGAGTGCTAAATTATCCTTATAATCAAATATTAAAAGGTTTCTGGCAGCGCAAAAATCTTAATTTGTAATGTGACTTTTTTTTTTCAGAAATACAAAGGTATTTTGTTCCCTTTAGCGAAACAGCTCACAGGAAATTACTTGTTACTAAAACTGCACTGGAACAGAAAAGGTGTCATACTTTTCTATCAACTTGGAATTAATTTAACTTCCGAGAGTCTAAACATGAAATAAAATATTGTTTTCTTTTTCTAAAAGCTGGGCACACAGGATAGAAAATTGCTTTTTGTCAATAATTTGTTTCCACCCACTATATGTCTGAAGTCACAACTATATAAAAAATCCATTTTCTAAAATATAGTTTATTTTGTTTAGTTTTTGTTGTTGTGCTTGTATTTTTAAAGGTTAATTTTGTGTTTTAACTTAGTAGAAAAAGGACATAGTTTGTGATTAAATCTCAAATAATCACTACCTACACAAATGGGATTAACTGCATGTTCTAATTGTTTTGCTCATAATGATCACATGAATATAAGTTTCTAGCATGAACCCTACTGTTAGGATTTCAGCCTGTCCTGGGCCTTGTTTCACTCTGTCCCTCAACCTTTACATATATAATGTTTCACAAACATTACAACTCTGAAATCAGTCATGTTAAACAGCTTTTACAGATTTTGCTCATGTTCTCTACAAATGTTCTGTTTACCTGCTTCTCAGTGTTCCTCCCCAGCCCCTCCCACTTCTGTTGCTGCTCGTCTCCTTCACAGGTGTTTGTAATCTCAGTTCGTTGGTGTCTTTGTGTCTGTGATTTTATCAGCGCTGGCTACCAGCCACATGTCCGTTCCTTTTCTCCTGTAAGGAAAGTTTGCTGTCATGTTTGTCTTTTCTTTCTTTAACAAATCAGTTTTGTTTTGAGCTTCTCTGAGCCTGCATGCTTTCCATAGTTTCACCGTGACATTATCAAAACTTCATTTTGTTCCCTTGAGGGTGTTTCTAAAGACTTATCAGAAAATACGAACTCATTTATGTAATAATGCTAATAATGACAAATTTTAACACAGTATTCATTAGCAAAAATCTTAAAAGTGCAACAAAACAGCAAAAGACAGTAAATAAAAACTAGTCACTAATAAAAAATGCCAGCAAAGCTAAACTTTTAAACTCTGTCAAAAGTATCTAAAATCAGTTATAAAATCATGCAGAGGCAGATTAGGCTGGTTTAAAAAAGAGAAGTCTTTAAGCCTTTTTTAATGTCAACCAGTGATTGCAGAGTTCTCTAATAGTCRGGAAGGGAGTTCCAAAGTCACACATAATGCCTGACGTATTCATTTACATTGAGTGTTTAATAAAAACGATCAAATGTTATCTTTATAGCAATTTTCATACAACATGCACAACACAAACCATTTTACCTGATTAAAAATGCAGCCAAAAGATAAATACATCTTCTGAAACAACTCCCACAGTTAAACAAATCAACACACACCTAATGCAATGTATGATTTCACAGGTATTGTTCAATTTTATGTTGGTGTAAAATGTAAAAAATTTGGTTACTAAAGTGTAATGCTTTACCTCAAATAATATTTATCTGTTGTATTTTACAAAAAGGAACACACTATTTGCAATTATATTAAATACACTGGACACAGTTGCATATAAAGTTGGATCATTAGCTATTTAGCAAAATATGATCAGGAGTTTATCATATAAAAGGATAATTAGCAATTAGTTCCTAATGTTTTTCTCATTAGCTTTTATGTAAATAATTAGATTTCATGGCCATTATGAGTGTTTTCCATTTATCTGATTTAGCTCATTGGAAATATTTTAAATTCAATTAATTTGTATGATCCAGTGTCAAAGGCCACAGTCATTCTTAAAGGGATCCAGGATTAGTTGTAACATTACACTTTACTTAATGAGCATTTATTTTAACTGTAAAATAAAGCCTGTAAAAATACTGTAGGCTGTTTAGTTTTGTGTATTTTTTTACATATATTTGAACATGGACGGAGCCATTTTATTTACACGCAAAGCATTCTGGGTAAATGATGACATCAACTAGGTCATCGGTGCGAGGCTTCTATCGAGCTTTATCCACCCTGAAGGTTAATCTTGGACAATATCTGATGATCGACTCTTTTAAATGAAACCAGAGAGYGTTGACAGAGAGGAGAAGGTAGAAATGACTCAGTCTGTAACTGAAAATATAGACGGAGGACAACAGAGCTGCTTCATGGAAGAAAAACCTCAGCTTAGTCTGTTAGCCTTTGTGCTAGCCCTCACGCTATATTGTCTTATGTATTAGCTCTGCGCTAGAGCAGCAAACAAGCTAAACTGAGGTCCTCCATCCATATTTTCAGATGCAGGCTGAGTCATTTTTGTGTTCCCCTCTCTGTCATGTGGATGGAGGACCTCAGTGATGAGAGGAGAATGTGTAGCTCTGAGCTAATACATATATATGGTGATAGCATTGGGGCTAAGGCTAAAGCTAAAAGGCTAAGCTGAGTTTCTTCTTCCATGAAGCAGCTCTGTTGTCCTTGTCATGGCAAGTTTATCAAGAATGCAGAAACACATTGGAATAAATGCACAGAAAGTCTGCGTGTATGGTCGTCAAATGATTTAATTCTTGAGCAACAAACACACAGAAGTCAATCAGGAAGTCTGTCGGGTTTGTGGCTGCCTCGTCAGCGGAAACAGCCAATAATATAACATCATGTTAACACCATGTGACAGTTTATAACCAATCACAATCTGACAAATATAACTGCCTAACCAATAAACAGGGCTCTCAGCCCAACGAGTTAACTTATCAAACAAGAGAGGTCAATCCGTTGCTGGAGTCCTGATGTCTGGGACAAACAGATTAAGAGCCGAAATAAGTTATCATGAGATATATGAGTACTGGACAGCGTCAAGGTGAAACAGATATAAATAATTAGTCCATAACACCCTCCATCCATATTTTCAATTACAGGCTGAGTCATTTCTACCTTCTCCTCTCTGTCAACGCTCTCTGGTTTCATTTAAAAGAGTCAATCATCAGATATTGTCCAAGATTAACCTTCAGGGTGGATATAGCTCGCTAGCAGCCTCACACCGATGACCTAGTTGATGTCATAAATTTCCCAGAATGCTTTGAGTGTAAATAAAATGGCCCCATCCGTGTAATATATTTTTAAACTTTTAGTTCAAAAATGATAAAAACTAAACAGCCTACAGTATTTTTACAGTCTTTATTTTACAGTTAAACTATATGCTTATCATATAAAGTCTAATGTTACAACTAATCGGGGATCCCTTTAAATTGTTTTAGATGAAGGTGATGATTAGATTCAGTTCAACATGCAACCTGAGTTTGATCATTTAACCATATTCAAGATATTTTGGGTTTGTAGCGAGACTTCTCTGCTGCTTGTCAATTAATCTTAACATTATGCAAAAAGCTGTTTGTGCAGAATCGCATTACAAAACCGAGCCCCTGCTGCCGCGTGGTGTAACAGGCCAGGTGATGAAACTCACATTCCTTCCAACACAATGAGAGAGAAGCAGACTGAGCTGGGGTTTGATGTGTCTTTGAACGAGGCAGGTTACAGCTCTCTGTTTAAACAGATCACAACCTGACGCAAAGAGAGAGAGAGAGAGAGAGAAATTGTATGTGCTTCCATGTCTTGTTGCATTGTGCAACGTGTAAACTTGATGCAGTAAGGCCCTGCTAGTAACTTGAATTAAAAATCCTCTTGCTGCGAACTGAAATTGTCAACTACTGTGCTATCATGCCTCCAGCCAAAAAAAGAAAAAAAATCCCTCTAAGTAAAAATTGTATTAATATCTCTTACACAGATATTACCCTGAGAGGACCCTCCTCTTCATCTCTCCCTTAAATGTGCCTGCAGTGCACACATGCATGTAATGTAAGATCCTCCTGTGGGCTTTTTGAGTGTGACCTGGATTATCGGGAGGCTGCATCCTGCCTGAGAACAGGTTCTGCTTCWGCTGAGCAATTTGGCCCTTGGTAGTTGACAGCTGTGCTTCTAAACAACTTTATATGTACATTAACAACAACCTTCTTGTTTTCTACACTCCACAGGCAGCATATTGGAGTGAGAGTGCGATTTTTTGACAGATGGAGCAGGAGAGAAATCWGAAGAGGTTCCCTTGGGGACGTCTTAAGGAGGTTCATTTTATTCTTTGACTGCATTTCTGAGTAGAGAGGGAGAGAGAGAGAAAAAAGTAATGAGCTGACACATCAAACATGACCGTGGCAAGTTTAAGGCAGACTTAAGCTTTTTTGGTGACTACTTCTCTGATTTGAAGTTTTGCTCAAACCTTTTCTATGAACTCGTTTGTGCTATTTTGATCTCATTCCCTGTCAAATGAACATTGTCTTTTTTTGCTTCTTTAGTTCTCTATTTTCATTTTTACTTTCACAGGATAAACCCTCTTTTTTATTTGTCTTACTCTGAATTGTGACAAGAAGCCAAGAGTTGCTTTTTAGGGGCCTCCTCAGAGGATATCGACTAATAACGCATGCAGTACTATATGCCAGTGTCAGAAAAACCAAAGATGGAAATAATTAAAGCAGACTATATCTGAGTGAGGCTCATATTAGAGAAAAGACGCGGGGAGATTGTCATGGAGTTGAGTTAGAAATTCTGGAGAAAAAGTCAGGATGGTCTTGTCTAAGCAGTGAAGAGAGTGAAGCCTCAGATTGTTAACTTCTGACTGATTCACTTCATCTCCGTCAGCGTTGATTATTCATGTGACAGATGGGTTGCATAAATTTCATTGTGGACTCTCACCATCATAAACTCAAACTCAATTAGCCAGCCGGGTGTTAACAGACACTTTGCAGGATCCATTGCAGCAAAACAGCAGGCAGATGGGAGGGTTGTTTATTTATTTATTTATTGGTTTTTAAATTTTGGGTGGCTAGGCCTTAGACTCATTATTTTCACTTGTTTGTATGAGTGTCTGATAAATAATYTATTTAATTAATAAAACCAGCCCCTGGTGGTAAAATGTGTTTAGTTAATAATAAATTAAACATTGCATCTTTGTTTAAATATTTAATTGGGAACTGTGTATTTTTTAATTTTTTAATTCTTTCACATTGTTACACATAAAATGACACATTCATCAAAATTCCTGAGGTATAATTCAAACTAGAATATTACTTTAGTAAACTTTAGAAAGAGGCAATGCAGCTACTGCAGTAAAACACATCAACTGTCTTTTAGAAAGTCTAGTCATATCTTTTTGCGATGATTTAAAGTGACAAAATATCAATTTTTGACATGAATTGTATAAGAAGCATAACGATCAAGTTGTTGCTTGTTGATCAATAGGGTTACACTACACATCTACGTCTATCCCTCACTGACAGCAATATTCATTAGACACAGACAGAATTGCGGACTAGAAATTAAGTCTCAAACAGCCCATCTACAAGTTCTATTAAAAAATCCTAACTTGTAAATAGAAAAATCTGTTTTCATACTTGACATTTCTTATGCTTCTAAATCGATTTAAAAAATGCTAATCCAATGGCTGTCAGCCTCTTTTTGTATCTGACATCACCACAAAACTGGTTCTGGAACGTATGCATGCGAAGAAAGCACCAAATCAAAGAGGAAACAACAAAAATGGAGGAACAAGAGTTTTATCTGGCCCCATCTTCGTTGAATGCAAAGATTTGGGATCATTTTGGTTTTCACTGAATGAGTCCGAGTTTGACATGAGCTTCACAGTGTGTAAGGTTTGTAAAGTGAAGATGATGCACTTTGGGAACATGACAAATGGGCTCACATTATCAGTTTTGAATAAAAAATGGTTTTGAATTGAATTGTGGCCCCAAAAATCAGAATCAAATCGTGAGATGGTAAAAGACTCCCACCCCTAGTCATAAGATGAACAATTAGTGATTGAATAATAAAAAAAACAACATAAAACCTATAGTGATTGTATCCTGATGCATCTCAGTAATCCAGGTAGAAAAAATCAAAAAGAAGTGTGAAGTCACACACACAAGACAGGCCCTATACCAGTGCAGTTATCATGACTTGGCTTTTCTGAAAGCAGACAAGAAACCCAAACAGGATTACAGCCAAAAACCAGCTGAAAATGAAGACCCTAAGCCCAGACCCAAACCAGTCGTCATTCCATATGTGGCGGGAGTTTCAGAGAAACTGAGATGTTTATTCTCTAAACATGATGTCCCAGTGGCTTTCAAACCCCAAAACACGTTACGGCAAAGGCTGGTTCACCCCAAAGATCCAGTTCCCCAGCAAAAACAGAGTAATATAGTATATGCTGTTATACATTGGGGAAACAAAACAGCCACTGTTCAAAAGAATGAGCCAGCACAGACGAGCTACATCATCAGGCCAGGACTCTGCAGTTTACACTCATCTACAGGCCAGCAGTCACTCTTTCAGGGATGAAGATGTTCTCATCCTTGATAGAGAAGAACGCTGGTTTGAAAAAGAAAAGGAAGCAATCTTTGTGAAGAAAAACCGTCCACCATTAAACAGAGGTGGAGGCCTACATGTCCAGTTGTCCTCCTCCTACAACGCTGTTATTGCACGTATGACTCAGCCCCCTGTGAGCAAAAGGTGTGAATCAACGCCCCAATGATACCAACACAAAGAGGGAAATCGAAACAAAAACAAAGGGACTTTGAGCCCCGCTTGCATTCACTACATACACATAACACGACACAGGTCAGGTGATGGGGCACATGACCCTCTATGAAGAATAGAGCCAATCAAGCCTATTGTTAGTCGATGGCCCTTTTTTTAAATATGACTAACCTGTTTGTCCAGGTGGAGGCAGTGCTTATAAGGCTGAGTTCACCTGAAAATCATCAGACTGAAAAAGTTTCTTGGAGGAGAGAAGAAATGTTTCACTAAAGAAGAACCCATCCAGCGGACCTACTTGTTTTTTTTTTTCTTTTTGATATAGTGATTGTATATAAATTATTAAAGACGCCAACTTTCCAGATAAGTTTCATGAAGCCTAACTTTTTGCAGCCTGTTTAAAATGTCAATGTTTATGGTTGAGCTACAGAGCTAGAGTTTGGTTTTCTTCCCCATTTGTCCAAAATCCTATTGTTGTCTATAAGCACATTTTTATCTTTTATTATTATTATTATTATTATTATTATTATTATTATTATTATTATTATTATTATTATTATTATTTGCTACAAATGTTCTCTACGGTTGTTTAATGCTACTGAAAATCACAGTAAAGTTTTTTTGATTGAGCTACGCTTTGTTTTTCTGAAGCTGCAAAACATTAAGTAGGAAATGCAAGAATACTGGGCAAAAAATAATGTTTCAATATCTATGTGTTGGTACCTAAAATGAACTCCACATTGGGTTTTTACAACCTGTTACCTTCAGTCTCCAGCTTCTCTCCACCTCACATTTCTCTCTTTTACTCCTGCTTCTATATTTTCCCTCCCATTTTCCACTCACCTGAATCCTCTTTATTCAATCTGTCTCCCACATGCCATCATTTCTCCCTTTAAATATTTCTCACTTCCCCATTTCATCTACACACTAGTCTCCTCTCTCCGCCTCCCCGTCCATCGCTCACTTCATATCTCCTCCTTTTCTCTCCCCCTCCTGCCAGTGAGCCCACCCCCCACAGCCTTGGCCCTCTTAAATGCATCATTTCTTCCAAGAGATATCCTTCTGCACTGACCTCTGCGCTAGCTGGCTGCCTGCCATCTCCGCTCAATGGACTCATCAATCCATCTTGGTTCTTGGATGGCCTTGATTTTATTGTCTCACACAGCCCTCTGTCATCCCGTTCATCTCTCAACCTTAATGTCATCCTTTCAGGTTTTTACWTGTCTGCATTTTTGGAGCAGACTGTGTTTGATTACATTTAGCTGGAATAGCAGAGTGCAGGTGGGCCGTTGTTGTCAAGTCCTTGCCTGGAGCGATGGATGCACGAACATAGATGTTATATTTCTCTAAGTTAATTATTTGCTTGGATGCGGTAACTACCGTGAAACTTGATTCATTTGTTTTTTCGCCTATTACCACTGATGATTGATTTCACTTTTTAATGCACTGATGCTTTATATTAATCGACACTTGCTCATGCTTATTAATCATGTTGAGCTCACAAACTACTACCAGTGTGGAAAAACAATAACATGACATGGTTCATCAAAATTACATGAACTGTATATCTTTTGGGTTGTCCTGTTCTCCATGCACACTGTAAGTGAGGGTCAAAGAAATCAACAAGAAAGTTTGAAATGGGGTTCTGTGGAAAGGTTATGAACAATTAATATCTTACCTTTTGTAGAAATCTGTTTTAACTTCACTTTGGAGAAATACAGTTCAATTCTGATCAGACTGATGAGCTAATGACAAGTTTGAAAGACCAAAGTGTTCTGCGATTATTTTAAAACAGATTCCAAAGATTTCATAGACATTCAGGCAAACACTGTTTTATAAATTTTTATCCCTGCCATCAATTTAGTTATTAGAGCAGAAAGAATAATAAGCAGGAAATGCTACAGCCAGCTGCTGTTGTTTGTGCTTGTTAATCACCATGGACTAAATTACTATTTACAGTACTATGACGTGCTCAGTGTAAAGTTAAATGATTAAAAAAMCCCACATTTTTATGTTTTAGCTAATTTTCTAAGTGTAAAATCCTAAAAAAAAAAGTCCACTAACAGTTTATTGTTATTTTGCTTACTGGTTTTCATTTTGCTCATTTTAACTAAATGTTACATTTAAGTGTTAAATATGTGTAGACATTAAATCCTAAATCTAAATGAATTTCACTTCTAAACATAGCATTACATTCAAATCTGTAGTTTTGCATTAAGTAGTACCACATCTTCATCCATGCATGTTCTTCCTTAAATCCAACTTCCAGCTGTGAAGGCAAACCCAACGTACTGTATGTACGTCTCTTATGTCTGCAATGAGATATGTTCAAAGTTTCCAAAAGAGAAACATCCTATTTCACCTTAGGCCTGTGTCACACTACAAGCAAATATGCCGATTTTTACCCTTCCGACAATCTTAAGGAAATCCAGATTATAGCGATGGCTCTAAAGATACAGGTGCTGGTCATAAAATTAGAATATCATGAAAAAGTAGATTTATTTCAGTAATTCCATTTAAAAAGTGAAACTTGTATATTATATTCATAC
>NW_013952520.1:40598-42795 GCF_001266775.1 Austrofundulus limnaeus | reverse complement strand
GTGTGTGTAGTGTTCAACTGAGCTCTCAGCCTGATGAATGAGACGTGTAGCCAATCAGAAAGCAAAGTGACATAAACACGGAGGGGATTCCAAAATGCAGAACACAAAAAAACAGTCATAACTCACCAGAAAGTCCGCTGGATGTTGAAAGTCCTATGGAAGTGTTTTTCCTCTGGTAAAAATAGTCCACAAACGATCAACATTGCGTCTTCCTTGTTGCAAATGTTCATTTACTCTGAACTCACATCTCTCTGGAGGTCACGTGAGATTTTTTTCTTGGACATCTGAATTCTCGTGAGATTTCAGGAAGTCTCGCGTGATTTAAAGTCTGACATCTGAATGTTCATGAATGAAATATCTTTTTGTGTGTGGTGTGTTGTCTCTTGCTGTGTGACTGTACACCACACACTGTAGGACCAAACCTGGTATATCCAGGATTTTTTATCCTCATGTGTGGGCTCTCTCAGTCTTTGAAAATCAGCCGACTGGTTTAAAATCTTGTATTGTGACTCAGCCTTTAGCTGACAGGTTTTGTTGTGAAAAAGGAGTGTCTCCCTTTTAAAATCCTCGCACATGAAGGACCTCTTCAATCTATCTCCATGACAAAACCCTATGGAAGGAACTTATTTCAGCCTCATTGTTCTTTTGGACATTATTCATACCTCAGGACCATAGGTGGTTGTTGCAGCATATATTGACCAGTAAGTCACACGCTTTTGGTTCAGCTCCTTTATCCCTGGAAAGGCCTGCAAGGCTTCAAGGCCTGAAAAGTCTGGCTTCTTGGTGATGGTCAGAGAGTTTGGTGGTGCTGGTGCATGGCAGCCTTATCTCTGTCAGTTTGCCACAGGACAGCTGTGGCTACAATGCAGCTTATCACCATCAGTGTGTGAAGGTGTGTATGTATGGGTGAATGACTGTAGGGTGCTTTGGAGTTTGTAAGGACTTGATAAAGTGCTATATAAGTTAAGGCAATTTACTATTTTTACCAATAGTTTAAGATGGTAGGATGGAGCCGAGATGGACTGACGGATCGAGGCAATCATTTAGGGTGAAGTGAAGGGAAGTGTCTTGCTTGAGGACACAACAACTGAGATGGAGGATCAAACTGGCAACCCACTGTTTACAGGACTAACAACTCTGCCACAGCTGCCCCTTCCTTTGTAACAAAACTCCAGGATAACTGAACTGCTCTGCTTGAGGCAGAGACTCAACCAACTCCTGCATTTGTATTTTATTAACGTAATATTATGCATCAAACACAGACCATCAAATAATTGAAATATTTGATCACCGTTCTAACTGGTTTCTGTAGGTGCAAATAATAATAAAAAATGTATCAAACCTTTTTTTCCATTTTGCAAACTGCTGTCATTTCTACTCAATTAAAAGTATGCTTTGTGATGCCTTGCCAAGCTTTTAATTCAAAAAAATATGGTTACATTGTGAATAACCAGGCTGTGACAAATTGTTTTACAATGTGAGTAATTGGCAGAAGGACATCTCTGTATTCAATAAAGTTTGCAATAAATATACAAACAAGTTAGCTGCAAATGTATTTCAAGTGTGGCGACTGAATTTGTCTCATAAACAGTTATTATGTGCTCTTCTAACCCTAAGAATTATGCTTATTTAAATGTTCAGAGTATCAGAAACATAAATGAAGACCTGGAGTAGACAAATTTATAATGTCATTGCTGTTCTTATATGCTAGTTTTTCTGAACATTGAAGTAATACAGAATGGAAGCTAGCAGGTCTTAGTGAACATTTTCTTTTATGAAAGTTTTACTTTTCTAGAAAGATGACCATCATCAACACTATCTGGAACACAACTGTAGATTTGAAAGATGTTTTCTCCCTGATAGTTGCCAAGCGTGGGCTGTCATATTAGAAATAACTCGATGCAAAACGTGTACTTGGCTGGCATGTGATATTGTTGGCTAGATGTATTACAATGGAAAGACTAAAGTCACAGGATCCGGTCAAAGTATCCCTTCTCCTTAGTAAGGTTTCTGATGAAAATTACATGAAAGTGTGATGGTGACAATCATGACACGAGTTGTTCAAACTTTTAAAAGAAATTCAGAAAAATAGTAATGAATTAATTAAAGAMAAACAGCTTTGACGTTTCTGTTATTTCAACTTTAGTAAAGTGAACACTGAACCATTCATGTACACATAGGTCAGCGGTTTCCAATC
>NW_013952520.1:35415-40227 GCF_001266775.1 Austrofundulus limnaeus | reverse complement strand
ACACACACACACACACACACACACACACCTTCTTAGTTAGTTTCAAGACAAGCAGAACTATGGCCTCAGCTGTGGCCACAACAACTAAATTTATCTCAATTTTGGTGAAACTGGCAGATTTTTTGCCAATAAATACGTAAAATCCAAACTTTAAATCCAGTCTTGTTGTAAATGCAACATTTGAAATGAGGCAGGCGCCTTCTTTGTTGTGTCTGGGAATGAAAGCTCTAAACAATCACCTTTCTTCTTCTAAACCTTGGTGCACCATCCAAAGGTTTATTTTGCCGTGCCACATCCACCCAAACAAAACCACTTTGGTGCCGTTTTCATGTTTGTTTGAGATACCAGGAAGTCATCAAATTTATTGCTTCCCTATGAAGTTTTCTAGATTAAGAGACATGCTTCTGCCTCTGTAGATTATTACTCATCATTTGTGATTTAAAAGTGCTGAGTTTTCGGAGCAGTGTATTACTACACAACTATTTACTCCGTGTTTCTTATTTGCTGAGAGACACTCTTATGAGTCAGCTGCTGACCACTGACTGTTCTGACACAAAACCGAGAGGAAAACTCACGAGCAGGTTGGAGAATTTTCTGTTCTACGTGGACATGCTAAATGTCAGTCACGCTCAGCGAGCTCTCCAAGGCCAGCATGAACATTTGCTCTGCACTATTTTTAGAGAGCCTCAGCATGTTTAGTCATGAAACACCTGACCCTTTAAATCATATCCCACTGAGCCGAGGACTGAAAACTTTTTTGTATCATTTTTTCGAAAATTTACTGTAGCACCAGAAGCAGAAATGAAGTCAAATTCCAAAATGATTCAAACAGACTTTCATGATTCATGGTATCAGGTAAGTGCTTGAGTCTGTGTTTTTGTGTTTTTCTGTAAGGAAAAAAAAATTATAAAATTGTAAAAGTATTTCAATAAATGCTCCGAAAACAATCATTGTTTGTACATCTACAACAAATTATTATTTAATGTGTCCATAACATCATTTTTTTTTGTAATAAACATCCCATATAAACAGGTGTGGGCCAGATCCGGTGTTGACAGACAGCTGGCATGGTAAGTGTCAACCGGAAATGGGCCAGATCCAGCAAAGATGGCACTGTTTTTAAGATGGAAGAAATCATATAATATTATAATAGAGATATTTTCATGCACATAAACAGGAAGTGGTAACAAAGGAGAGAGCCTGCATGTAAACTGTCCACATAGCAAAATTTGTTCAGCCTAGTTCTGGCCCACACAATGCATTTGGCCCAGATACTGCAAATAGACGCTCACAAATGATCCAAGCCTTTTGAAAGGCTCCTTACAATAAATGATAAGAACTGAGTCATGAGCAGTGAAGAGCTGTTTGTAGTTTTATTATTATTTTTTTAATTCCTCGTAGTATCTTTATTTTTCCTTCTTGACTACAAAGATAATCACTCCTCCTTCACTTTTTCCTGGAAWGCAAGCAGATCGGTGGAGGATAGCAGCTCAGGGGGAAATGGGAGGGGGCTTCTGCTTAACAAAACACATGGTTCTGCCCACATGACATGACATCATCACATACATTTTAAGTGATAATGTAACATTAAATATCAAACAGCTCTTTTGAATGGCTCTATGGAAAAAATGGCTTGTCAGATGGTAAATGGACTGAACTTATAGAGCGCTTTACCAAGTCCCTCCAGATCCCAAAGCTCTTTACACGTACAGTCACTCATCCATTCACACTGATGATGGTAAGCTACACTGTAGCCACAGCTGCCCTGGGCCGCACTGACAGAGGCGGGGCTGTTATGCACCGGCGCCACCGGACCCTCTGACCACCATTAGTAGGCAAGGCGGGTGAAGTGTCTTGCCCAAGGACACAATGACTGAAACGGAGGATTGAACTGGTCACCTTCCAGTTCTGGGAAAACTCCCCTAACCACTCCATCACAGCCGCCAGTCAAGATCCAGGTCCCTTGAAAGAACCATTTATCCCATTTCTAATAGAAAAGATTGATGGCCCTTTGGTGGCTCAGATAGGGTTTGCCAGAGGTGGTACATGTACGGACCGGCACCACATAAGCAGAACYACAATTGAGACAGTTGTAGCCTTGACAAATTTCGGCTACACAAACCAAACTACAACTGGGCCACTTGTGAAATGCCATCATATAAACAGTGCCATCATTGGCAGACCCRGCCCACATCTACTTGAGAAACCACTTGCCATGTCAGCAGTCAGCCAGCAGTGTCAGCTTTACACCAGATCTGGCCCATACCTGTCTGCTATGTGGGAGAGTGTTAGCATTAGCATTACCTCCTTGACTTTGAGTCCCTATCATGGAAAAACAACAATAAAAATTGTCGGAGTTCAGATTGTTCAAGTAAACAGAAACAGTTCCTCCTTTTAAAGAGTTTTCCTTTGATGTTACTTCCTGTTTCACTTTTGATGCACAAAAGTGTGAACGAAAATATGCCAGTAATGTGACAAATTGGGTAAAATCGCTTGTATCATAACAAATTTCACAAGTATTGGTATGTTTTCTTTCACTTTGTGTATATGTAGTATGCATGTCACACTTTAAGGTCAKCTTGGTTTAAAATGGCGGCCACAGCTAATCAACATCTGTAAACCCAAAAATGATACCTGATAATACAGAGCAAACTTCCAAATGATGAGATGAAGAACAACACATTCTGCCTGTGCAAAAATAAACAAACAAACAAACAAACAAACAAACAAACAAACAAACAAACAAACAAATAAATAAATAAATAAATAAATAAGTTTTTGTTCATCTGTAATCACTTGTAAGTTTATTTAAAGTTTTCTCTTTGCTCCAACTAACTTTTCTTGGGCTAATGAATCCTAATAATAAAACGTGCAATTATCACAAGTCAAATGTATTTTTATAGGGAAAAGGCTTCATGAAAAAAACAAACATGAAAAGCACACAGCTACTCAAAACAGAAACACATTGTAATGCAGCCACATTGCATTGGTTCTCTAATCACACCATACCTGTGTTTTTCTGCCTACAAAAGCAAAATGGCTTTTAATTGCGATTGCAAATGTACATCTGTGTGTCTGTGAATATAAATGAGACAGCTAGGTCTCTTGTTCTCATGGTAACACAAGCAGAATTGTGACGTGCTGATTGACCTTGGGGGTGCGGAGTTTCTTATTTTTCGACGTGAATTTAGCTGCAAGGTGAGACTCCAGCAAGCATTTCTGCAATTTTTTTTTGTGACTGTGAAACATCAAACATGTTTTCTTTTTCTGTTCTTTTTAGCTTCTTTTCTCCAGCAGCACAAACATCTAAAAAACTCCAATAGTTTAAATGATGAAAAAACAGGGACTTTTTTAAAACTGCATTTATTAAGAAATGTCAGTACCCATTCAGGTGATCATTGTGTAATGTTTCAATTTACACGAGCCGTGCATTACAATGATACATGAGTGGGTGTGTTCTGCCTACTGACCTGTGGGGGGCACTCAGGCTCTTCTTCCCTTCATCCGTCACTCTCTTACCTCCATCTTCCCTTTTCGCTCCCCATTTTCTATCATCCTTTTGTTCTGTGACTCTATCACTCCTCAGTCTTCCTCTGTCTTATTTGTACCAATGTGCTCTCTCATCATTGCTTCTATTCTCTGACACACACACATCCAACACACACACACACACACAGACTCCCAAGTGCTTCCAGTGCTCCCCTCCATCACGTTTGGTGGACACCCCTTTTCCTACATTTACTCCCTCTGTCTTTTCTGTCCCTCCTCTCCACATTCATCCTATCTTCTGCAATTCACATGAATTAAAAAAGTGTCCACATTCATAAATGAGACGCTCTGATAGTTTGACCTTATTTATCTTGTACYCATTTTGAATTCCCTACATTTCTCTATTGCAGAAGGTTATAATTAGTATGGCAGGTTGCAAAGCAGCATTATCAGTTTGCTGGTAAATAAAGAAGACGAAGAAAAACAAAAATGAGAGTCTTCTTTTTTCTTTCTTTTTTTCCTATCCGTTGATAGACGTCAACTCATCTGTCACCCAGATCCCTATTCATGTAAAGTCTGTTCAGTCTTTGGAAATAACTCAAATAATATGAGTGAGTACAGACATGCAAAACTGTCAGAAATGTAAAATAGAGTTTTAAAATAAATTAGATCTGTTAACTTGCTACATGAAACCGGCCTTTCGAAGGACAAATATATCAAAAAAATTGCTAAAAGTGTAGTTCAAATCTTTTGAAACAGGCTTCTGTGGAACAGTTAAAAACAATCAATATCTCACCTGCTGTAGATAGCTTTTAGAAGGAACTTTATTTGAAAAAAAATATGTTGTTTTGACTAGATTGATGGCTAATGGCTAGTCTGAGCAAGACCAAATGAGATTACTGTTATAAAACATTTTTAGAAAAATTTAGTCTTACATAATGCAGACAAAAAAATGCTGCAGGAAGTGTTTTAAGTTGCACTTGATGCACTATAGGTAGCTGCTGCTCTTGTTATAAGTATTAGTGGTGAAACGATKCACAAAAATCATGGTTCAGTACAAACCTTAGTTTTACAATCATGATCCAGCATGCTTTTGGTAAGATTACATGAAGGAAAGCACACAAATGTAGCAAATACTGTGTATATAAGTATATAACAATGCACGTAGGTACACATAATGCAGTACATATACATACATACATATATATNGGAGCACTTCATGTATTTGGTCAAATGTAAAAAGAAATTCAAGCTGAAATAGAAAACATTAGTTATTTTTTAGGTTGTTTTCTGGGCTTTGAACCCAGTGCAGAAAGATATCAA
>NW_013952520.1:30964-32715 GCF_001266775.1 Austrofundulus limnaeus | reverse complement strand
GCTTTGAACCCAGAGCAGAAAGATATCAACACTACATACATTCATTTTTGTTTATTTATCTCAAGTCATATCGTCATAACATTAGGCACTGTGATTGCACATCGCAGGTTTTCCTAATATTATGCAGTCTTCNAACATTTATGGTATCCTCAGCAGAGAAAATTTTTTTCTGAAAAAGAATATTACAGTTGCTCAAACAAAAAAGTCAAAAAGGAAAAATACTGACGGTTATATTAAACCAACTTAACAAAATCAACTTAGTGTACAAGTATTATAAATCAAGCACATATGTGCCTCATGTGGTTTGGCATTTCTAGAAATTATGGATTATCTTGTGTAACCTCATTTTACCGTTAACAGTCTCGGTGCGTGGTCATCTTGAAAAGGAAATATCCTATCGCTTGTCCCAGATAGTGGTCAGGAAGGTCTCCAGCTCAGACGGGGCTGAAAATAGTTTAAATCCACCTCCGTGTCGAATCCTCTGTTTAGCAGGGTAGCGGCTGGTGTATTCAATGTTTTTCTCCCGTAGTTTTTTCTTCACTTCGTTGAAAGCGAACATTTTGCGTTGGATCTCAATGTTGTAATCCGGATAAAATGAGTCTCTGTTATTATCCAACTGCACCGTTCCCTTGTCCCTGGCCAAACGAAGCACTTTGTCTTTGTCCCTGAAGTTCAGGAATTTCACGAGGATAGGTCTGGTCCGCTCCGTCGGTCTCCCCAGGCGGTGTGCCCTCTCGATAGCAACCGGGGTTGGGAAGTGTTCCTCCCCAAGAAGCCGCGGGATTAGTCGTTCCACATAACCAACCATGTCGGTACCTTCTGACTTTTCTGGGATTTTTATCATTTTGAGATTTGACCTCCTGCTCCGGTTTTCCAAATCATCGGTTTTGTCCTTCAGGAAAGTTACATCCTTCTCCATTTTTATTATACGTGCTTGTGTGTCAGTGAGGTTGTCTTCGTTAGCTCCAATTCTGGTCTCCATTTCCTGCACCTGTTCAGCCAGTGTTGACAATGACARCTCCATTTTTGTTAGCGACTGTTGGATATTATCTGTTTTTTGATTAATATGTTCAGTGAGTTCTTCTTTCGATTCACGGATAGCCTTCATTAGGGATTTCAATGTTGGTTTATCTTGCTCCGTCGCCATCTTCTCCACGTGAGAGGCCTCTCCCTTGAGACGACGAAAAAAGACTTCCAGAAAACCGGCTAGGTTCCAGCACCGATTAGTCAGGTTCGAATAATAAGTACTTGTTCAGTATTTCAGAAATTAATTCAGTATTTGGAGCAATGTAGCCATCAAAATAAAAGCTATCAATGCTGAGGATTACCAGGAGCTCACCGACACACGTCTGCCTGCAGTGAGTGCATCACGATGACTCCTCCAAACAGCAGATATTTACCAGAAACCTAGATAATTTATAAATAATGATCTAAACCTAACTTAGGGTTTAACTAGTAGAAAAATGACTTCAACAAGTAATAAAGTATATTAGTATTTCTTACTGTCATAAACAGTAATAATAGTAAATATTTACAGTCAACAAAGTGTCTGTCTGCCTGTTATAGGATGAAACTAATATTAATTAGCCATGTTCTCAGCAGGTCAGGTTTGTCTAACAGAAACCTAAAAATAGTTAAATATATATTATTTTACGCTGACTAAATATTACATAAATCAGACAAAGCAGCTTTTCATATTTAATAATTGGTTAAATAGTAGCACGATTCAGCAGAGCTACACTGTATAACAA
>NW_013952520.1:28292-29324 GCF_001266775.1 Austrofundulus limnaeus | reverse complement strand
TGTTAGTAATGGTGGACGAAGCGAGAGAAAAGAATACATTTTAAATAAAAATATGGTGATTTAAAAATTAAAAAAATTAGTGGTTGTAATTCTAATACTTTTATCATTAAATATTATTTTTGTCATAAAAAATGTGAAATAAAAATCCACCTACGGTGGTTTTTTGGACTCAGCCAAAATGTGTCGGGACGAGTGTTTCCACGTCTTTTCACTAGAAGAATAACTTCACTGTTACAATCAGTGGTGAGCAGCACTAATTCTGTTAGTTGTGAGTTCTAAACACACGTGACCACAGAGTCTGAGCTGAAGCTAACTAATGCACAACTTTGCCTCAGAGTTCACTAGAACTTGTTTCCAGTGAGAACCTGAGCCATTCTTGCACAACACTGCCAACTAGTGGCATGACTGATTGCTTTCAACCATCGGAAATATTCGTCGCAGTTTGAGGAAGTGATTTATAGAAAGTTGTTGTCGACTACAAGTTCTGCTGCTTCTTGGTCATTTTTCTAATGTTTGTGGCAGAGATTCAGTAAGAAAGCATGGAATATATTAGTCATTTAAACTGTTTATTGGAGAACTGAAGCAATGCATTCTGGGTAAAGGATGAAGGAAAGGAAACCGTCTTCAAAATAAGAGCATGAATTTAAACTGTGCCATGCTTCAGTACAACATGACACTGGTTGATGGTTGAAGATGTAGTGTGTCATAAATTATTATAATTCCTCCCTCTACCCTCTCAGAGCTCATAGGAGCATGTAAACAACAATAATTATGGTTGGATTGTGTTTGTTTTTCACTCAACTTTCAGTGTTGTTGGGAAAACTTGTATTTTTCTCTAACAGTGGTTCTAGAGTCGTGAAAATCAGCTGATGTTCAGTAAGATTAAAGCAGCTCTGATCCTCACATAAAATCATTTTAAACAAATAACATCAATTAAAACTGCTGGAGCCTTTTGTCAAGTGTGTGTCTGTGTGTGTCTGTGTGTCTGTGTGTGTGTGTGTGTGTGTGTGTGTGTGTGTCTGTGTGTGTGTG
>NW_013952520.1:24355-26874 GCF_001266775.1 Austrofundulus limnaeus | reverse complement strand
GATGTAGCCCCTGAATTTGGATGTAGCCCCTGATTTTGGATGTAGTCCCTGATTTTGGATGTAGCCCCTGAATTTGGATGTAGCCCCTGATTTTGGATGTAGTCCCTGATTTTGGATGTAGCCCCTGAATTTGGATGTAGCCCCTGATTTTGGATGTAGCCCGATTTTGGATGTAGCCCCTGATTTCACACCTAGCCCCTGAATTTGGACGTAGTCCCTGATTTTAGATGGAGCCCCTGAATTTGGACGTAGCCCAATTTTGGATGTAGCCCATGAATTTGGATGTAGCCCCTGATTTTGGATGTAGCCCCTGATTTTGGATGTAGCCCGATTTTGGATGTAGCCCCTGATTTCACACCTAGCCCCTGAATTTGGATGTAGTCCCTGATTTTAGATGGAGCCCCTGAATTTGGATGTAGTCCCTGATTTTAGATGGAGCCCCTGAATTTGGATGTAGTCCCTGATTTTAGATGAAGCTCCTGAATTTGGACGTAGTCCCTGAATTTGGATGAAGCCCCTGATTTTGGATGTAGCCCCTGAATTTGGATGTAGCTCCTGAATTTGGACGTAGTCCCTGAATTTGGATGTAGCCCCTGAATTTGGATGTAGCCCCTGAATTTGGACGTAGTCCCTGAATTTGGACGTAGCCCCTGAATTTGGACACGGCCTGTCTTCTGTTTGTGTGCAGGAACGTGTCACCAAGCTGTCTCCACGAGAACACACTGAAGAGGACCTGAGCCAACTGTTCGAGGCCTCCATGAAGTTGTACTGAATGTCCTGCTTCAGCCTGCAGGTGGCGCTAACGTGCAGCAGGAAACAATCATTTTAAAAGTCAGATAGATACACGTTAATGTTTGACTCGTTGGTACATTCTTTAAACACAATGGAAGTCTGATTATTGGACGGTTAACTCCGTCTGCAGGAACCACAGAATGACCTAAAACTGATTCTTTCTGTTTTCAATAAAAGTCTCATCAGATGGGTTCTGAGTCTGAAAATGTTCAACCAAAAAGTCCTTTAATCCAGTTTATCCAACAGAGCTTACCTGGAATCACCTGAGATGACCTGCAGATGCAGATCTGAAGTCTGACACACCACACTACCCTGGCTGTAATAACTGCTCCTGCCTGCCTTTCAGTCATTTTACTGTAATGTTTAAACCTCTGGACCCGGCTGCTTCTGACTTCTTCACATCGTCCATCCTCTGAGGCTCTGAGACCTCTGACCTCTGACCTCTGCTGGTTAAATGAAACGCTCTCACAAAATCTGTTTATGGAACCTGGATCTAAGCTTTAACATCATAACAGGATTTTACTCAGGTGATTTGTGGTTCATAACATATTTAATGTTTTTACACACTTTATTACTCTTCAGTGTTGATGACCTACTACAGCCTAGTTCACAATTACTGACAAATGTCCAAAAATGCTATTTATAACCTGCATTTAGCAGCTTTTAGGACAGCTGAGTTGGTTACAGTGGTCAGCTGCTCAACTTCAGATCAGAACCTGATTAAAGCTGAATCACACACAAGCTAATACACATACAACAAGACATGCACAAGCTAACACAAACACATGCTAACATGTGCCAACACACGCATATGCTAACACGTATGTTCACACAAGCCCAAACTTAACACAAGCCCAAACTAACACAAGCACAAACTAACACAAGCACAAACTAACACATGCACAAACAAACATGCTAACACATGAATATGGCCCAAGCTGAGGTCTGTGATTTGTCTGGACTTTGGGTTCAGAAGCCCGGTCTCTGATGGACTCTGTGTCCTGATGAACTGCTGCTTGGTTTAAAACTGAAAAACGAGCAGAACTGCTGGTTTTAGTTAAAATCCTTTATTCTCACATAAATACAATTAAATACAAAGAAGCTTTGGTGTTTTCACACACTACAGCCCTGCTGGGAGAGACTTCAACAGAACTGTGTGATTACACACGTTTCTGTTTCTGATACAAACAATATTAAAGTATTAAAAGCAATGTTCAGACTTTAAATAAAGATTCAAACATCAAACAAAAAAGATTTCATCAATAAACTGTTGTCAGGTTCTGGTTAAAAACCCGTCGGTTCTGATCCAAAGTGCTCAAGTTAAAGTGTATTCAGAAAACACAAGGCCACTGCCTCTCTACATGCTAACATGTTAAACACGCTAAAATATTAAAATCTGATTTTTATTTTTGATTGTAATATTCAGACTATCAGTTCCAGACGTTGTCAGGTTCTGGTTAAAAAGAACAGAACCTGTTGGTTCTGATCCAAAGTGCTCAAGTTAAAGTGCCCATGTGTTCAGAAAGTACGAGGCAGCTGTGTCTCTACAGGTTAACATACATGTTACATGTTAACACTGCAGTTACATGTTAACATACTTGTTACATGTTAACACTGCAGTTACATGTTAACACTGCAGTTACATGTTAACATACATGTTACATGTTAACACTGCAGTTACATGTTAACATACTTGTTACATGTTAACACTGCAGTTACATGTTAAC
>NW_013952520.1:21012-22678 GCF_001266775.1 Austrofundulus limnaeus | reverse complement strand
GTTAACATACATGTTACATGTTAACACTGCAGTTACATGTTAACACTGCAGTTACATGTTAACACTGTAGTTACATGTTAACATTCATGTTACATGTTAACATACATGTTACATGTTAACACATCAGTTACATGTTAACATACATGTTACATGTTAACATACATGTTACGTGTTAACATACATGTTACGTGTTAACATACATGTTACGTGTTAACACTGCAGTTACATGTTAACATACATGTTACATGTTAACACTGCAGTAACATGTTAACATACATGTTACATGTTAACACTGCAGTTACAGGTTAACATACATGTTACATGTTAACATACATGTTACATGTTAACACTGCAGTTACATGTTAACATACATGTTACATGTTAACATACATGTTACATGTTAACATACATGTTACGTGTTAACATACATGTTACATGTTAACATACATGTTACATGTTAACACTGCAGTTACAGGTTAACATACATGTTACGTGTTAACATACATGTTACGTGTTAACATACATGTTACGTGTTAACATACATGTTACGTGTTAACATACATGTTACGTGTTAACATACATGTTACATGTTAACATACATGTTACATGTTAACACTGCAGGTACATGAAGAATGTGAGGACTTTCTATTTAAAAGTAGCAACATTTCAAGAAATAAATATAAAAGTAAAATTGATAAATAAATAATTTTTCAATAAAAAGATGTAAAGATAAAGTCAAAGTTGTAAAATGTGGAGAGAATAAAAAGCTGCCAAAGAAAGAAAGACATCAGATTGACGTGAAGAGGCTGCAGCTGTTGGACAGGCTGAAGTGCTGACTCAGCAGGAGTCACTGTCTCACCTGGATGTTCATGTCTGAAGAGGAAAGTAAAGATGATTCAGCTCTTATTCTGAAGCTTCTCATCGAAGAGGCTGTTGCTATGGTTACACCTGGTCTCACCTGGTCTCACCTGGTCACTGTGTGAGTCTGGACCCTCTGCTGGGACTCAGGGCTCTGTGAAGAGCCGGGCCTGTTCTGTCACATAGACCTGGTCCTCTGTTTTCCCGAACATCACCACCTGCAGCTCTTTGCTCACCTGGAGACACAGAGTCTGTCACAGACCGAGGTCCAGTTCTGATTCTGGGCCTGACTCGGTTCAGTTCTGACCTCAAAGGGGTGGTTCCTGTGAGCTGGACCAACAGGTGAATCCAGGTGAACATCAGTCTGCTGACTCCACCAGATTTCCACCTTTTTGTCTAACGGGAAGCAGCCGAACTCATCAGACAGCGGGCCAGAACCCCTGGATCCAGACCTGGACTCCTTCTGGACCTTCTGACTCTTCTGGTAGGAGCTCAGCAGACTCTCACCAAGCACCTGCAGGTCACAGGTCAGAGGTCAGAGGTCAGGAACAAAACATGAAGACAATCCTGTAGAAACATCTAAAGCATCAGAACATGTCCACAGGTCTGAGGACAGTCCTGGTCTGGTCCAGGTGTCAGAACATGTCCACAGGTCTGAGGGACCGTCCTGGTCTGGTCCAGGTGTCAGAACATGTCCACAGGTCTGAGGACAGTCCTGGTCTGGTCCAGGTGTCAGAACATGTCCACAGGTCTGAGGACAGTCCTGGTCTGGTCCAGGTGTCAGAACATGTCCACAGGTCTGAGGACA
>NW_013952520.1:15302-16471 GCF_001266775.1 Austrofundulus limnaeus | reverse complement strand
GATCATAAACTGGTCATCAGCTGATCATAAACTGTTCATCAACTGTTCATCAGCTGTTCATCAACTGTTCATCAGCTGTTCATCAGCTGTTCATCAGTTGTTCATCAGCTGTTCATCAACTGTTCATCAACTGTTCATCAGCTGTTCATCAACTGTTCATCAGTTGTTCATCAACTGTTCATCAGCTGTTCATCAGCTGTTCATCAGTTGTTCATCAGCTGTTCTTCAGCTATTCATCAACTGTTCATCAGCTGATCACTAACTGTCTCACCTCGTCTTTCCAGTCAGAGATCTTCAGGGGAGTTGGTGTCTGAGGAGCTGACATCAGCAGTGCTTTGATCTTCTCTCTGGTCTCTGAGGGCGTCCTGAACATAAAAGTCAGGTCAGGTCAGGTCAGAGGTCACAGAGGTCAAAGGTGAGACAGAGAAGAGACTGACCTGCTGCTCAGGCTGCAGTGAACACAGCGGCTGTCCTGTCGGCTGCTGGAGTGTTTCAGGGAACATACAGGGGTGGAGGTGAGAGAGGGACGCTGGAACTTCAGCTCATCCACACCACACAGCCCAAAGACCTGAGAAGAGTGTCCACAGGGACAGGTTATCAGCTGAAGAACACAAGGTAAGACCCCTGCAGACAGATTGTGTGTGATTAGGTGTCTGAAGACATCCTGACCTGTGAAGGCGAGGACATGACAGCTTCCATCATGCTGCTTCTGTTCCAGAAGGAGGAGGAGGAGGAGCAGGGCTCTTCATCAGTGCTCAGCAGCTGCTCCTTCACACCTGGAACCTTCAGAGGACAGCAGCTTCACCTGTACTGCTCCTGCACACTTCAGTCAGCTTCTGTTACAAACATCAGCACGGGTTCTCTTACGTAGGTCCTGCTCAGGTCCATGATGGACAGGTCAAAGTCCTCCTTCAGCAGACAATCAGACAGCGTCACCAGAGGGTCATCAGAAAGTGACATCACTTCCTGTGGGTCACAGCTCCACATCTGTGATGAGACGAGACAGGAAACAGCTGTATTAAAGGCTGACCTACAAAACTGAGGGTTTCTCATCATCAGCACACAGTCCTTTCAAAATAAGAGCCTGAGCCTGATTTATGTTACTTATGTACTTATATGTTGTTACTTGTGTACTTATATGTTACTTATGTACTTATATGTTGTTACTT
>NW_013952520.1:13867-14873 GCF_001266775.1 Austrofundulus limnaeus | reverse complement strand
GTTCATCAGCTGATCATAAACTGTTCATCAGCTGTTCATCAACTGTTCATCAGCTGATCATAAACTGTTCATCAGCTGTTCATCAACTGTTCATCAGCTGATCATAAACTGTTCATCAGCTGATCATAAACTGTTCATCAGCTGTTCATCAGCTGATCATGAACTGTTCATCGACTGTTCATCAACTGTTCATCGGCTGTTCATCAGCTGTTCATCAACTGTTCATCATCTGATCTTAAACTGTTCATTAGCTGTTCATCAGCTGTTCATCAACTGTTCATCAGCTGATCTTAAACTGTTCATTAGCTGTTCATCAGCTGTTCATCAACTGTTCATCAGCTGATCATAAACTGTTCATCAGCTGTTCATCAGCTGGTCATAAACTGTTCATCAGCTGATCATAAACTGGTCATCAGCTGATCATAAACTGTTCATCAACTGTTCATCAGCTGTTCATCAACTGTTCATCAGCTGTTCATCAACTGTTCATCAGCTGATCATAAACTGTTCATCAGCTGTTCATCAGCTGGTCATAAACTGTTCATCAGCTGATCATAAACTGGTCATCAGCTGATCATAAACTGTTCATCAACTGTTCATCAACTGTTCATCAGCTGTTCATCAGCTGTTCATCAACTGTTCATCAGCTGTTCATCAGCTGTTCATCAGCTGACCATAAACTGTTTATCAGCTGTTCATCAACTGTTCAACTGTTCATCAGCTGTTCACCAGCTGATCATAAACTGTTCACCAGCTGTTCATCAGCTGATCATAAACTGTTCATCAGCTGTTCATCAACTGTTCATCAGCTGATCATAAACTGTTCATCAACTGTTCATCAGCTGTTCATCAGCTGTTCATCAGCTGTTCATCAGCTGTTCATCAGCTGACCATAAACTGTTTATCAGCTGTTCATCAACTGTTCATCAGCTGTTCATCAGCTGACCATAAACTGTTTATCAGCTGTTCATCAACTGTTCATCAGCTGTTCATCAGCTGACCATAA
>NW_013952520.1:10970-12555 GCF_001266775.1 Austrofundulus limnaeus | reverse complement strand
ATATGTTACTTGTGTACTTATATGTTACTTGTGTACTTATATGTTACTTGTGTACTTATATGTTACTTATGTACTTATATGTTACTTATGTACTTATATGTTGTTACTTGTGTACTTATATGTTACTTGTGAACTTATGTTACTTGTGTACTTATATGTTACTTGTGTACTTATGTTACTTGTGTACTTATACACTTGCACAAAGAAATAATTCTGTTTTTGAGCACATACAGATGATCTTTTCTACAGTTATCTATCTACTCAAACTGTTACCATCTCTGTTGGGTCTGAAGACACTGCCATCTTGCCGATGCTCAGAGAAGAGCTGTAACCAGAGGAGGGGGCGGGGACACAGGCAGAGCACAGGTGGGCGGAGCTTCCACAGGGTCTGCACATGCTCTGACTGCCGGCGGAGGAGCTGGACTCGTCCTTCAGGGTGGACAAACTGTGGGCCTGCAGGAGGACCTTGGAGGACGTGGTGGCTGTGGTGCGAGCAGCAGCTCTGGAGGAGGAGCTGGAGGAGGAGGTGTGGAGGTGCAGGAAGTGAAGGTATCCCTCCTTCTCCACTTTCCTCTTCAGGGTGGAGTTCCAGTGGTTTTTGATGGAGTTGTCCGTCCTGAGGAGAGACGGACAGAAAGACAGGCAGCTGACTCGTGCTGACTCACCTGTGCCCAGGTGTGCAGGTGAACGTACCTGCCGGGCAGCAGCTTGGAGATGTCGGCCCAGCGGTTCCCCAGCAGCCTGTGGGCCTGGCACACGATGCGGTCCTCCTCCAGAGTCCAGCCGCTCTTCTTCACCGTGGGGTTCAGGTGGTTGTGCCAGCGCTCGCGGCACTGCTTCCCGTTCCGAGTGTGCAGCTGTTTGGCGATGAGCGACCAGCGCTTCATGCCGTGCTTCTGCACCAGCTCTACTACCTGTACAGGAAGTGACATCACCTGAGTGTTGGAGAAGACAGCAGAGTCCTCAGCAGCTGTCAGGAGAGTCCTTACCCTGCGGTCCTCCTCCTGGGTCCAGGGGCCTTTGACCAGTCCTGGGTTCTTAATCTGCTGCCAACGGTGCTGACACTGCAGCTGTGACCTTTGACCCTGACACACAGCACCCCCCCCCCAGGTTACTGCTGCTCTGTGGGCCTCACACATCTGAGGCCTGAGGCCCACTGGCACTCACCTGGAAGTGCAGAGCAACTGCTGACCAGCTGCTGCATCCAAACTCCTTCACCAGGTGCTTCAGAGTCTCATCCTGAGGACGAAGATCACATTATCATCATCATCATTATCATCATCATTATTATCATCATTATTATCATCATCATCATTATCATCATCATCATCATCATTATCATCATCGTTATCATCATCATCATCATCATCATCATCAACATCATCATCATCATCATCATCGTTATCACCATCATCATCATCGTTATCATCATCATCATCATCATCATCATCAACATCATCATCATCATCATCATCGTTATCACCATCATCATCATCGTTATCATCATCATCATCATCATCATCATCAACATCATCATTATCATCATCGTTATCACCATCATCATCATCGTTATCATCATCATCAT
>NW_013952520.1:8064-9161 GCF_001266775.1 Austrofundulus limnaeus | reverse complement strand
CAGGTGTGGCTGTAAAGCAGGTGTAAAGCAGGTGTAAAGCAGGTGTAAAGCAGGTGTAAAGCAGGTGTAAAGCAGGTGTGGGTGTAAAGCAGGTGTAAAGCAGGTGTAAAGCAGGTGTAAACAGATGTAAAGCAGGTGTGGCTGTAAAGCAGGTGTAAAGCAGGTGTAAAGCAGGTGTAAAGCAGGTGTGGGTGTAAAGCAGGTGTTGTCCAGGTGTGTGTCTCACCTGGGTCTGTGGCTCCTGTTGCTCATGTTGACTCTTCAGATGAATGATTTTACTGACAGGAAGTGAGCCAAACAGCAGGTAACACACCTGTCTGTTCAGGTGTGGGAACAGAAGACAGCTCACCTGAACTTCAACCTGTCTGTCAGTGTGATGATACAAACTGGGATTAAATGCAGATAATTACATTATTATTTACATTAATAACTAATAACTGCATTCATAGTTACATTATTTATTATAGTATTAAATACTTTAATAATTACATTAATAATATTAATTAATTATTAATAACTTCATTAATTGTTACATTAATAATTAATTAATATTATTAATGTAGTTATTAACATTAATAATTACATTAATAATATTAATTAATTATTAAAACATTAATTAGTACATGAATATTTCCATAAGGACAGACTTGTTCTGTGGTTAAAGGTGACACTTGGTTGAACAGGTGTTTTACCTGTTCACTGTCAGACTGACATCAGCAGGTAAAACACCTGTTCAACCTCAAACACACCTTTAGAAACACGATCCAAACAGAACAAGTGCTTTAAACCAGTGGTTCCCAAAGTGGGGGTCGGGACCCAAGGTGGGGTCCTGAAACATCAAGGTGGGGTCCTGAAACATCAAGGTGGGTCCTGAAACATCAAGGTGGGTCCTGAAACATCCAGGTGGGGTCCTGAAACATCAAGGTGGGTCCTGAAACATCAAGGTGGGTCTGAAACATCAAGGTGGGTCCTGAAACATCAAGGTGGGTCCTGAAACATCAAGGTGGGGTCCTGAAACATCAAGGTGGGTCCTGAAACATCAAGGTGGGTCTGAAAAATCAAGGTGGGGTCCTGAAACATCAAGGTGGGTCCTGAAA
>NW_013952520.1:6188-7680 GCF_001266775.1 Austrofundulus limnaeus | reverse complement strand
CTGAAACATCAAGGTGGGGTCTGAAACATCAAGGTGGGGTCTGAAACATCAAGGTGGGGTCTGAAACATCAAGGTGGGTCCTGAAACATCAAGGTGGGGTCCTGAAACACCAAGGTGGGTCTGAAACATCAAGGTGGGTCCTGAAACATCAGGGTGGGTCTGAAACTTCAAGGTGGGTCCTGAAACATCAAGGTGGGTCTGAAACTTCAAGGTGGGTCTGAAACATCAAGGTGGGGTCCTGAAACATCAAGGTGGGTCTGAAACATCAAGGTGGGTCCTGAAACATCAAGGTGGGTCTGAAACATCAAGGTGGGGTCTGAAACATCAAGGTGGGCTCTGAAACATCAAGGTGGGTCCTGAAACATCAAGGTGGGTCTGAAACATCAAGGTGGGGTCTGAAACATCAAGGTGGGGCCTGAAAAGATTTTCTGAATTAATGACATTTTTGTCTTATTGTTACAAAGGAGTGAGGTTAGTGTATTTAAAATGATAAATGTAGTATAAAAATATTGTTACTATGCCCATGTTTAGTTGACCTGATACAAATGTTTGTCATCCAGAAACAGTTGGGGGCTCAGGTCTCTGCTGTTATTTTGTGGGTCAGAAGCTGGAAAGTTTGGGAACCACTGCACTTTGGTTCCCAAAGTTGGTCTTGGGACCCAATTATGGGTCATGAAGCACCTTGGATAATCTCCAGAAATCAGTTTAAAGGGTAATAAAATAATTGCTGCTGTAATATTTTCCCTGTAATTATTACAAAAACACAAAATAAGTATAAATAAGTATTTATATTTGTATATAAGCTGTTTAGATTGTAAAAATCCTGTGTTTTTAGGGTTATTAACAGTTTGTGTACTCAGACCAGTAATATTTGGAGTCACAAGTTTTTGTATATTTTGTGGATCAGAAGATAAAAAGTTTGGCAACCACTGGTTTAAACAAGCACGTGACCTACAGGTGAAGCTCAGGTAAGTTTCAGGTGATCTTCAGAGAGAAATCAGGTCAACCGTCTGACCGTTAAGCTAACTTCTGTTAGCAGCGGTTAGCTGCGGCCGCCCCGCGGAGACAGTCGGTAAAAGTACCGTCGGACCGTCGCTGCCGCCGTTACCCGTCCGGAACCTGTGTCCCGGTTCGGTACCAGCCCAGCAGAACACCAACCGTCACCGTTAGGGAACTTACCTGCGCCAGAAACCGGCGAGGAGCGGATTGGCTCGAGACTGACCGGTTAGCGAACACTCACCTCGGATTGGACGCAGGTCGTTGTGACGTCATGAAGCGCTCCTTATATGGTAGTCCAGGGTTAAATGACGTAATCCGTTGATTTATTTTAATATATTTTTTATTTTTACTTTTGTTTGTTTTTGGTCTGTATCTCAAAATCCGTTTTTTATTTTATTTTATATACTGTATGTATGTATGTATGTATGTATGTGTGTGTGTGTGTGTGTGTGTGTGTGTGTGTGTGTGTGTGTGTGTGTGTGTGTGTGTGTGT
>NW_013952520.1:3572-5188 GCF_001266775.1 Austrofundulus limnaeus | reverse complement strand
CTTGTAAACAGACTGGATGACATGAGAACCAACATGGATCCAGTGGACAGTGATGTCTCCTGTCTTGTCCACTTTCAGTAGTTTTATGTGGACAGTGATGTCCCTCATGGACACAGTTTTATAAAGACAGATTTTCACATTTGGATAAATTAAATTTCAGACCTGAAGTGTTTGAGGATTGATTCATCAGATTAAGAGTTGGGGAGGATGGAATATGTCATTGAGACATTTACATATTAATGTAATTTATCATTTTCAAATGTTATATTTCCAGATAACATGAAGATAGCCAATGTAATCCCTCTCTATGACCAGATTAGATTTATTTATTAACAAACAGAATATATTAAGTAGTCAGTATGGGTTCTTCAACGGCTCTCATGGACTTAACTGAACAAGTAACAACAGCTGTTGACCAAAACCAGTACTGTGTTTGTGATTTTGTTGATTTAAAGAAAGCTTTTGACACCATTCTACTTGAAAAGTTAAACAAATATGGTCTAAGAGGTCCAGCACTACAGTGGGTATCTAGTTATCTGAAACAGGAAACAGTTTGTGCAGGTAAATACATGTGGAGTTCCACAGGGTTCTGTACTTGGACCAAAGTTATTTCTTTTATATCTGAATGATTTGGTAAATGTGTCAGGGTTTCTTAAATGTGTCTTATTTGCAGATGATACTACATTTTTCTGTTTAGGAAAAGATACAGAACGAATGACGGGGACGATGCAAACAGAATTTGTTAAAATACAAACCTGGTTTAAACTAAATAAATTATTAAATTTGAATAAAACTAATTATACGATATTCAGTAATAGAAACGGAGATAATGATTTTCCTTTTTGAGTTGATGGTGATGAGATCTGTGAGTCGGTGAAGTGAAGTTTTTGGGTGTCATCACTGATGAAAAACTGACATGGAAATCTCACATAAATCACTTCAGCACAAAAACAGTCAAATCCACTGCAGTGCTGTATAAAGTAAGGGACTTATTTAATGACAAAGCACTGTTTATGTTGTATAATGCAATAATTGTTTCACGTTTTTTTTACTGTGTTGAAGTCTGGGGAAAGCATGTAAAACAATTACAAATCCCATCTTTATTTTCCAGAAAAGAGCCATGAGAATTATCACCAGAAAACATGACTGTCACCCATCAAATATATTATTTTGTCAGTTGAGATTACTGAAATTTTATGAGTTGATCATAATATTTAGCAGGTTATGTACAAATCTCATAAAAAATTATTACCTCTAAATATTCAATTAAATTTTGTTAAGAAAGTAAGTAATTATAACCTTAAGGGTATAGAGATGTTCATAAAGCCCAAAGTTTGAACAAATTTGAAGGACAGATGTATTCAGTCCAAGGAACAAGACTGTGGAACAATCTGAAAGTGATTATAAAAATTATGGCTCAATAAGTTTATTTGAGAATGATAAAAGTTGGATTGTTGAAGAAATATATATATTTGTATAATGTGCATTCATAAGAAATGTTGTTCGAGAGTGAATTAAAGAAATACACTCACCGGCCACTTTATTAGGTACACCTGTCCAACTGCTCGTTAACACTTAATTTCTAATCAGCCAATCACATGGCGGCAACTCAGTGC
>NW_013952520.1:0-2775 GCF_001266775.1 Austrofundulus limnaeus | reverse complement strand
ATTCCTAATATGGTTCAAATCAACTGTAAATAAATAAATGAATAAAATGAGATGATCTGCAGCTCAGAGTCACTCCTCCACACAAAGAGGAGACAGCTGAGGTGATTTGGAACATTTCCAGGAGGAGCTGGAGAACAGTGGTCCTCAGTCCTTGTCCTGGGTCACTATCCTGCAGGTTTCAGATGATTCTGTGCTTCAGTCTTCTGTAGAACTTAAAAACCTGCAGGGAAACAGCTAAAACATGCAGGATAGTGGTTGAAGACCAGGATTGAGGACAGATGGTCCAGAGGGAGAAGAAAGTCATGGAGAGTAATTGTTTTGTTTTTCTGACCCATGTAAGGATAAAAATAATAAAAGAATCTCCAGATGTTACATGATCATTCAGGGCTTGGAGCAGGGCTGCCCAAACTTAGAGGGACACAATGAAAACCTATGCAAGGGCTGAGAGTCAAATGTAAATACATTTTAAGTGAAGTCCTTTTACTTTTTTATGATTAAGCTAGCAGTCAGTGCTGTGGCACACAATTTTGTAATTTCATTAATAAAATTTGAGTATTAGTGGTTTTTATAAAGTGTGCGAATCATCTACAATGTCTCTTGTAGTTGCATGGCCCCAGTTTGGACTCCTCAGTTTGGTGAGGCTGACCCACGCTGTGTTCAGATGAAGCAGGTAACTGGAGCCCCTCCCGCAGGTGGTGGACCCACACAATCAAAAATACAAACACAATACAACACAAATATCTTGGAATTACTTTGGATTCTCATCTGACTTATCGTGATCATGTACAAGTCTTAACCACTAAGTTGAAACAGAAATTATACGTTTATTCAAAAATTAGATCCAATCTGACATCTTCTGTTTCAAATATCTATCTTCATGCCATTATACTCTCAACCATGTCGTACTGTTTACCTGTTTGGTCTCTTACAACAAATGAAATCTTAGATAGAAAATCAAAGATATTATTTGCTGTTGCAATAACCCTGAAAATAGTCATTTTGAACACATTTAAAATGTTTCATTTTCACAAACAAAAGTTTGAAAATTCTTTTTACCTAAAATAACTAATTTAATATCAGAGCTAAAGTCTCTGAATAAAGCCCTAAATTCAATTAATCATAAGAAGAGTAAACTGTTTCTTTCTAATTATAATCTTTTTACCACAAAACCTCTGATTTATTTATTTATTTATTTAGTTAGTTAGTTAGTTAGTTTTTCCTTTCTAGTTCCTTTTATTCTCTATGATTATATGGAAATGTAATCTATAATTGTTATGTAATAGTACCCTGATATATTTAATGTTTTACTTGTTTGTTCTTGTTCTGACTCATGTTTCAGTAAAGTAAAAATAAAAAATAAAACCCAGGTGCGTCTCTTCTCAGAACACTTCATTTTGATGGGCGGAACTCAGTTTCCCAGAAGGCTTTGCGCACAGACGCAGCGCTCTCCCGCCCGTCGCACGGATATCCCAGCATGCTTTGCATCAGGACCGAATGGAAGAGGCGTCATAATGGATTCCGCAGGAGGATAAAGTGACAAAAAAACTGACAAAAAGCAAACAAACCCGTGAATTTAGCTTTAAATAAAGTCTAAGGCGGTTCATGGTTCCTCAAAGCAAACATCTCCACAGGAATATAACGAGTTCATGACAGCTAGATAGCTAGCTAGCTGCGCTGCGGAGACAGATTGTTGGTGAGTTCTAACGGCCCGGCCGCCATTTGAGTTGTGTTACCGAACTGCCGAACCTTCCCGGAACCGAACACACCGCACAGTCCCGAGACGGTTCTGTTGGTTCTGTTTCACCTGTACTCCCTCTCAGTTACAGCGGGTTCCTGAGGTTCTGACAGCACCTGCTAACGGTTAGCGTGTTAGCAATGTTAGCAGTTTCAGCTAACAGCGTTAGCATTTACACAGTTCAAAACAATCTGAGAGAAAACACTGAAAACCGTCTTTACGGTAACAACATGCAGCCGCTGTGGCTGTGGGCCCGGAACACGGCTCAGCCGGTACCGGTACTGGGTTCTCCTGGACCTCAGTGGACCACTGTGATGACTGTAAGCCGCCATGGACTCAGCGCGCCTACGGGCCGTGATTGTTGTGATGCCGTTACACAACAACCTGGGACATATGTGGGACTGATGTCCATGTGGGACAGATGTCCATGTGGGACTGATGTCCATGTGGGACAGATGTCCATGTGGGACATATGTGGGACAGATGTCCATGTGGGACATATGTGGGACAGATGTCCATGTGGGACATATGTGGGACTGATGTCCATGTGGGACATATGTGGGACAGATGTCCATGTGGGACATATGTGGGACAGATGTCCATGTGGGACATATGTGGGACTGATGTCCATGTGGGACATATGTCCATGACGGACTGATGTCCATGTGGGACAGATGTCCATGTGGGACATATGTGGGACTGATGTCCATGTGGGACAGATGTCCATGTGGGACATATGTGGGACTGATGTCCATGTGGGACATATGTCCATGACGGACTGATGTCCATGTGGGACAGATGTCCATGTGGGACAGATGTCGATGTGGGACTGATGTCCATGTGGGACAGATGTGGGACTGATGTCCATGTGGGACTGATGTCCATGTGGGACTGATGTCCATGAGGGACTGATGTCCATGTGGGACATATGTGGGACTGATGTCCATGTGGGACAGATGTCCATGTGGGACAGATGTGGGACAGATGTCCATGTGGGACAGATGTCGATGTGGGACTGATGTCCATGTGGGACAGATGTG
>NW_013952519.1:1618570-1619410 GCF_001266775.1 Austrofundulus limnaeus | reverse complement strand
GAATTACTGAAATAAATCTACTTTTTCATGATATTCTAATTTTATGACCAGCACTGTATATAATTCTAATTTTGCATTTGTTTCCTGCTTCTTCATTCACGCTGAAGTGACTAAAGACAAATTTCCTCCAGCTGCTCATAAGATAAATTAAGATAAATGCGGTCGACCCCTCCACCGCTTAGATTATGTAATGTATGTTGGAGGAATAAAGTTATGGAGTTTTTTACTCTGATATATAATCACAAACTGCAGGATATAGCCTACCATATTCTGACTGGACAGAACATCAGTACCAGTAATATCAACACAGTTCAGCCTAGTAGTATTCAGTTTTTTCTTTAACAAAAATTTCTCCTATATAAGTGCTTCTGTTTTTTGTGAATTTTAAAAAATTAGCTCAAAATTTGAATTAAAATTGGAAGGAAACACGGCTACTGTTGTTTATCTGTTTATTTTTGACTTGAATAAATGTAACAGTTTGGGTGACATACAGACACACATACTGTACATGTGACCAAGTAAAGACAGAGTTCGTTGTTTGGAAAAATAAAGTCTCTGTGGAAGCTCATTTCTGCCACTTGAAAGAAAAGAAAAGTTAAACCGTGTGCCACAACTAGAACTTTTGAAGTTGTAAATATGAAATACAGTATATTTTTATGACTTTTTAGTTAATTATTATTACTTTAAAGCTCATAAATATGACGTTTTTAATTAACAACTAAGATGTTGTATTTTTGAATAATATCTTCTGATTTTATTACATATTTTTAAATTGTTGCTTTTTATAATTTGAGCTTTGACCATAATAATGGCATTTAACAGTATGTTATAATTATAACA
>NW_013952519.1:1611235-1617570 GCF_001266775.1 Austrofundulus limnaeus | reverse complement strand
TAACAATCTTGTATCGCTTGATAATTTGGGTTTTAACAGTAAAAGTTGTCAAGTTTCACGGTTTGTCAGCTAGAGGTCAGAACAATCCCAAACATCTTTAATTAAAGCTCGACGTCACGTGACCTCCTCAGTCTGCGGGCTTCCTTGTTCCGCCGCGCGCGCGCGCAGCGGGCACTTCACAGGGGAGTGGGGTGGAGGCGCGCGGAGGAGAGAGGGAGGAGAGAAGCAGGAGCGACGAGAGGAGCAGGAGGAACTTTTTCTTCCTCTGGCTTTTGGAGAGTTTAATCTCATTTACTCCACACAGGAATCCCCGCAGCTGTTCGGAGCGGAGGTAAGAAAAGTTACTTTTCCTGCTTCTTCTGGGCTCACGGGGGTCACGGTGAGGCTGGGAGGAGGCTCGGGACTCTCCGGGATGGATCGGTTTTTTTGGAGGGGGAAAGGAGGAGGAGGGGAGCTTTAAAGAAAACATAAAGCCCTTTCTTCCTTTCCTCGCCTGTTTTGCCCTCCAGAGGAAGCTGAAGTCAGAGGGGAGGATCAGGCTGCTTTTAGAGGGAAAACCTCAGCTCAAGACTTTTTTGGGAGGGGGGCTTTAAAACGCAAACAGGAGGGGTCCCCTCTCCACAACAGCTGCTTTATTTTGAGTTTTCTGGGAGGTTTTGACACGAGAAACGTGTTTTCCTGTTTCTTCTTCTCCTGAACTCTCAGGTTAAATCAGTGGCGTCAATAGGCCTATTTTAGGGGGGGCTCCAGCCCCGCTAAAATAATTTAAAGCCCCCCTAAATTATTTTGGTGTAAAAAATTGTTTTAATTTTTTTTTTACAAAAAATCAATATGATGTGGTCAGAATAAATAACCATTTAATATTTCATTATTAACTAAAATATATTATCATAAATCTGTCAGTTTCCCTTTAATTTATAGTGTAAGGTAGAGATCCTCTTTGGTGTGTCGTTATCCAATCCTTCCACTTGTTCGTATAGAGTGTATAAATATGTGTGTGTGTGTGTCCTGGGGACGAAGCCCCCCTTGTCCTTAAAACCTAGTGACACCCCTGGGTTAAACTCTCTCTAATGTCCTGAAAGTAAGAAACAAAACCAACAGATGGTCCCTAAATTTGTCAACAAACGTTACTTTGTTTACTTGTAAACAACCAAAGTGACTGAAAATAAGAGCAGTCTGATGATTTTTGATGCATTCATGATAAAACTGCTTTGTTTACGTTGAGTGCCTACCCGCATTTCAGAAATCTCCACCCTTTATCATTTATTCTTAGCCGGGTCAGGAGAAAAACCAAGACCTCCCTCTCCTCACTCATTAGCTCCTCTTGGGGGACCCGGGACCTCCTCAGTGGGACATGTCAGGTCCAGTCCGGTCACCCTCCAAAGGGATGAGTCCCGATCCTGATCCTAAGATCCATCACACCCGACTCGTTTTGATGCGATATCAGTTCCTGGATCTGGTTAGTCCAGGGCCATGGTTCTCAAGCAGAAACTGGTGGAATGGGTTGGGAGGAGTTTTTGACGCTGGGTGTTCTGTTTGTGATGTTTGGATGGACCGGACCAGATCGAACCGAGTCCAACTTCACCATAACTCGTTTTAAGTTTCACGGTTTGCAGTTTGAGACGCCTGAATCGTTTCTTTCAGGATCTGGCTCACATCCTGCTGCTCTGCAGATCTGCTGCAGGTTCTGACAGCAAGCCGGGTTATCAAGACTGGGCTTGCACAGAAAACACTCCTTTAAAGTCTTGATGCTCTTTTAATTATGTCTTACTTAGAGTTGCAACAATACACGGACTGTATCGAACCGTTCAATACACACTATGAATGGAACAATACACACCAAGTATGGAACAATACACACCATGTATGGAACAATACACACCATGTATGGAACAATACACACCATGTATGGAACAATACACACCATGTATGGAACAATACACACCATGTATGAAACAATACAGATTTTTAACATTTATTTTATGAACTTTTCTTCTGAAGATGCTCTGTGTTGAAGGATCAGTGGATCTGTGTTCGACTACTCCACCTAGGCTGCATAGTTGAGCACAGATCCACTGAGAAACCTGCTGTTTCTGCAACATTTAATTTTTAAAAATGGACTTTTGTGGTTAAACAAATATTCTGAATTAATTTCAATAATTTACAAGTTACTAAGAGCGTGGGAATTTCTCTTTTTTATATCAAAAAAACAAACTGTGAGACTAAAGTATCGAACTGAAGAATTTTCTGTATCGTTGCACGCCTACTTCTAATCACCACTTTGGTTTTGAAGAAGTGGTTTTAAATGATATTTCAAGGCTTTCTGAAGGTCTTTTAATGATTCTCTTGGCTGCGATTCGCAAACTATGAAATCAAACTTGTTTTTTAAATGCGTACATAAAAATGTAGAATGCAGGTACGCACTCAGCGTCAACGAAGAGAGTTTTTGACATACTTTACCAAAGTCTAATCATAAAAACTGTTTATCAAATAATTTCATATTAGCATTATTGACCCGTTTTTAGTCACTTAAACTGTTTCCAAAAGTAAACAAACACCTAAAATGATTTTAAAAATTATTTAAAGAAAATTAGATAAATATTTTGAGCATTTTTTTCTACTTTATAATTTTTTAATGGTTTTCTTGACATTACAGTTAGCATATTTAACCTGATTTATTATTTGTGCTTTTTTAATCCTCAACCTTAAAAATCTGATTTATATATATATTGTGTAGCATGGTTGTGCAGAGGTTAGAGTTGTCGCCTCGCAGGTTCACCTCCCAGCCTGGTTCCGGTCGCAAGACTCTTCCACAAAATGTGACAACGGAGACACACTTTGTTCATTTGTTCAGTTATTTTGAAAGAAAAGTTGTAAAAATCCACGTTTAAAACACGAAGCAAGAGTTTCTGTGATTTCTCCAACAGCATCTTGTTGGCGTCGCTGACAGGCGGCTTTAAAACGTGTTTCCAGCGCTGCGCTCAGAGGATTGTTAAGTTTAGGGGTCAATCAAAATGTCTGCGTTTTATTGAGTAAGATGAGAAGAGAAGTGGCTTTTGTGGCCCGAGAGGTCAAGTGAATAATTCAGAGCTCGATTGTTTTGGGCCTTTTGATGCTGCGCCGCTGCCTCGCTGCGCTCATATCGTCACAACAGCTCCCCTTTTTCCCACCGGTGCTCGGCTAATTTCTGCCGCCGGCGAGGAAGAGACGCTTCCTGGGGTGGGTTTAACGTAAGGAAGATTCTGGAGGAGGGAAAGTGGAAATCTGTGCCTGCAGCATCACAAATAAGCTCAGCTACAATTAAAACAGGAGTGTAGCTGCTTTGTTTTTTTTTTAAATTTATTTTATTTGTTAATTTGATGTGACCTGCATGACTGAGACTCTACACCTGCACTTATTTATTTACAAAAATCCAATAATCCAATCAAAAAGAAAAAATCAGTAGGTCATCTGGACGGGTTCTTCTTTAGTGAAACGTTTCGTCTCTCGTCCAAGAGACTTCTTCAGTCTGAGGAGTTTCAGGTTTAAAAGCAAGAGAGGATGTAAAAGATGGCAGGTTGGCGTTCCTGGACTGTGAGGTCTCAGTTTCGGATGGAGGACGGTTAGAAACTGACATGTATCGCAAACCTACCCATACAGACCAGTATTTGCGTTTTGATTCCCATCACCCACTGGAACACAAGTTAGGAGTCATCAGAACTCTGTACCACAGAGCAGACAGTGTCCCCACAAAGCCAGGGAGTAAGAGAAGTTGCACACAAGTAGGGCTGCCACGATTAGTCGATTAATCGACGACTAATCGATTATTAAAATAATCGATGACTAATTTAATAATCGATTAATCGTTTTTTTGTTCTTTTCTTTGTTTTTCTCTCCAAACTGCTTTGACAACTTCCACTGCCACATCTGCCTTTCTGTCCTTGACACACATGCACAGTAGTGGTAACTGGGGTAGGCCGTGGACGTCACAAGACATTATACAGACAGGCTCTGGTATCATGGCTACCTGACAACAGAGCTCAAAGTGTGGGATCATTTTAAGAAAATGAAAGAGAAACCTGTGTAATATCTGCAGAGCAGAACTTACCTTCCACAGCAATTATTTTTAGTTAGCATATAGCTAAAATCTAACCATGGTTATATAATAGCAGCTGCATCCTGGCACGATAAGCTGTATGTTTTATATTCAATTAACGTATGATCCGATTACTCGACTAATCGAAAAAATAATCGATGATTAATCAATTATAAAAATAATCATTTGTGGCAGCCCTACACACAAGACAGGCCCTGGAGCAGTGCGGTTATCCTGACTGGGCTTTTCTGAAAGCAGACAAGAAACCCAAACAGGATTCCAGCCAACAACCAGCTGAAAATGAAGACCCTAAACCCAGACCCAAACCAGTCGTCATTCCATATGTGGCGGGAGTTTCAGAGAAACTGAGATGTTTCTTCTCTAAACATGACGTCCCAGTGGCTTTCAAACCCCAAAACACGTTACGACAAAAATTAGTTCACCCCAAAGATCCGGTTCCCCGGCAAAACAGAGTAATATAGTGTATGCTGTTAAGTGTCGGGAGGACTGTGATCAGTTATACATTGGAGAAACAAAACAGCCACTGTTCAAAAGAATGAGCCAGCACAGACGAGCTACTTCATCGGGTCAGGACTCTGCAGTTTACACTCATATACAGGTCAGCACTCTGCAGTTTACACTCATCTACGGGTCAGGACTCTGCAGTTTACACTCATCTACAGGTCAGCACTCTGCAGTTTACACTCATCTACAGGCCAGGACTCTACAGTTTACACTCATCTACAGGCCAGCGGTCACTCATTCAGGGATGAAGATGTTCTCATCCTTGATAGAGAGGAACTTTGGTTTGAGGGAGGAGTAAAAGAAGCCATCTTTGTGAAGAAAAACCGTCCACCATTAAACAGAGGTGGAGGCCTTCGTGTCCGGTTGTCCTCCTCCTACAACGCTGTCATTGCAAGTATGACTCCGCCCCCTGTGAGCAAAAGGTGTGAATCAGGGCCCCAACGATACCAACACAAAGAGAGAAAAAACAAAAACAAGGGGACTTTGAGCCCCGCTTGCATTCACTACATACACATGACACAACACCAAAGAACCACAGCATCCAAACCAATAAGTCAGGTGATGGGTCACATGACCCTCTATGAACAATAGAGCTAATCAAGCCTATTGTTAGGCGATGGCCCTCTTTTGCATGTGACTAACCTGTTTGTCCAGGTGGAGGCAGTGCTTATAAGGCTGAGTTCACCTGAAACTCATCAGACTGAAGAAGTCTCTTGGAGGAGAGACGAAACGTTTCACTAAAGAAAAACCCATCCAGAGAACCTACTGATTTTTTCTTTTTGATTTTTTCTACCTGGATTACTGTGATGCCTCAGGACCAATAATCCAGTATATTCCCATGCAACATGAGTCTTCACCTTTTAGTTTTAGCCTCACAGAGTAACTGAGAACTTGAAGCTCTGCCTCTTTGTTTTAGAAGCTCTAGAAACCACAAGTAAACCTGCAGCCTGAGAGAGAAGTTCTCTGTTAGGAAAATATGGAACAAGAAGAAAGGTTTAGACGTAAAACTTTATATTCTACTCAGAATTTGACAAGGTTATGTACTTTTTTTCCTGTTTGCTCAGTCAGAACTTCAGGGTGGGTGGGGTGTGATATTAATCAGTAACCAACAGAAACCTTGAAAAAAAAATTTCACAAACAGTTCAGAGTGTTTCACCTTGTTTGTTCAGGCTTGTTCCGGCTAGATTTAATCAATTTTTGTGGTCAGCTGAACACATTACGAGTGGCAGATGGAAGAAAAATGGAAATCTGATAACAACAAAACTAATAAACAACAATTACGATCTCATTGTGGCTGCAATGTTCTCCACTTTTTTTCAAAAGGATTTGCTCAAAAACTAAATAAGACCTTGAAACAGTTTATTTTTACAGCGAACAGTGGTTTGTTTGCCAGAACAGAACGTTAGATTTTTTTTGCGACATCTTCATGCATCGTTATAAAACCTGTGATCTGCATCATCAGATTTTTTAACGAATGTGTTAAACTCCTTTCCACCAAGGGCCATATGAGCCCTATGGTTGTACTTAGGGCTGGGTTGGATGACCTCAAATTCATATCAGGGTATAAATTGAATCCCTTCACGGTAACAGTATACATCATGTTAGAAAATTACCACAAAAAGCAAAGATAATGTAATTTTAGAGCATTTATTTAGCAGAAAACTGTAATCATAATCAAAGCCAGTGTTTTTGCTGCAGTGCAAATGAACATAACAGAAATACAAAATAATGTTTT
>NW_013952519.1:1602254-1610235 GCF_001266775.1 Austrofundulus limnaeus | reverse complement strand
CTTTCTAATTACTGAGAGAGTTCAGCTGGTGTCTTGGCTTTCCATGCCTTTTTACACCTCCCTTCATGTGTTCAATACTAAAGCCATTGTTTTATGGATAAAATAATCAACATGCACTATGGGAGATCTTGTCAATTCCGGATTTGAAGCAGCTTATTTTAAGACATTGATACATATTTTAGGGTCTCGTGGGCCACATAAAATGTTGTGTTGGGCCACATTTGGCCCGCGGGCTATGAGTTTGACCCTTTTTATATGAAGAAAATCAGTTTCTAACCCTGTTTACATGACTTTAACGCAGAAAATCTGACATAAACAAGCCGAGATCCTCGTGAGTTCAAGTTAGATGGATTTCTTTCTGATGTCCGACCGACACAGAGCTAAAATTTTATGTAGTAGCTGAGAGTGATTCACAGCATGTAAGCTCTAACAAATCATGTGAGATCAGACTGTGTTTCATGTTATTTACAAGATTCATCAAGAATAGCTTTAACTGCTTCATTTCTCAGTTGGATAAAAGTAATTGTGTTTGAATCTGTGTGAAATAAAAAGAAAATAAAAGATCATATTATTTAAATCCACATTTCTATAAGAAGTGCTTTAATGTTTCAGATCAGTTCCTCATTTGACTTTTGATCTGAAGCAGCAGCCCCCCCCCCCGTTATTTCCCCTGAAGCAAATGTGAAACATGTTTGTGGTTGTTAACCATGCTTTATGGGAATACACAACAGATTTTTTTTTGCTCTTGCAGAAAGGCTGCAGAGTTAATGTGATTGTTTCTGTGCAGATCTGTGGTGAGGTGAAGTCCTGAGTCTGCAAAGTTTCACTCATTTCTGTACTTTTTGGACCGCATTCTGTTAGAAACAAAAACAAACCTAAAGAAGTCACTGAGAGACCTTCTAGGGTTAACAAAACAGTAAAATGCTAAAATGCTAATCATTAGGGGTGTAAGAAAATATCGATACACTGAAATATCGCGATATTTCATTTCCCGATACTGTATCGATATTCTAAAGCCCTGTATCGATTTTTTTTTTTGATGTTTAAAATGTCAACTTTCCTGCCAGCCGTTCATTTTTATGTTGTAGTTCAGCCTCTGACCACTAGTTGGCAGCAGTGAGCCAGCCATTTGGCTCCTCTACCTCTTGAGCGCCAGAGAGTAAGGGTAGCATTAGCATTGTGAGTAAACATTAGCTTTTCTTCTTTTTTTTCCAATAAGAGGTTTTTATTTAATAGAATTTTTGGACAAAAAAATCGCAATATATCGCAATATATCGCCTTGCTTACAGTATCGCAATATATCGGGATATATCGTATCGTGACCCCTCTGCTATGATATGTATCGTATCGCCAAATTCTTGCCAATACACAGCCCTACTAATTATATGACTCGGCGACTTCTTCTGATGCTGTGCGAATAAAAACTACATTTAAATACAAAGAAAAACTTCTGCTTTATGGAAATATTTTGTGTCCTCCTGACTCAAAACATCTCATTAAAACTGTAAGAGCTCAACGGACTGAAACTCAGTTCAGTCCAACACGTCTCCGTTGAATGATGTGATCGACAGAGACGTGAAGAAGAATATTTACTTTAGCTGTAAAAAGTCAACGACCTGAAGTAAACTTTATAAGCGATAAAAGGAATGAAACTGGAACCTGTTTCTACTGGTTTTCATACTCAGTTCACATTTTTTTACTTGTTTTAATCAAACTTCAGAACGTTTTGATTCATTTCACTTTCTGCTGTAACATAAAAAGATTTCTTTCTTCCTTTTTTTAATTTGTTGATCGAATCACAGACGTCTCATAAAGCAATTTGTGTCCATTTTAATAATCAAATAACTCGTCAATGCTTTAGTTAAAGCTGTAAATAAAACTCTCACTGTTTTTAAAGCTGCATTAAAGCTGTTTTAACGAGTTTCCCTTTTTTAACCGACTTCCTCTTTAACCAGAGTTACTGTTAAAAAGAAATATTTGTTTTTTTTCCTGTTATTGACAAGTTATTAGAAGCTCAGATCAGATGAGCAGGTTTTTATTCTGTGCTGCAGTAAACTGTTGAAACTTTTAATTTGTATGAATGCTGAGTCAGCATCACGCTGTTGTTTTACTGATTATCAAATCACGTCTGCAAACTTTTTTAACCATTCCTACATTAAAACAGCTGTCTCTATCAGGAATAACATGATCTGACTTTTAATATTTATAACTTCCACACTTTTTGAATTAATTCATTTTATTTACCAACACTTTACTCAGAGACATACCTTCAGATCTTTAATTTAACTTCTTTAAAACATATTTTATACCTGTTTTTGTCTTATGCTCCTTTTAGCTTTTTGCTACTCGTGCTGATTTAGAGTTTAGCTGTTTTGCTACATCAGGCTTTTGGCTGCGATTTTGCTAATTTGAGCTCTTAGCAAATGTTTAGCATGGTTTTGCTACATTTAGCTTTTAGCCACTCTTTTATAAGTCATGGTAACCTTAACAATATAGCTGATTTGAGCAGTTTAGCTACAGTGTTGCTAATTTGAGCCCATAGCAAATGTTAAGCATGGTTTTGCTACAATTAGCTTTTAGCCACTGGTGTAAAAAGTTAGTTTTTAGCTACTGTTTTGCTAACCTTAACAGTATATCTATCTAATTTGAGCTTTTTAGCTACAGTGTTGCTAATTTGAGCTCATGGCGAATGTTTAGCATGATTTTGCTACATTTAGCTTTTAGCCTCTGTTGGAAAAATATTTTTAGGTACTGTTTTGCTAACAATTATCAGTATACTGTATCTATCTCATTTGAGCATTTTAGCTACAATGTTGCTAATTTTGAAACCTTAGCAAATGTTTAAGATGGTTTTGCTACATTTAGCTTTTAGCCACTGGTGTAAAAAAGTTAGTTTTTAGCTATTGTTTTGCTAACCTTAACAGTATATCTAGCTAATTTGAGCTTTTTAGGTGCAGTGTTGCTAATTTAAGCATATAGCAAACATTTAGTATGGTTTTGCTACATTTAGTTTGTAAATTTCCTTTTTTTTTAGCTACAGTCTTGGTAAACTTAAGCTGATTTGAGCAGTTTAGCTATAGTGTTGCTAATTTAAGCACATAGCAAATGTCTAGCATGGTTTTGCTACATTTAGCTTTTAGCCTCTGTTGCAAAAATATTTTAGCTACTGTTTTGCTAAAAATTAACAGTATATCTAGCTAATTTGAGCTTTTTATGTGCAGTGTTGCTAATTTAAGCTTATATCAAACATTTAGCATGGTTTTGCTACATTTATTTTGTAAATTTCATTTTTTTAGCTACAGTCTTGGTAAACTTAAGCTGATTTGAGCAGTTTAGCTAGTGTTGCTAATTTGAGCTCCTGTGTCTAGCATGGATTCACTACATTTAGCTTTTAGCCTCTGTTGCCAAAACAATTTTTAGCTACTGTTTTGCTAACCTTAACAGTAATTTGAGTTTCTTTTAGCTACAATGTTGCTATTTTGAGCTTACAGCAAATGTTTTGCATGGTTTTGTTTTTGTTTTTTGATTAGTAGTAATAAAACCCTTCAGTATACATAATTCTTTTAATAATTAGTTTTATTCGATCGTTAGTCCAAACCTGTCCAACTGTTTATAGAAAAGGTCAAAGATCATCTGATTAAATAATCTGTTAATATGAGTTTTTCTGCTCTCACTCCCTGCAGATTAGGAGGCTCTGAAACATGTAGGAGCTATTATTAGTGAGAATCCTGATAAGAGGACGACTTGTTGATGGAGATTCAGCAGGAGAACCAGGCTGGGGGGGTTTAGGAATGCTGAGCGGTTCTTAAAGTCCAAACCAGGATGGTTCTCAAATCTGAAGGAAACATGAAGAATTAAAGACACTTGAAAGCATCATGATAAAAAAAAAACTGCAGTCATTTTATCTCCTGTGTATTTTTGGGAGTCAGTAAAACATCTGGCTCCAGGGGTCCGGTGTTTATTAAAGCGCTCTCCTTCCATCAACATTTGCCTTTTAAAGCCTGTAAAGTTTTAAATTTCTCCTCTGCCTGTGTTCCTCTCCTTTTTAAAGTTTCCTTCAGTTCAGCTGCTGGAAAAAACACACGTTAGGAGAACACGACAAAAACACAACAGCTGTATTCACAGTTTTTTTTTTAATCTGCAGGTCGTTCTCTGAAGGATGGAAACTGTTGCGCAATAACTCCTGCCTCCCTCCACTGTTTCTGAGTGCATCATGGTGAGTACAGAGCTGACGTTTCCCACCTTACAATTAAAATATGACATTAAAAAATGAGCTAGTCAGCATTCAACAAAATACTTTTAGCACAAAATAATATGTGACCTTTAAAAAACATTCTGTGGAGTTCAGTTTTAGCAGGAAAGACGAAGTAATTTCAACGTTTTAAATACAAAAAGGGATGTTTAGTCACTTTTTTTTCCCTCCTGTAAAGAAGCGGTCAGGTTTGATAATGAAGCAGTGTTCAGCTGAGGAGCAGGAGGCTGCTGATAGTACAGGGGAGCCATTCATGAGCGCGACCTTTGACCCGTGAAGCCAGTCACAGGTGACTCCGACACAGGGATACTTTTACACGTCTTTGTTTACCTGGAATAACTGCAGTACCTGTTTGATGGCTCGTTTAAAGGGCGGTGAGTTCAAGGGCAGTCGGGACATTCAACCGTTGCGTCTGATAATGTTGAAAATCACCTCTGCTGTAAAAACAAAGTGTAATTTTAGTACACAGACTTGTAGATGTGACGGTTTGTTGTCAGAATTAGTCAAGTTTAAAGTAATTTTTGACCTCAAATGAATAAAAAAGCAAAATCAAAACAAACAAAAAAAAAACATTAAAACTTTTATGAGACCTGGAGAATCATTGACTAAAACCACTTTCAAACATTACAGGGAATCTGGCTCCTTGGAAGCAAAATAAAAAGAAAAGTAGGATTATCATAGCGCCGTATGGGTTGATGATCAGTTCCTGTTAAAACGTTATCGCTCGCCGATTGAGGCAGAGGTGCAGCAATAATGTGTTTGTGTAATAATCACTGGGTCGGTGTCTATGACAGGTTATGATTACTTAATTGTAGTTAACTTTTAATTTATTTTCATTTTTAGCCAACTCAATTTAAGATGGTTACTAACAACCAGTTTTAAAGATAATGTGCTAAAATCTATGGAGGACCAAATCTGTCATAGTTAGAAATAAAAGCAGAAACTTATAAGTAAATACACTTAAAGGGCTTGTGACATGGTCATCCTTCAAATACAAAAAGTCAAAGAAAAGCATATTTATATTTAAGAAAATGATCATAATACACATGATTTTACCCGTTTTGTCTCATAACTGGCATAATTTCTCTTGAATTTGGCTCAGCAAAGTGAAACAGGAAGTGACATCAAAGGGGAACTCTTTAAGAGAAGAAATTCTCTAGTCTTTGTTTATTGAAACAATCTTTTTTTAAACTCTTCTCCAACTCTGAAAGTGACTCAAACTAGTCTAAAGAAACATCAGATTTTTCTCTAATTATTGTGGCATTGCTCTCTTTACATGCAGACATTCCCCTTTGACATCACTTCCTGTTTCTTTACTTGCAAATCTCTCAACAACTGTTCATCTCAATGGTGTGAAATTTGTTTTGCAATGTGTGTTTCCACTGACCATGTAAATGCGCAAATTAGAATTTCGAAAATAAATTTGCTCAATGGAAACACGTCAGTTTCGAAAAATTTTACTTTTTTCGACAAAATGTTTTTGCGCTAGGATGAGGTGGTTTTTTTAGCCGTATCGAAATTGGTGTTTTTCGCAAAACTGCAATGGAAACACTTTTTTCGCATCACGGGAGTCACGTGATCAACAACCGGCTGTTTCTACTGGCGAATAAGATGACGACGAAGAAGCTAACAGGAAGTAGCATTATTAAAATCATCAAAGTTGTAAAAGAAAGTAGTAAACTCACCGACTACAATTTCCCAAAAACGCCGCAAACGTAGCCGCTCACAAATATGAGCGGCTCGCCGCTCGAAAGCCTCGAAAACACGCCGACGTCTCCTCTGATGATGAGCGCTAGTGCCGTAGTAGCATTAAGCATGTGTTTACATCCATCGCCGCCATGTTTGTAATATTTGTAATGGCGAGAACAAACAAATTCACGTGTGACTTTAATAGCATGTCTTACTTAATCAAAACCCCACAATTGGAAAAATGTGTTTTTCGACATTAACAGAATATCGACAAAGTTTTGCGCACATTTCTAATGGAAACGCAGCTACTGTTCTCTTTTCCAAAAACGCATTCACATTTATCACAACTATTTGATATCGCGGGCACTTTAAATGCACCAATTAACTAAAAAAATTTATATTATAAGATTTTTTTCTTCTTTCTGGCGCCTTTCATTTTATTTGTGATTTGTGTTTTTTACATATATTTGGCTGTTTTTAAAGAAATAAAAGAAATAAATAAAATAAATAAATAAGATAACTTTACCTCATGTTTTATCATTTAATTTTCCAGCCTAGTTTCAATAAATTATATCTCTCTATATATATTTCTGCTTTTATTTCTAATTATGTCAGTTTTTGTCCTCCATAGAAACCTAGTGTGGTAGTAGTCAATATACTCTGAATGATAACTGTTTTATTTATTTATTTATTTATTTATTTATTTATTTATTTATTTATTTATTTTTTGTTCTTGTGAAACCAGATCAGATGTGTATCTGGTGCTTTTGGTCCTTTAAAATAACTGAGACTTTAAAGTGATGCACGTTAACACTGCGTGTGTAGAGGAGGTGTTAGTGTACGTTAAAGGAAAAACCAAATTAAAAAAACAGGAAAGTGGGTCATTGTTTTCTTTTGGTGAAGGTGGTTGAAGTTAAACCTCGACACGGTCTGATTCATCCTCTCTGCTTTTCTTTCCCACTGCGGTTTGAAGCCAAGTGCGAAACCTTCTGACCTGTTTTTGCAGGAAGCATCGATGTGATTTAATTCCAAAGTGCAACTCGGTTTATAATTTTAAAACTGTTCTGTTTTATCAAGCTACACAAAACGAACAGCTAAAGCAGTATTATTGCTTACGGTGAATGAAATTTCACTTGCAATCCACCCTAGCTTGCCCTCGGTCAGTGTCACGCTCAAATCTGTCCCCCTGGGAACATAACATGACTGTCAATCTTTTTGAATTCAAGATTTTAACAACATTTCATGTTTGATTCATACATATTATTTATGGGTCTTTTCAAATCATTTGTGAAACTAAAAGTTTTGTAACTTTTCTTGTGTTTTAGCTGATTTTGATAAAGGTAGGTAATCGGGAGGAAGAGAAGAAGAAGGGAAAACTAAATTGTATCAGTTATAAAGGGAAAATAACATCGTCAAGTGTTTTTGTTTTAAATTACTCGTTGAGTCTGGAGAGAATTTTTGCAGTTTCTTCATTTGTGGTTAGAATAAAGTTGTTCTGCTAATAAATCAGTAAACATATTTGTCGAATGAAGTCAGTGTCTGAATCCTGCTGGGTTTGATTCTCAGCCTCAGTGAGACGTGTTTTTGTTCTGTAACTTGTTTTTTAAAAGCTGAGAGGTATCAAGTGGTTCATTGAAATAAAAAATGGTAAGCTAAACAGACACGTGCAGCTAAACTTGCAGAACGTCAGCCGCTAATTTGCCTTCAGTAGAGACAGCCAGTGTCTGTTTTAAAACCACATTTTCACAAACAATGGGCCTCATGCAAGAACATGTTCGTATTCTTCTCCTAAATTTCTCTTACTTTTGTTCAAACAAAGGGTTTGTACGAACATGTCTCGTCAGATTCAACAAACTCTTCTATCTTCAGGAAAAGTGTGTAAATGAGCTGCGTAAATTACACCTGTTCGTATCCAGCTGCTCGTGCACGCGAGAGGAGATTAGCATAATTACCACCCCAAAAACACCATATAAGGCTGTGTGTCCTGCCTCAGATACAAGGAAGTGTCCAGAGCTAATACACACACACACACACACACAC
>NW_013952519.1:1597270-1601254 GCF_001266775.1 Austrofundulus limnaeus | reverse complement strand
CGTCAGGCCTGTCCGAGGCCTGCTTCGAGGCAGTAAATCTTGTTTCTTCACTCGAGGTGACCCCTACACATTGGTGAATGCCACAAATTCTCCTAAATCACTCGTACGCACAACTTAAGAACAAATCTGTGCGTACGAACGGTTCTTGCATGAGGCCCATTGTCTTTTCATGGCATTTTATTTTACGTTAAGAGGAACCAAACTGTTTCCTCTGATGAACAAAACCACTTTAACGGGAAGAAACGTTGAGCAGAACCAGACTCAGGGAGGAACGCTTCAGCAGCAACAAAACAAAGGATAGATGTTGGGCACTGACAGGACAGACCATCTGATGCCCTCAGGAAAGAAAAGACAAAGTTAAAAACAAGCTTTAATCACAAACAGCTGCTCAGAGAAAATTAAAGGTTACCTCACCAAGTCTTCTTGTCTGAACTTGTTGTGGATTTACACCACAAAAAAATTTTAATTTGAGGGTTGCGCACATGAAAACGGTGCCAAAGCTTCTCTGTCAAACAGCTGATTTTGTTGTTGCGATTGCCTCTTGTTTTGAGCTTCTGGCACCTCCAGGTGCTGTCAGTCAGGTGCCCCGTATGATACGACAACCAAGAAATAATCCACCAAACACACATTTCTTTAGTTTTTGTGCTAAGTATATATTCATGATTCAGGATAAGTTGACAATTTTCTGACAGGCAAATGAAAGGGGAGTTTTACTGCACAAAAATGGAGCTTTTTGAGTTTTATATATTGTTATAATGTCGTAACAACACACCCAGAGTGTTGCTGTGACTCATTCATGTTTGAGAAATCCTTGAATCTCCTGTGGAGCTGCTTAAAGCCTTGATAAAAGCTCAGCCCTGGAGCTGAGTCCTGCCCCACAGAGCGCCCCTCCCCCAAAGCATTGTTATGAAGATGTGCTGAAGTGTCAGCAATGGTAGGAGGTTCTTAAAGGGACAGAGGCCAAATTTAAGGCATTTAGATAGACTATGATGAAAAGTTAATTTTATTTTTGATATAAAAAAGATTATTTTAGAACAAATGAAGTTAGTTGACTGTGGTATAGGTTTGAACTATAACACCCCCCCACCCTGCATTTTCACTAAAGTTAGTGAAATTTCTCAATGATTGCATTAAACCTCTCATTCTGGTCCTGGTTCAGTGTTAGTGGTGTGTACACCTATCTTGTCAGGACCAGTAGTCCTTATGGGAACCAAAGGGTGGTCCTAATATTGTGGGACTCCATTTTTGAGGAGGTGTTCAGGTTTAGGACTAATTGAATTTAGTTTAGGGCAGGGCTGCTCAACGGGGGCCACAGTTACTGCAGGCCAACAGCTGAGGGGCCGAAATAAACCAAGTATTACAAAGATTTGTTACCATTGAAATAGTTTATTTTGCTGTATGTAATCATGAATACAACATACAGAACCCTATGTAAAAAAATTAGTGATAATAAAACAGCAAAAACAACAACACAGTATGCCTCTTTTTTACTACAAATAATATTTTGACATCTCTGACTTGCCAAATGTTTAAACCAATATTATTTTCACATTTATAGTTTTATCTTCAACTGCTTGTAATTTTAACTGTCTTGAATGTTCATAGAAATGTTTTTTTTACCAGCTTCAAGCCAAGATTGTGACTTATTCAGTAGATACCAAACATGTCTATGTTTAATAGGTGTGCAACAATACATGTACCCGTATCGAACCATTCAATACAGAGCTTTAGGTTCAATACACACTTGTATCGAACAATACAGATTTTTTTTTATTATTTTATCAACTTGTCTTCTGAAGATGGTCTGTTTTGAAGGATCAGTGGATCTGTGTTTGATTACTCCACCTAGGCTGCATTTCTGAGCGCAGATCTACTAAGAAACTTGCTGTTTCGTTTAATTTAAAAACTGTACTTTTGAGGTTAAACAAATGTTCAGAATTATTTGTAATAAATTACAAGAAAAAGGGGGGCATGGAAATTTCTCTGTTTTGTATCGAAAAAATATCGAACCGTGAGACTAAAATATTAAACTGAACCGAATCGTGAATTTTCTATATCGTTGCAGCGCTAATGTTCAACTAAAATAACTTATAGTAATTAAAGTAGAAATGTGGGGGTTTGGGATAAAGAGATGAATGAAACAATTGGCGGGCCGAACTTTGGTCACTCGCGAGCTGGATGTGGCCCGCGGGCCGCCAGTTGAATAGCCCTGGTTTAGGGATAATTGTCCCAATTTACATCAACTTCACATAGAAAATAACGCCTCTGTTCAGTTAGGTGGCTTAGGGTTAATGTATTGGAGGGGTCAGGGTAAGGCTATAGAACTGATGATAGGAAATCAATGAGCGGTCCTAATAAGGATAGAAATACAAACGTGTGTGTGTTTTCGCAGAGATTTTGGTAAAACACACTCACTCATTCTCCAACAAATTCACTGGTATTTATAGCTTCGCCGATGACGTCATCTTGGCAAGAGAAGTGACAGGAAGGATGTCAAAACCCACAAACTCAGACTCGTACGTTTCATTTTGTTGCTCAATGTTTTCTGCAGGCTTTTTTTTTTCCAACACTGCTCTTCTTTTTTCACTGGTCTCTTGTTTCTGTCAGAAAATGAATGGAAGTAGCTGAGTAATAAGGTTTTTCATCATGCTAAATGAGCCAAATGGTAGCTAAAAGTAAAAAAAAAAAAAGAGTAGCTAGAAGCTTTTTTTCAGAGTTTGTTTTTATTAAACTGGTTCCTTGTTTCTCTTCTGAAATCTAACCTCCCTGTTCAGCATCAACTTCTCGTTTTGGGTGACCCGTTGGACCGGCAGACCCGTGTTTTTGGTTTCATTATTGTTTGACCAAGACAGACTGCAGGGTCTCCCATGGCTCTCAGCTGTGCCTCCTTCCTGTCAGGGTTTCCTGGGTCCCTTACAGAGGAGCCTCCCTCTGAGTCACCAGCCTGACACGAGGAAATCATTAAGAGCCTGATGCAAACCTGGAGGAAAGACTCCTGGAAGCAACTCAGACTCTTTTACACATTTATTCCATTTAAAAATAAAAAAACTGGCATTTAGATGTCTAAACCTTCACTAAAAACTCCGTTAGAAGAAAGGCCACAGTTTGGAAAATTAAAAGTTATATTTTGGGGAATGATTACGTCATTCCCCAATGCCTCAAATATGAACTTTTGTGTCTTTTCCTGTGTTTATCTGACAACACATAGAGGGGGTCTGACTTCCTGTTGGTGAAGATAATAAGTCAGGTTTGATTCTGTTTAATTCTCAGATTGTTGCGATGGGCAGATAACAGGAGGAGAAAAAGAAGATGTCGTTCTTCGGTCTGGATTGTGTCACAAAGACAGAGAGAGGTAAACTGCTCTGTTTTATTGATTAAAATAGTATTTATAAAGTTATTTAAGTGTTTCATATAAAATGCTCTTCTGTATGTCTATGAAAACTTCACCCATCTTCAGAAATGTTTATGACATCTGAAGTCTGTTTACTTAGACATTTTTTTTTTTACATTCATTTAATTTAACTATTCAACATTTAACCATTCTGAATTTAACTGGTTTGGGAAAAAAATAAAATAAAATGATGTCATAAACTCTCCACATCTAAATCAACTAAGATTGATGCTGAACATGTTGAAACTGTGACGATAATTTCATCAAAAATGATGATTGCTAATTGTTTAAACTGATGGTATGTAATTTATTACCTTAAAAAAGTGTTTTAAACTTTAGTACTTCTGTTACAGTTATCTTTCTTTATATTATATTGTGTTGTTTTAGTATATTTGCATGCCCAATTCTGGAAAAGTTGTGCAAAATGGAAAAAGTAACTAGATCCAATATTTTATTCTTAATGAAACACTGTAGTAGTAGTAGTAGTAGTAGTAGTAGTAGTAGTAGTAGTAGTAGTAGTTCAGTTCAGTTTCAGTTTATTCATTTCATTAAAACAAAACAAATAATTTTATATACAATATACAATATATAAA
>NW_013952519.1:1593265-1596638 GCF_001266775.1 Austrofundulus limnaeus | reverse complement strand
CATTTGTATCAGATCAACAAAACATGGGCATAGTAACAATATTTTTTTACTACATTTATCCATTTTAAATACACTAACCTCACTCCTTTGTAACAACTAAGGCAAAAATGTAATTAATTCAGAAAATCTTTTCAGGACCCCACTTTGATGTTTCGGGATCCCACTTTGGGTCCCGACCCCAACTTTGGGAAACACTGCTCTAGAACAACAATTTATATAGATACACCTTATACTGTTTCGTATTTCTTTAACAATCCAACTTTTATCATTTTCTTAAATGTACATAATGACCTGCGTTATTTACATCACTCCCCAAATTATTCCATAGTTTTATTCCTTAAATTAAAGTACACCCTAGTAGTAGTAGTAGTAGTAGTAGTAGTAAATATTTATTCATTTTTCATTTAAAAAACAAAACAAATACTATACAAAACAAATAATACAAATCAAATAAAATGAAAGGCAGCAGAAAGAAGAAAAAGTCTTATTGATATCTGCCCCCCACAAAAAAATAAATAAATAAAATACAAATAAAGTCAAACAACAATAATCTTCAAATAACAAAACATTACAAAAAACTTCAACTCCTTCCCTAATAACAGCTCTTATAAACACACATCATACAAATTCATATTTCTTTAACAAACTAACTTTTATCATTTAAACAAATTTATTGAGCCAACATTTTTATAATGACTTTCCAGATTATTCCACAGTCTTATTCTTTGGACTGAAATACATCGATCCTTCAAGTTTTAGTCTTTACAAACATCTCTAGCCCCTTAAGATTATAATTACTTTCTCTCTTAACAAAATTTAATTGGATATTTAAAGGTAATACATTTTTATCAGCCTTATACCTGCAAAAATATTATGATCAACCATTTCAGAAAATTTCAATAATTTCACCTGATAAAATAATATATTTGATGGGTGACTGTAATGTTTTCTGGTGATAATTCTTACGCCTCTTTTCTGTAAAATAAAGATGGGATTTGTAATTGTTTTACACAGTTTCCCCCAGACTTCAACACAGTAAATCAAGTGTGGAACAATCGTTACATTATATAACATAAACAAAACTTTGTCATTAAATACAGTAAGTCCCTTACTTTATACAATACTGCAATGGATTTGGCCATTTTTGTTCTTATAGTGTATCAGCACCCAGTTCCAAAACCTTCCTCTCTGATGGTATGGATGTGCATTAAGCCTCTAAAATGGGCTTTTGCTTAATTAATCGACATAAATCTATTTTTGCCGGGTGCTGACGAGTAAAAACTTGACGTTTAAAGTAATAGATTTTCTGTTTTGTCTGTTTAAATTAGAGCTGGAGAGGAAACTGAGAGCAAACGACCGCGAGTACAACCGCTCCTTCAAATACGCAGTGAGTACTGAGCTGTCCTACACTCAGAGCTTTTATTGTCTTAGTCTGGATTTTCTAAATAGAAGAGGGGATGTACAGAAGATTCAGCCAAAATAGACATTTAAGCCCACTGGTTTTTGTTTTTTGTTTGGTTTGCGCACATAAAAAAATAAAAAAAAGTCCCCTGAGGGTGTTTCTGGAGTGGTTTGAGTCTGGTTCTTATCAGGAAACTGGATGTGAGCCAGTTAAAAAACTGTGTTCCTGCTCTGTGTTGCTGCTGTTAGAGAAAAAACTTCAGCTGTAGTTTAGTTATTTATAAAAAAAATGTCTGTCTAAAATGGTGGTTAATACAGAGAGTAATGCTCAGAAATATCAAAAATAATAAAGACATAATGTGCTTTTTAAAATTAATTGTGGAAAAAATGTGGGGAAAAGTTTATAATGTAACTTTCCTGTTTCCAAATGGGTTTTTGCTTTTGTCAAACAGCTCCAAGTCTGAGTAAACACTCACTTTCCTGCGTGTGTGTTTAAAGGTTCGCAGACAGAGCGGTAATGTTCAGTGTGGGGGCGGGGTTAGTAAAATAAAAATCCAGATAAAGAGACAGGACGCCACAGTCCTGCAGAACCTTCCACCTCCTGACAAGATCCACCTGCTGCAAAAGAGCTTTAATTCCTTTTGAAGTATTTTTATCATGTTTGTACAAAAGATAAATAAAGAGTTATTAAAATGAATAGAAAGTCTGCACTCAAAGCATTTCATATTTCTGCCACGCTCTCTCCTCTGATCCGTTTTCCAGAAAAATGCCATCAAGACCTCCAAGTACAACGTCTTCACCTTCCTTCCTCTCAACCTGTTTGAACAGTTTCAGAGGATCGCCAACGCCTACTTTCTTGTTCTGCTGGTGCTTCAGGTGAGATGCAACCAGAAGCTCTCCTGCAAAAGAGATCTTGATCTCAGTGGGGTTTTAATCTGGTTAAATAAAGGAAATGGAAAGAAATGAAAAGCACACACGACTCATCCATCTGACAGGAAAAAAGCCCAGAGATCAACAGAAGTGAAGGTTTTTATTCAGAGCCGTTTGAGTCACAGTTGCCTCTTTTACCTAAAAAATGTGAGGAAAGAGATGTAATGCACAACTATATTATTTATTAGAAGAAATATCTGTATGTGACATTAATCCAATATAGAGAAGCCAAATTTAATAACCTGTCAAAAACTGTAAACAGCCACAACTTGATAGTTCTGGCTTTTCTAATAATTCAGCTTAAGAAAAATAAACAAAAACACTGCCGTCAACCCATAGATAAGGGCAAACACAGCTGCTAATTCGGGTGGTAACAAAAGCTGTCTGCTTCACAGTAACAAGTTTTGTGTTTAATATTTATTCTTGATGTCATGTTGGACAGTAAATTCTGTCTTAAGTTGCTTATAGGTTTTGTATGTCAACCATTTTTGTTGCGAAAGTTTTCTTTTCAAAAAAGTTTGTGTCTAATTAAGTAGGTGAGCAGCCTAAACATGCTAGTCGCTAGCCTCTCCAGCGCTAACGCCAGATTATCCATGCTAGTCGCTAGCCTCTCCAACGCTAACGCCAGATTATCCATGCTAGTCGCTAGCCTCTCCAATGCTAACGCCAGATTATCCATGTTAGTCGCTAGCCTCTCCAATGCTAACACCAGTTTATCCATGCTAGTCTCTAGATTCACTGCTAACACAGATTATCCATGCTAGTCGCTAGCCTCTCCAATGCTAATGCTAGATTATCCACGCTAGTCGCTAGCCTCGCCAATGCTAACACCAGTTTATCCATGCTAGTCTCTAGCCTCTCCAATGCTAATGCCAGATTATCCATGCTAGTCGCTAGCCTCTCCAATGCTAACACCAGTTTATCAATGCTAGTCGCTAGCCTCTCCAATGCTAATGCTAGATTCTCCAATGCTAACACCAGCTTATCCATGCTAGTCTCTAGATTCAATGCTAATGCCAGATTATCCATGCTAGTCGCTAGC
>NW_013952519.1:1576849-1592744 GCF_001266775.1 Austrofundulus limnaeus | reverse complement strand
TCTCCAATGCTAATGCCAGATTATCAATGCTAGTCGCTAGCCTCTCCAATGCTAACACCAGTTTATCAATGCTAGTCGCTAGCCTCTCCAATGCTAACACCAGCTTATCCATGCTAGTCTCTAGCCTCTCCAATGCTAATGCCAGATTATCCATGCTAGTCTCTAAATTCAACGCTAACGCCAGATTATCCATGCTAGTCGCTAGCCTCTCCAATGCTAATGCTAGATTCTCCAATGCTAATGCTAGATTATCCATGCTAGTCACTAGCCTCTCCAATGCTAACGCCAGCTTATCCATGCTAGTCACTAGCCTCTCCAATGGTAACACCAGCTTATCCATGCTAGTCTCTAGATTCAATGCTAATGCCAGATTATCCATGCTAGTCTTTAGCCTCTCTGATGCTAACACAAATGAACAATCTCCTTCTCATTTGCCAGCGCCGGCCTCTCAGTTTACCAGTGCCGGCCTATCATTAATCAGATCAATACCTGGTTTAGGAATATATATTGCCTCCTGCTACAAGGATGTAGGAACCTCTGGTTGCACAATAGTCTAAATTTTGGCCCTCATGCTGCACCATACTGATCATGGTGGGTTTAAAAACAATCAGAACTAACATTCAACCAAAAAATAAATTAAAAACTCACCCATAATTCCTTTTGATTAATTAAATCCCAAATAAAGTGTCATTTTTGTTGGAAAGGAGTCTGATAAACAGTTCAACAACACTTTGCCTGTCTTTAGGATATCCTCGCTGATCAGGGCTGCCAGATTTATAAAGATCATAATAATAATTATTTTAGGACTTGTATTGTTTAAAAAAGCCAAATACACTATAGTCCATCAGACTGTTCAGAATACAACCCTATAGACTACCAAACGGATGTGGATTAAAGGGGTCCAGACCACATCTGATGGTGGTCTGAGGGAAAATAGTGCGCACTGACACAGTTTTGTCCTCTGTGTTGCACCATTGATGCACCCAAATATCTAAAAACCGTTTTAAACCTCAAGGATTGTGATGATAATCACTTAAACAACATCTATTTGCAGAGAGTTTAAATAGTTTTTCACTCATCTTGTACATTTTTTTTTAACTTCAGCAGATCTTATCAGATGTATCGTTGAATAAAAGTTATTTTCAAATTAGGCTCCTCGTGCAAGAAACCCAACCGTCTCAAACAGGACCTCTCACACGGTGGCTGAGCTAAGCAAACAGGAAAAGGAAGCCTGAAGTTCACAGAAAATTGAGGAAGTGTTAGATCCAGTACAGGAAATTGTCTCACCGAGCTCAAAGCCGTGATGACCGCAGAGGTCGTTGAGACGGGCTGATCTGCTGATACAAGAACCGAACCAAAGAATGACGAGTTCACAGTTTTAGATTCACACCACGCCGAACCACTTCCTGAACCAACACAACAATAATAAATCAAATAACATTAACTGCTTTTATTGTCTTTTCTCTAGCACAGGATCGTAGATTTCTTAGTTTGGTGAAATGTGGATTTTTCATCCCGTCTTCGTGCGTAATTTAACGTGTTTTGTGTCGTTCAGGTGATTCCTCAGATCTCCTCCCTGTCCTGGTTCACCACCGTCGTGCCGCTCATCTTCGTGCTGACCGTCACGGCGGCCAAGGATGCCACTGACGACCTCGTAAGATGAAATTAGTTTTACTTTTTCATTTCAAACAGTGAGAAACCCACGTCTCTTCTACGGCTTAACGATCCTTGAAGGAACGCTTGTCGCTCATCAGATCTTACATTAGGAAACAATGGTGGTTTTGGACTAAACTAATAATTTTTTTCCATGTAAACTGATTTTGACATTAAACAAATTAATTTTTGTCGTTTGCGTCAGGGCCGCCTGAGTTTGACTCAGCTTCTCATCACTTTTTACTATGAGTAAATACTTTCCCACTCATCTGGTGAATCAGTCAGTTTATTCAGACGAATGATTAACTTCTGGAGTCTGCCCTGTCCAAGATGGCTGCCGCAGCCAACTGACTGTACCGAAAACCAAACATCTGAGCTTTGTAAACAACCATTTCTGTTTTACAAATAAAAGTTTTTCGCTTCACAAAGAAAACTTTCACATTTTACTTTCACAATGTAAAAACATTATTTTGAAGAACATTTTGCGGTAAAAAAGCAGAGAATTTTCTTTTCACGTCTCGTTTTGACCATAATCACCATTAACTCTGTGGGAAAAAAACAGATCTCTTCTCAGCAACTCTTCATGCTTTATTGCAAATTGTGTCCAATTAAAACACTTTAAAAATGCTGATTACCATTTTATCAACCACAATAATGTCTTTGTTTAGATTACTTTAAAAGTTTTTTTAAAAGAAAAAGAGAATTAGTCGTGGGAGTTGTTTTTCTTTTTTCTCTGCAGCCACATTGATTGAACTGATAGTTTTAGTTCTCCTTTACGTCTTGAGTTTGGTCATTTGGGAGTTTTGTCTGATGAAGAAATAAGTTCCCTCCTCTAAGGTCAACATTTAAAACTCAACTGACCCAAACGTGAGGTCAGGACGTTAGCTTTTCACTAAAGCTGAGTTCTATTTAATTCACATGATTAGGAAAGAACAAAATGTTTCTTTAACAAGATGAAAGAAAACTTAGATTTTGTTTTTAGAAATGTGAGGACCGTTTAAAAGCAAAACCGTTAGGAGGAAATAAATGATGTAACAGGATGAGGTTATGCTCAAGGAGGAGAGATAAGAATAGTTTTTTTTAGTTTAACATGAAGAGTCCTCGTCAGCTGCTCCGTTAGAGAAGAGTGAGTTTGTTCTTCAGATAAACACTCAGGATTCTCCACACTCATCATGCAGAACACGACGAAACGAAACCGACGCTGGAGTTGAGAAAAGTTTTACATCCGACTGAGCTGCAGGAATTTCTCTCAGCCTCTTGGGGGAAATGAGTTCAAGTTTCTCAACAGAGTTTATGAAACGTTTCCTTTTTTTTTCCAACATAGATTTTTAACTTTTATTATATCCGGCAGGTTTAAATGAAGAACCAACTAGTTTGTTACTTTGTGAGAGATGCAGTTTTTATTAAATTCTATAGAATATAACATTTCTCGTAACGTCTCCTGATTCTGTCTTCTTCTTCTTCTTTTTTTTTTTGTTTAGAATCGCCACAGGAGCGACAAACGAGTAAACAATCGAAAGGTTCAAGTTCTTATTGACAGAAAGTAAGTTGATTGTTCTTCATATAAAATGCTTAACATCTGTTTGTCCTCCTGGACGTCTCCGTCCTTCAGCTCAGGCCTTTATGGGAAGCAGCTGTGGGGGAGGAGACGTCCACTTCCTGTTGATAAAAAGTCGGCTCTGCCTAAAAATAAAATATAAACAAGCGCTCGATTTGTCTTTTTCAACACCCAGAAGTTATTATCCTCAGGCTAGCTTTTTTATTTGTGATTCTCTTTTTGTCTGCTTTAACTATTATACTTTGTTCAGCTTTGAAAATGTTTTAGCTAGTAGTGAGAGCTGAAATTTGGTGAGAAACAGATTTAAAATGGCAGCCACAAAGTCTGTCAAAGTTTCTCCACGTCATCACTATGTTAAAGTACCGGTGACATCAGCTTTTTGTAATGAACTTGAATGTAATTTTGGAAGGATAACATTGATAACTTATTATAGAAAAGATTTCACACATCTGAGATGAACAGTTGTTGAGATGTTTGCATGTGAAGTAACAGGAAGTGATGTCAAAGGGGAATATCTGCATGTAAACAGAGCGTTCCTAAAATGGCTACCAACACAGACTGTAGAGAAGAATCCGATGTTTCTGTAGATTATTTTAATCACTATCAGAGAGATGGAAAAGAGACATAGTTCAAATAACAACGTTTCAATAAACAAAAACCAGGGATTTATTTTCTCAGAGAGGTCCCCTTTGATGTCACTTCCTGTTTCACTTTAGCTGAGCCGAGTTCAAAAGAAAATATGCCAATAACAGGTAAACAAACATACATAACAGGTAAAATCATGTGTATGCCAAGTTTCTTAAATATAAGTATATTTTCTTTCACTGTTTTTATTTCATACAGCAGGTAAAATAAGTATTGAACACGTCACCATTTTTCTCTGTAAATTTATTACTAGAGGTGCTAATGACATGAAATTTTCACCAGATGTCGGTAACAACCCAAGTGATCCATACATACAAAGAAATCAAACKWWAAWMMRCKYYAAWMYAGTTATTTGTAATAATGTGGAATGGCACAGGGAAAAAGTATTGAACACATGAAGAAAGGGAGGTGTAAAAAGGCATGGAAAGCCAAGACACCAGCTGAACTCTCTCAGTAATTAGAAAGCAAGCCTGCCCCTTGTCAGTGCAAGTTAATATCAGCTGGTTCAGTCCCAAATGATGGCCAGGTATCACACAAGAACCATCTGATGATGGGTAAAAGTAAAGAGCTCTCAAGACCTTCACAACCTTATTGTTGCAAAGCATAATGATGGCATCGGTTACAGAAGAATGTCTAAACTTCTGAAGGTTCCAGTGAGCACTGTTGGGGCCATAATTCAGAAGTGGAAAGAACATTATTTCACCATAAACCGACCACGACCAGGTGCTCCTCACAAGATTTCTGACAGAGGAGTGAAAAGAATTATCAGAAGAGTTGTCCAAGAGCCAAGGACCACTTGTGGAGAGCTTCAGAAAGACCTGGAATTAGCAGGTACGATTGTTTCAAAGAAAACAATAAGTAATGCACTGAACCACCATGGCCTGTATGCACGCTCACCACGCAAGACTCCACTGCTGAAGAAACAGCATGTTGAAGCTCCTTTAAAGTTTGCTGCACAACATTTAGACAAGCCTGTGTAATACTGGGAGAATATAGTCTGGTCAGATGAGACCAACATTGAACTGTTTGGATGCCAGAATACACATCATGTTTGGAGGTCAAATGGCACTGCACATCAGCCCAAAAACACCATACCAACAGTGAAGTTTGGAGGTGGGAACATCATGGTGTGGGGCTGTTTTTCAGCATATGGTACTGGCAAACTTCAAATAATTGAAGGAAGGATGAGTGGAAAAATGTACAGAGACATTCTTGATAAAAATCTGCTTCCATCTACCAGGATGATGAAGATGAAACGTGGCTGGACATTTCAGCAAGACAATGAGCCCAAACACAAAGCCAAGGAAACTCTCAGTTGGTTTCAGAGAAAGAAACTAAAGCTGCTGGAATGGCCCAGCCAATCACCTGACCTGAATCCAACAGAAAATCTATGGAAAGAACTAAAGATCAGAGTTCATAGAAGAGGTCCACGAAACCTTCAAGATTTGAAGACTGTTTGTGTGGAAGAATGGGCCAAAATCACACCTGAGCAATGCATGCCACTAGTTTCTCCATACAGGAGGCGTCTTGAAGCTGTCATTGACAACAAAGGCTTTTGTACAAAGTATTAGATAAATTTCAGTAAGTGTGTTCAATACTTTTTCCCCGTGCCATTCCACATTATTACAAATAACTTCATTTCTGGACATTTATGGTTTGATTTCRTTGTATGTATGGATCACTTGGGTTGTTACCGACATCTGGTGAAAATTTCATGTCATTAGCACCTCTAGTATATTTACTGAGAAAAATGGTGACGTGTTCAATACTTATTTTACCCGCTGTAGATATGCATGTCTCTTCAAACACTGGCCACTAGATGTTGCCCACTTTTTACACACAGTTGTTGCTTTATTTTACTTCAGTGATTCAGAAAAGTTATTTTCATCACACTGATAGGTTCCCTCTACACCAGACAATTCAGCAGCTTTACAGATATTTACTTGTTTATTTATTTATTTATTTATTTGCCCTAACTGCTTATCTGTGAATACCACATGCAATTCCCACATCACTTTGTAATTATTTGGGGGTGGCCAATCAGGCACCAAGCGTGGCATTTGCCACCCCGGCCACCCCTCTTTCTCTGCCCCTGCACCTACCTGGACTTTGGCCTTTCTCAGCTGTGACTCTTGTTGTTCTGGATTCTCTGTATTCCATTCAAGCAGCATCCAGAAAAAAAACACTTGATAATATAAAAAGCAGTTAGGATTATATCAAAATATAAAACCTGAAACACTGCACATAATAAACATAGGATAATAAATGCATCAAATAAAAACGAAGTGCAGTTCTCAATAAAGGACACCAGGAGGTGTTACACTTCAGATAATGAGGGATGGCAAAACTTCCTGAGGATATGAGCTCTTTAAGAATCGGAGGATTCAAACACGAGAGTTTTAAAAATAGGCTCAAAGGTCATTTTCAGGATGAGATTGGTGTTTGGCTATTTTTAGTCCAGATTTAGGAAGGATACTGGAAAAACTTCCCATTTGTCCACAATTTCAGTACAAACAGATGATTTATAAAATAAAAAGAAAACATCCTGTTGGGTTGTTCCTTCTTTCTATTTCTGTTTAATCAAACAAGAATAAATGAAGTTTTTAAAACTTTTACAGGTAAAAGATAAGATTAAAATAAACTACAGAATCAAACCAGTGACTCATGTTTGATTTTATAAACTTTAAAATCCAGCCAGCTGTTTTTTTTTCTCAGACACAGAGAGAGATAAAACAGGAAACTGACAGTGAAGGAAAGCAGCCTGTGTTTGGATGTCAGAAATTATTTATGGTCCCTCGGTTGGTTTCTTTCATGAGACTCTTTATAGAAACAGGAAATCGTTACAGTAAATTGACACGAGGCTGCAGAAACAAACTCACGGTTCTGCTTTGTGTTTTCAGGCTGCGCAGCGAGAAATGGATGGACGTCCAGGTCGGAGACATCATCAAGCTGGAAAACAACCAGTTTGTCACCGTGAGTAAAAACAACACAGTTTAACAGCTTCTTATTTTAGTTTCATCCTTTTGATAAGTTGTTATTTTTCTACAACTTCTTAATGGTCAGTAAGGATTTTTGTTTTGGATACTTTGTAATGATAGAAATAAAGTATTTTAACTCATTTGCTTTTAAACTCGTTTTAACTAAAGTCTCTTAAAGACCTGGAAAATTAGATAAAATATTTTATTTTGTACAATTTTCTAATTTTTTCCTTTTACAAAAAGAAAACGACTAAATATCTGCCAACAAACTATCTTCCATTGAAATGTTGGATACTGCCTGATAATAATGTTGGTTTTTATTTTAAAATCTTGTGCTTTTCTGTTTGTATTTTAATGACTTTGCTGGTAAAAAGCTCCTTCACTTGGTCGACTTTTTCTTAAACTTGGAAAAATAAACCCTCAGAACAGCGGAACATTAAATTGTACCGTTTGTCTTAGCTGTAATAAATGGATTTGTGATTTCAGGCTGACCTCTTGCTGCTCTCCAGCAGCGAACCACTCAACCTTGTGTATATCGAAACAGCAGAACTGGACGGGTTAGTGGATGTTTTATATTTAAAACTGAACTTTTTCACTCCGATAGTTGTTCATGTGACCCATCTTATGCTTTTCATGTGTTCTCATGCACCTCTTCTTTACTGTTTTGTTGGACCACATGTCCTTGGTTTGTTTCGTCCACTCGTCTTCCTCAGTGAGACGAACCTGAAGGTGAGACAGGCCCTGACAGTGACAGGAGACCTGGGAGATGACGTTGAAAAACTGGCAGACTTTGACGGTAAGTTTAGCCAATAAATCCATCACAGATGGGCCTTAGTTCCAGGAAAACACTCCTTTATGCTGCATTTATTTATTTACAGTACAAAATGTTCCAATTCTGCAAACCACTCAGTTTGTCCAACTTCAGTCTTTTGTTTCCAAATCATCCCCCGTAACCATGGGTGTGCCCCATGGCTCTGTTCTCGGGCCTCTGCACTTCATCATTTATCTCCTTCCTATCAGTTACATTTCACAAATACAACATTCACTTTCATTGTTACACAGATGAAACCCAGTTCTACCTTTCCAGTAAACCCAGTGTTTTCCTCCCACCCTCCTCCCTTACCAACTGCCTCAATGAACTCAAATTCTGCTTTTTTCAACTTGATAAAACAAAATTCATACTCATTAGTACAAAACTACATTATCCAAGGCTGACAGTTCTCCCATTTTAGTTGACAAGACTCTCGTTTCCCCTCCTCTCAAATGAAGAGTCTAGATGTCATCCTTTACGGTACTCTATCATCCAGACCACCACCAGGTCTGCATAGTTCTACCTTTACAGCATCAATCGTCTCCGCCCCTCTTTCCCCTTATACTGCCGATAAACTGGTCCACAGTCTTGTTGTTACTTCCAAAATCAACTGCAATTCTCTTCCTTTTGGTGTTTCTCAAAAAGTCCCTTCATAATCTTGAGTTGGTTCAGAACTCATCAGACCCCCTCCTACAGCCACATCACCCCTGTTCTTCACAAGCTTCACTGCTTCTTATTGTAATTCTTATTCTTATTATTCTTATTTTTCTTATGCTTCTTATTCTTCTAATTCTTATTCTCATTATTCTTATTAATTTTCTTATTCTTATTTTTCTTATTCTAATTCTTTTATTAATCCTATTCTTATTCTTCTTATTATTTTTCTTATTGTTTTTATTCTTATTATTAATTTTTGTATTCATTTTCTTATTATTCTTATATTCTTCTTATTATTATTCTTCTTAAAAATCATTTAGAAAATATCTGCTGTATTTCTGCGTAACATCAATCATGTTGTGTTTTCTGTCAAGGTGAGGTGCGCTGTGAGGCCCCCAACAACCGCCTCGACCGTTTCGCGGGAACACTGACCTTCGCCGGACAGAAATATGCTTTGGACAACGAGAAAATCCTGCTGCGAGGCTGCACCCTGAGGAACACCGAGTGGTGCTTTGGGCTGGTGCTGTTCGCAGGTCAGAGAAATGTTTCAGCGTCAAAATCATAGCAGCAGAAACCGCTCTCATCGTCGCTTTTTTATTGTTTTGGTTTTCGTTGAAGGTCAGGAAACAAAACTGATGCAGAACTGTGGGAAGAGCACATTCAAGAGAACCAGTGTAGACCGACTGATGAACGTTTTAGTCCTCTGTGTGAGTGCTTATTTTATTTTACTAAGTCTTCAAATAATCTGGACCAAAAAAACAGTTTTCAACCAATCACCTTGACACTGATTTGTAAATATTTTGTTTTGGTGCTCTTCCTGCAGATCTTTGGTTTTCTCGTCTGCATGTGCACGGTTCTGGCGATAGGAAACTACATCTGGGAGATAAACAAAGGCTCCAACTTCACCGTCTTCCTGCCGAGGGAGGATGGAAACACTGCTGGTTTCTCTTCTTTCCTCACCTTCTGGTCCTACGTCATCATCCTCAACACTGTGGTGCCCATTTCTCTTTATGTTAGGTAACATCTAAAGCTCATGTTGGCTTTTTAAAATCCATTTAAAGTCAAGATTTAGAGAAAAAAAAAGAAAGAAAAACATCTGGATGATTTGTCAGCGTGGAGATTATTCGCCTGGGGAACAGCTTCTACATCGACTGGGACAGGAAGATGTACCATTCTCACAGCGACACGCCCGCCGAGGCTCGGACCACCACGCTGAACGAGGAGCTGGGCCAGATCAAATACATCTTTAGTGACAAAACAGGAACTTTGACCCAGAACATCATGATCTTCAACAAGTGCTCCATCAACGGCAGATCTTACGGTAAAATCTAAAAAGTCCTTTTATAGAGTTTAGCTTTTCTTCCATTCAATAAATATTTCATGTTTGTTTATTGATTGTCATTACAGGAGACGTGTACGACTACACAGGACAGAGACTTGAAATCTCTGAGGTGAGTTGATGGAAAAACTTCACATAAAATAAAATGTCTGTAGGACTTTTAGCTCATATAATACTTCAAGAGATATTGGTGATTAAATCTCTGGAAACAGATGTTAATCTAGTCGACCTAACGGGGTTGTATCTGTTTGACGTTTTATCAGAAGTTTCAGATAAAACAATAAAAGTGATATGAAGTTTGAGTTGAGTTCTGATATAAGTCCGGACCACAGAGAAAGGTTTAACAATTAATTATTTGTGAACACAGGCTTAACGTCAATCTGTTTAGGAAACGATCCGGACAGTCAGTTCTGGACACAGAAACAGGTTTGGTGGCAGGACAGGACTGGAAAATGATTAAAACATTACCGTATTTTTCGGACTATAAGCCGTGACTTTTTTCCTGAACTTTGAACCATGCGGCTTATAGACCGGTGCGGCTTATACGTGGATTTTTTTCTTCAGCCACCAGGGGGCTCTTATGCTCCATTTGCTTCAACCACTTGCTTCAAAAAAAGAAGAAGGACGTCCAAAACCGAAGACTCCTCCGATGCGGCCGACAAATACGTCCTTCCTTTGGCCCAAATCAAAGGACAGGTCTGATGGATCCTTCTCGGCCCAGCATATCCCATAATGCATTGCGGCCCGACCGGAGATTTGTTTAAGCTAGTAATGGCGGACGAAGCGAGAGAAAATAATACATTTTAAATAAAAATATGGTGATACTTTTTGTCCGGTCTTCCAAAGACCCGGCCCGCCGAGACCGGGGAGTCTGGGTTCTCCGGAGGACCCGGCCTGTCGTTTTGGACACAGCCTTATAGTCCGAAAAATACGGTAATCAAAACCACTGACCTGTTCTTCGTTGGTTGAGTCCGGGAAGAAACAGGCGGTGTTGGTTTGGTTCCGGAAGGAGGTGATGACGTCACCGTTGGTTTGTGTGTTCGGCTGGGATCCGAAGCACTGAGACAGAGTCGTTGGGCAGACAGGGGTCATACACAATAATATGAGGGATAATTCTGAGTTTGGAGGGGAAGACAAGACTCTCAGTTCCATGAGGCAGGCGTGGGTCGTGATCCAGGAAGTCCGAAGGAGTGTTCAGGGGAGAGATGAGAGACGTGAGCCAACAAAACATAACAAGGGTCATTAAAGTGGGAGCAGATGGCTGGACAAAACCAAGGGGACCAGAGGACATGAATGGGGTCAAAAACACAAGGCAGGAGACAAGAACACTGGAGAATCATAGGCAAGGCTGATGATAATCTGGCACTGAGTAGAGGTGAGTGGCTGGCTTAAATAGTAGGAGACACAGGTGATATGAATGAGCTGATTGCATGAGTCTGTGACGGGAGGGACAGAGAACATGAGCAGACAGGAGCAGACTGGATAAAATGGCAGAATCATAACAAAAACCAGTGAATCCAGCTGCAGAGCCAGTCTGAATAAATTTGCTGAATTTTATTAAAGAAGCTGAAACTGAGTTAATAAAGATAAAATGACTTAAAATTTGCTAAAAGAAAAAAAAACATGAACTAAAAGACAAAACTAACAACCTGTGTTACCTGAAAGATAAAAGTAGCAAAACAGCTGTAAAAGCTAAAAATAGCAAAAGGATAGCTAAAACCCCAAAGTAACAGAACAGAATCTAAAAACTAAAAGTAGTAAAAGTATACCTAATTGATGTGAGTAACAAAACACTAGCTAAAGGTATCAAAAAACTAGATAGAAGCTAAAAGTAGCAAAAGGCTAGTAAAACAACTTGAATACCAAAAGGCTAACTAGATGCTAAAGTAGCAATATGCTAGTAAAACATCTAAAGTATCGAAAGGCTAACTAGATACTAAATGAAGCAAAAACACTGGATAGAAACTGATAGAATCAAAAGGCTGCTAAATGATAACAGTACCAAAAGACTAAATAGATGCTAAAGTACCAAAAGGCTAACTAGATGCTAAAGTACCAAAAGGCTAACTAGATGTTAAAGTACCAAAAGGCTAGTAAAACAACTTAAGTATCAAAAAGCTAACTACATGCTAAATGAAACAAAATGCTAGATAGAAACTGATAAAAACGAAAGGCTGCTAAAAGTATCAAAAGGTTAGAAAAACAACTTTAGTATCAAAAAGCTAACTAGATGCTGAAGTAGCAATAGGCTAGTAAAACATCTTAAGTATCAAAAGGTTAACTATAGATGCTAAATGAAGCAAAATGCTGTATAGAAACTGATAGAATCGACACTAAACGCTAAAAGTATCAAAAAGCTAACTAGATCCTAAAGTACCAAAAGGCTAGTAACACAACTTAAGTGTCAAAAAGCGAACTAGATGCTAAATGAAGCAAAATGCTGGATAGAAACTGATAGAATTGAAAGGCTGCTAAAAGCTAAAAGTATCAAAAAGCTAACTAGATGCTAAAGTACCAAAAGGCTAACTAGATGCTAAAGTACCAAAAGGCTAGTAAAACAACTTAAGTATCAAAAAGCGAACTAGATGCTAAATGAAACAAAATGCTAGATAGAAACTGATAAAAACGAAAGGCTGCTAAAAGTATCAAAAGGTTAGAAATACAACTTAAGTATCAAACAGCTAACTAGATGCTAAAGTAGCAATAGGCTAGTAAAACATCTAAAGAATCAAATGGCTAACTAGATGCTAAATGAAGCAAAATGCTAGACAGAAACTGATAAAGTCAAAAGGCTGGCTACAAGCTAAACGTATCAAAAGGCTCAATGCAAAAGTAGCAAAAGTACTAAAAGCATCATAAGAAGATACAAATAAATATGCTGAATTAGAAAACTGAAGAGATCTCAATGAATTTCTGAGGTTAATGTTTGAAAAAAAAGTGCAATATTCTGAAAAGCAAAAGTCCCAAAAACCAGAAGTCAGAGCAGCCGTCTCCTGAATGAGCCGAGTCTTTTGATATACAAATGGCTAAAATAGCACAAAGTATTCAGAAATAGTTTGATTGCAACAGATGCACAAGAAGAAAAACCACATTGTTGTAGATGTGTGGGAACACTGCTCTACAACGATGTGGCGAGCACATTTTTGTTGTAACTTTAGAGATTTATTAAACAATCTTCTAACCTTTTAACCTGCAGTCCATCTCCTCTGCCTCACCCTGCAGCAGAAAGACTCGGTGGACTTCTCTTTCAACCCACTGGCTGACCCCCGGTTTGTGTTCTACGACCACTCCCTGGTGGAGGCGGTGAAGCTGGAGAACCCAGAGGTCCACGCCTTCTTCAGGCTGCTGGCGCTCTGCCACACCGTCATGGCCGGGGAGAAGAAAGAAGGTGATGATCAAGGTTTTTTTTCTTTTTTTTTTTTTTTTCAGTAAACAAAAAACACAATTCCCCTGCCACAAAGCTGTAACTCCTGTCCTTATTTTAATGATAAATGACCAGTTTTTCTCCTTCAGGTGAGCTTTACTACCAGGCCCAGTCACCAGATGAGGGAGCTCTGGTGACAGCAGCCAGAAACTTCGGGTTCGTCTTCCGCTCGCGAACACCGGACAGCATTTCCATCGTGGAGATGGGGAAGCAGCGCAGCTACGAACTCCTGGCAATCCTGGATTTTAACAACGTTCGCAAGAGGATGTCTGTCATCGGTAAAAAAAAAAACAAATCTCAGTTTAGATTACACAGATGGTTCTGATTTAGTGTTGGCTCTTCATCAGAACCGTCCTGTTCACTGTGTTTGATATCTGGATGCTTGTGTTGGAAATGAAACCCAGATGTCTGATCACGCTTGTGTTTTGTGGCAACAGTTCGGAATCCGGAGGGGAAACTGTCTCTGTACTGTAAAGGTGCCGACACCATCGTCTACGAGAGGCTTCACCAGTCCTGCAGCAAACTGATGGACGTCACGACAGAGCACCTAAACGTCAGTCACATTTGGATCGGTTTAATTCTGACACAAAGACGGGAAACTCTTTAAGCTTAAGAATGCTAGCTTTAAAGGGATCCCTGATTAGTTGTAACATTAGACTTTATTTGATAAACATGTATTTTAACTGTTAAATAAAGACTGTAAAAATACTGTAGGCTGTTTAGTTTTTATAATTAAAAAAATACATTTTAACATGGACTGAACCATTTTATTTACACACAAAGCATTCTGGGTAAATGATGATGTGGATAGGTCCTCGGTGCGAGGCTGCTAGCGAGCTATATCCACCCTGAAGGTTAATCTTGGACAATATCTGATGATCGACTCTTTTAAATGAAACCAGAGAGCGTTGACAGAGAGGAGAAGGTAGAAATGACTCAGCCTGGAACTGAAAATATGGATGGAGGACAACAGAGCTGCTTCATGGAAGAAGAACCTCAGCTTAGCCTGTTAGCCTTTGTGCTAGCGCTGACGCTATATTTCCTTATCTGTATTAGCTCAGCGCTAGCGCGACAAACAAGCTAAACTGAGGTCCTCCATCCATATTTTCAGTTGCAGGCTGAGTCATTTTTGTGTTCCCCTCTCTGTCATGTGGATGGAGGACCTCAGTGACGAGAGGAGAATGTGTAGCGCTGAGCTAATCCATATATATGGTGATGGCGTCGGGGCTAATGCTAAAGCTAACAGGCTAATCTGAGGTTCTTCTTCCATGAAGCAGCTCTGTTGTCCTCCGTCCATATTTTCAGTTCCAGGCTGAGTCATTTCTACCTTCTCCTCTCTGTCAATGCTCTCTGGTTTCATTTAAAAGAGTCAATCATCAGATATTATATATATATTGTCCAAGATTAACCTTCAGGGTGGATATAGCTCGCTAGCAGCCTCGCACCGAGGACCTATCCACGTCATCATTTACCCAGAATGCTTTGCGTGTAAATAAAATGGCCCTGTCCGTGTAAAATATTTTTAAACTTTTAGTTTGAAAATTATGAAAAACTAAACATCCTACAGTATTTTTACAGTCTTTATTTTACAGTTAAAAATAGGTTTATTAAATAAAGTCTAATGTTATAACTAATCATGGATCCCTTTAAGGATGCTTATCCTCCACTAAGACAAAGGCTCTATTCACACTGTAGGCAAATGTCACAAAAATCCTATTTTTCCCCTCTATGCATCCCATATCAATTTTTTTTCAACCAACCTAGGCCTTTTCAGCATGTGGTACTAAATCAGGTTTTTCAAAGTGACCTCAGTCGGTCTTGTCGCATTTTATCTGACATTTACATCAGTGAGGTGGAGACGAGCAGATCAATACAAGTATTTAGAGTATTGATACCATCTTGTGCAGTTTAAACCTTGTAGCTCCACATGTCTTCAGAACAGAGGTCCAGTTGTTTCGATTTTTCTTTTCCATGTCCTGGATGACTGAGAATCCACAGAAACATATGACAGTAACGTCGGTCGCGGACCGTATCCATACTAAAATTACTGGATCGACACGTAATTTTTAGCACGTTGCTCCTGTTACAAAAATAAAATGCTGCTCCGGAGCAGCCGGCTCAAAGGTAAACACTGAACTAAACAAGCATGATGTCAGATAATTATTTAATCGGCTCCAATTGCGCAACTTCGGAGTCGACATGCTAACATGTAGCATCCATGGGCTAGTTCTGCAAACAGCGAGTTTAACGTGACGTCGTGTCTTTTTCTGTGCATGCTGGTCGCATCAGGACTGTGGAGAGTTCACACCGGAGTCTGATGGAGGTCGCATTTAAAATATAATGTGAACGTCTACGCAAAAAAAATCTGAAGTGAGCATCAAGACCTGCAGTGAACGTAGCCTAAGATGATCTTATGCTGAGAAATTACAAAGTTATGGACATTTAAATTAACACTAATTATGTGTAATCTCATGTATCTCTTGGTGATTAGAGTATGTGATGTGAATGACTCTCATCTACGACCATACTGAATTTTAGCTTAATATCTTGTCAAATCAGCTAATTTATGGCTTTTTGAGTGTTTGTCAAGGTTGCTTAACTGTGGCAGCCATCTTGAATTGGTTTGACTTCTGATCCAGTATTTATTTTCTGAGTTTCATGAGTTATTTTGCTCATACGATGATAATAATCATGCTGCATGTTGTGTATTTTTGACTTAAACAGAAAATAACAGACTTCTTTTTAAACTAAATTGTATGGAGGTAAATTTGTGTTTTTATTATTCAATCAAACAAAAAGCATCTTCAATCACAATAAAATAATTTCAATC
>NW_013952519.1:1560159-1575105 GCF_001266775.1 Austrofundulus limnaeus | reverse complement strand
CATTTATTGTGTTCATGGTATCAAGACTTTATCTCAGTTTAACTCCTTATAAATAGGTTTATAATGATAAAAAAGCACGATATTCAGAAAATAACTGTTTAATTCAGAAAGTTTGAAATAATTTTAAGACTGATATTTTCGTCTCTTTCCGCTTGTGTTTGTAGAAAAGATAAAAGCAGAATTATCTGATTGACTTTTCTTACATAGAGCTCATAATTTACACAGCTGGGCACCAGTTTTATTATGTTTATATCTCCATTTACCATCAGGTGTGTGTTTGTGGTGTTCATCCATATAAGTCCATGTGCTGATCTGCAGGAATTTGCAGGCGAGGGCCTCCGCACTCTCGCTCTGGCCTACAAGGATTTGGACGAGGAGTATTTCAACGGGTGGAAACAGCGCCACCATGAGGCGAGCACCGAGCTGGACGACAGGGAGAGCAAACTGGACGCGCTGTACGAGGAGATAGAGAAGGATCTGCTGGTAGGAAACCAAAGAAGAAGAAAGTCTGAGTGGAGCTCAGGAAAATCAAAGTGTAACTGCTAGTTTTACGTGTGCAGCTGCTGGGAGCCACGGCCATAGAAGACAAGTTACAGGACGGAGTTCCTCAGACCATCGAGCAGCTGTCCAAAGCTGACATCAAAGTCTGGGTTCTGACCGGTGACAAGCAAGGTGTTTATCAGCTTTTAATCTAATTACACTTCTTGTTTTACAATCAAGGATTTTAGCACAAAATGTTGAAATAAAAACTGAAAAATGTCAAGAAGGTCTGGAGAATGACCGTTTTATCAAACTGTTTATTAGAAACTCTTTAAAGATGCTGAAATGTGTCTAAAAGTGTGAATCTCTCTGGTCAGTCAGGGTTTTTTAGCTGATTTTAACACCATAAGTTTGTATTTATAATACAATCTCACCTTTAATTTTTAAAACTCAGCTCATGGAAAGTGTGTTTTTGCCTGTTGCTGTTAAATAATCTAACTATTGTTGTTTCTTTGCGTTACAGAAACAGCAGAAAACATCGGTTACTCGTGCAACTTACTGCGCGAAGAGATGAACGAGGTTTTTATCGTCTCAGGAAGCTCTTCTGATGATGTCAGACAAGAACTCAGGTCCGAAGAAACTCATTTAACCTGTTTCAATTGTTTAGTTTTTAAATGTTTTTTAATTGTTTAGTTTTGAAAATACTTTAAAATTGTTTAGTTTTTTATGTTTTTTAATTGTTTAGCACAGAGGTTCTCAAACTGGGGTCTCTGGACCCCTAGGGGTCTGCGAGAGGTATCTTGGGGGTCCCCAAACATAAAATGTTGATTTTGTTTTTATTTTTAAAATCGCATGGAGAACAATGAACTAATAAAACAAACATAATAAACTTTATAAAATATATATATTCCCATGGCATTTAGGGGTTGAAATGACAATAAATTATCTTTTAAAACAGCCTTTGGTTTATGAGGGGGTCCCTGGAATTTTTTTCGCAGTTGTAAGGGGTCTCCAGACCCAAATGGTTTGAGACCCCCTGGTTTAGCACACATTTTTGGCACTTATCTTATTCTGCAATTTTTGTGCTATTTGTACAATTTATATATCCAAACATTCAGCTCCTTCACGACATTCCTGCTACGACTTTTAGTACTTCAGCACTTTATACTTTTTGAGTTATTTAGCTTTTTCAGACATTTTTTCTCATTGAAATAGATTCAGCACCCTTAAAATCCTTCGAAATGTTTCTACGTTACTGAACCTTTTAGCTTTTGTTCTGGTTTGACTTTTTCAGCTTCTTTGTTCTAATTTCAGCTTCTATTTTGCAGATTTTACCCTTTTTATGCCCTTTTTTTTAGATATTCTGACCTTTTCTGCTAATCTTCTGGTAATTTAAACTTTTTGTGCTTCTTTCAACTGTTTTCTGCTAATTTTAGCTGTTTTTTTTTTTGTGTTTTCAGCTACTTTAGCTACTCCCATTTTTCATCTTTTGTTCTGGTTCTGCTTTTTTTCCATTTCTTTACTGATTTCTGCTTATTTTCACTTCTGTTAGCTTTTTTAGCCACTCTACTGCTAATTTCAGCTTTTTGTGTTGCCTTCCATTTCTTTTTTTATTTTTAGTTTTTTATTCTATTTATTTAAATTGTTTTCTGATCATTTTATCAGTTTTTTTTGTGATTTTAGCAACTTTTTTAGTTATTGGAGCTTTTTTCAGTTAAATTCACTTTTTGTGATAATTTCATCTTCTTACTGCTTAATTTATCAAACATGCTCATTCTGTTCCTTTGTGCTAATTTCAGCTATTTCAGCTACATTTGTAGCTAATACAGGATAATAGTTTCAGCTTTTTTGCTATTCAGCAAAACTCTTTCAACTTTAAGCGTTCACATAGCATTTTCACAGTTATTAAGTGTTTTTGTGTATCCATCTTAAGTTTTTTTAAATATTATTTGGAGCAGAAATGCACAGACCTCCATGAAACCAAGCGCAGCAGAGAACTCTGTGTTTTTACCTGAAGAGAAGGGTGAGGGAGTGAAACCGATGAAAGATGAGGTGGTTAATGGAGAGTACGGCCTTGTTATCAACGGACACAGTCTGGTACGTCAGGCATGTCCCTGCTTAAACCAAAATACTTCAAGGATTGTTAGAAATTATTAACGTGGAGAAAAAGCAGAGGTATTATCTGCACCTTTCTGTCCATCAGGCGTTCGCTCTGGAGCGCAGCACGGAGCTGGACTTCCTCCGGACGGCCTGCATGTGTAAATCAGTGATCTGCTGCAGGGTGACCCCTCTGCAGAAGGCTCAGGTGGTCGAACTGGTCAAGAAATACAAGCAGGCGGTCACGTTGGCCATAGGTGATGGAGCGAATGATGTCAGCATGATCAAAGGTACCAAAAAACAACAGCAAAAAAAAAAAAATCCCAATCACAGCTTTATTTAATGTGTTTTTGTGAGCTGTGGGAAACTGTTTTCAGAAAATAAAAACAGCTTCAGACATTTCAGATGCTCTCTCCCCCCCTTCCAGCGGCTCATATAGGCGTGGGCATCTCGGGTCAAGAGGGCATGCAGGCGGTCCTGTCCAGCGACTACTCCTTCGCCCAGTTCCACTTCCTGCAGCGCCTCCTGCTGGTGCACGGCCGCTGGTCCTACCTGCGCATGTGCAAGTTCCTGCGCTACTTCTTCTACAAGAACTTCACCTTCACCTTCGTCCACTTCTGGTTCGCTTTCTTCTGTGGCTTCTCTGCACAGGTGGGACTCTCAGACACTGTTTCATTCAGTTTCATGAGATAAAAATCTTTAGATATTATTCAAATTATCTGTTTAGTGTCTTAAAACAGGTCTCTCTTTGGTGTCTGCCTGTTTCAGACGGTGTATGACGAGTGGTTTATCACCCTCTACAATCTGATGTACACTGCACTACCTGTTCTGGGAATGAGCTTGTTTGATCAGGTAACGTGATGCTTTCTCCATTTAAAGACTTTTTTTGTTGATTTCTTATGAGAAAAAAAAATCTAGAGTTTATTAAAATATGAGAATAAAACATCTGTTTCAGCATACTTGCTCTGTTTTGTCTTCTTATACTTCTTTTCACTTTTAACTACAGCTCTGCTTCCTTTAGCTCGCAGTTTTTCTGAAAATAGCCACAGTTTTGTAGGCTTTAGCATGCTTTGTTACCTTTAGCCTTTTTTGTACAAGTTTTATCTTCTGTGTGATTTGCTTGTTTTAGCTACTACTTTGTTACTACTTTGTTTTGCTTCTTTTAGTTTTTAACTACAGCTCTGCTTCCTTTAGCTTGTAGTTTTTCTAATATTAGCCGCAGTTTAGCATGCTTTGTTATTTTTAGCCTCTATTGTAGAAGTTTTATCTTTTGCATGATTTGCTATTTTTAGCTACTACTTTGCTACATTTAGCTATTGTTTGGATTCTTTTAACTTTTGACTACATCTCTGTTTTTATAGCTTTATTTTTTCTAATAATAGCCACAGGTTTGTTGACTTTATCTTTAGCATGATTTGCTAGCTTTAGCTACTATTCTGCTACATTTATTGTTTTGATTCTTTTAAGTTTAGTTCTGCTTCTTTTAGGTTTTAGTTTATCTTTTTTTGTCACTTCAATAGAAAACGAAACCAAATGTTATTAGTTTATTTATTTCTTCATCATCAGTGACTTTTTTTAAGTGAAGAGAAAATAGAGACAGAGAGAAAAACAGAGAGAGAAGTAATTAGAAAGATTGAAATAGCGATTAGAAGTATATTAAATATACACCAACAAAACACAGGACCACACACCCAACATCTGTCCGCTCACCTGAAAAATAAATGGATAAATACATGGAGGGCATATATAAAACTATACACATACCCATACATATATAAAGATATACATACATACATGCCTACATTCATAAATATTGTCCGTAAATACACACAGACATATATACACACTCAGTGACCAGTCAGAACCCCCCGGATCAGAACACCTGTTTGTGAGCAGTTGTGAACATGCGTGTATATACAAGATTTCTCCAATGGAATATTTAATAGTGACTGTGGAGGACCGAGACCCAACCCCCAAGACACGAGGCAGACATAGGGAAGACCAGAGCCCAAGGGCCCGAGAGGGATCCAGAGCGCAGAGCCCCAAGGGGCACCCGCACAGGAAGATCCGCCCACCCACCCCCCAGATCAGACCATAGGGGAGAACTGGGTGAGTCCCCCCAGCGACCACACACACAGTCCCCGGGGCCAGCAGCGACAAACTCATGAGCCCGACCGGCACCCGCCATACCAGAGCAGATCCAGGAAAGGGCACAGAGGTCCGGGCCCACAGGGTGCACCCCCTCCAGGCCAAAGCCCGACAGGTCCAGAGGCCCCGAGCCCCAACAGGCAATCACCCGGCCAGGCCGGCACACACCCCAGCGCCCAGCCCCAGACCCCGGGAACCCCTAGCACGCCGGCGGCCAGCCGCACACCCCATCGGGGGCCGAGTAGCGGCGGGCCCCCAGATAAACCAGCAGTAGGGGCAGCCCAGACCGCAGCCTGACAAATACCCAAACATACACAATCGCACCATCCCACCCTCATCCTCACCCCCATTCAGTCAAAGACATACAAGGACGCCACATTCCACTCATACCCCCGATACACACTCTATACCCCCCAGGTCCAGGACATGTACCCACCCCCTATTGGAGACAGCACACACCTGAACCCAGGAGGTAGACCCAATCATTCTGAGGTGGAGAGGAACAGGTAGCCAAGGCCCGGCCCGGGCCGCACCAGGACGCCCGGCCAGCCCCCTGCCGCAGAGAAGCCATACCCATGACCACCCCGCCACACCGCCAACGACCAAGTGCATCTCCCCAGCCGTCCACTCCCCAGAACCTGGGTTTTAGTTTAGGTTTTAGTTTATCTAATATTAGCCACCATTTTCCTGACTTTAACTTTAGCGTGCCTTGTTACTTTTAGGCTCTGTCGTAGAAATTTTACCTTTAGCATGATTTGCTAGTTTTAGCTACTATTCTGCTTCCTTTAGATTTTGTTTTACTGTTTTAGATAACTCTTTGCTACCTTTAGGTTTAGCTCATTTTAGCTTCATCAAAACCTTTGCACTGCATTTCTGTTTCTAGTTTTCAGCACGTTATTCTTTTTCTCTGTCGCCCCCTGCTGGTCAGGATGTGAACGACGTGTGGAGTTTCCAGCATCCGCAGCTGTACGTTCCGGGTCAGCTGAATCTTTACTTCAGCAAGAAGGCCTTCTTTAAATGTGCCATCCACAGCTGCTACAGCTCCCTGGTGCTCTTCTTCATCCCCTACGCTGCTTTACAGGACACAGTGAGGGATGATGGGAAGGACGTGGCCAACTACCAGTCCTTCGCCCTGCTCACACAGACCAGTCTGCTGTTTGCAGTCAGCATCCAGGTAGAAGGGAACATTTTAATAAGTTTAAACTGTACACTGTGTAAAATGAGTATACAATGTATGATTTGTGTGTTTTGTGCAGCTGGGCTTGGAGATGTCTTACTGGACGGCGGTGAACACCTTCTTCGTTTTGGGCAGCTTGGTCATGTATTTTGTCGTCACGTTCACCATGTACAGCGACGGCATGTTCCTCCTCTTACCGTCAGCGTTTCCTTTCATAGGCGAGTAATAAAAAACAGCAGCTCTCTGACAGGTTCACACACATTTCAACCACACAGTAGTGATAAATAAAAAGTCTTAAATGTTTTGTTTTTGTTCACCCAGGATCGGCTCGGAACTCGCTGAACCAGCCCAACGTTTGGCTGACCATCGTCCTCACCTCCATCCTGTGTGTCCTTCCTGTGGTGACGTACCGCTTCCTGTTGATCCAGCTCTGCCCCACCATTAATGACAAGGTACAGGACCGAAGCACAGCTGCACTCACACTTTTCTTTTTCAATATGTGGATTTAAAAAAACAAAACTACTAGTTGAATAAGAACTGAATTAAGAAAACGTAAAGCAAATTTTACATTTACTTTATAAGTAAATGTGAAGTAAATGCGTCATTTACTCAGTGTTGGTTGTGGACCATGTAGACGATCTTTTAGATGATGTTGTTGATGACTTGTAGACGATCTTGTAGACGATCTTGTTGATGACTTTGTAGACAATCTTGTTGACGATCTTGTTGATGATTTTGTAGACGATCTTGTTGACGATCTTGTTGACGATCTTGTAGACGATCTTGTTGACGATCTTGTTGATGACTTTGTAGACGATCTTGTTGATGATCTTGTTGATGATCTTGTTGACAATTTTGTTGACGATCTTGTTGATGATTTTGTAGACGATCTTGTTGACGATCTTGTTGATGACTTTGTAGAAGATCATGTAGACGATTTTGTTGATGATTTTGTAGACCATCTTGTTGACGATCTTGTTGACGATCTTGTTGACGATCTCGTAGACGATCTTGTTGATGACTTTGTCGACGATCTTAGAGACAATCTTGTTGATGACTTTGTAGACCAGGGGTGTCAACAAAGTCCTCGAGGGCCGCTATCCTGCATGTTTTAGAGGTTTTCTTGCTCCAACACACCAGATTTTGATCGCTGGGTAATAAACAGGCTTCTGCCCAATTTGAAGAGTTAATTCAATCACTGAATCAGGTGTGTTGGAGCTGGAAAACCTCTAAAACATGCAGGATAGCGGCCCTCGAGGACTGGAGTTTGACACCCCTGTTGTAGACGATCTTGTTGACAATCTTGTTGACGATCTTGTAGACGATCTTGTTGATGACTTTGAAGACGAGCTTGTTGATGACCTTGTAGACGATCTTGTTGATAACCTTGTAGACGATCTTGTTGATGACCTTGTAGACGATCTTGTTGATGACCTTGTAGACGATCTTGTTGATAACCTTGTAGACGATCTTGTTGATGATCTTGTAGACGATCTTGTTGATAACCTTGTAGACGATCTTGTTGATGACCTTGTAGACAATCTTGTTGATAACCTTGTAGACGTTCTTGTTGATGACCTTGTAGACAATCTTGTTGATAACCTTGTAGACGATCTTGTTGATGACCTTGTTTATGAACTTGTAGATCATCTTGTAGATGATAAATCGTAAATGGACTGTACTTGTATAGCGCCTTTCTACCCAACCAGGATAGTCAAAGCACTTTCCACTACAATCTGTGCCCTCATTTACCCATTCACACAGCACTCTATCAGATCTCCTACAAAGCTAACATGTACAATCAACTATGGAGACTAATCAGTGCCAATCACATTCATACACTGATGGGACACACATCAGAGGCATTTGGGGTGAAGTATCTTGTCCAAGGACACAACAACTGACAGCTGGAATGGGGGATCGAACTGGTGACCTTCTGGTTCCAGAACGACTCCCATAACCACTCCGCCACAGCACCACCCGCACGATATTGTTGATGATATTGTTGATGATCTTGTAAAAGATCTTGTTGATGACATTGTAGATGGTCTTCCTGATGATCTTGTTGATGACCTTGTTTATGAACTTGCAGATGATCTTATAGATGATATTGTTGACGATCTTGTTGACAACTTTGTTTATGAACTTGTAGATGATCTTGTAGATTATATTGTTGACGACCTTGTTGACAACCTTGTTTTTGAACTTGTAGATGATCTTGTAGATGATATTGTTGACGATCTTGTTGACATTCTTGTAGACGATCTTGTTGATGATCTTGACGGTATTGTTGATTGTCTTGTAAAAGGTCTTGTTGATGATTTTGTAGATCTTGTTGATGATCTTGTTGACAGTCTTGTTGATGACCTTGTTGACGACCTTGTAGATGATCTTGTAGACACTCTTGAAGATGATCTTGTAGATGATCTTGATGATCTTTTAGACGGTCTTGAGGAGGACCTTATGGATGACCTTGTTGATGATCTTGTTTGGCAATCTTGATGATGACCTTGTAGACGATCTTGTTGACAATCTCGTTGACGATCTTGTTGACAATCTTGTTTCTGGCCTTGTTGATCTTGTAAATGACCTTGAAGACAACCTTGTTGACGACCTTGTTGTCTTCACAAACCTTCAGGTGATGTTCAAAGTCAGGCAGGCCAAAGCGACTCTTCCCCCTCCGCCTCGCCGGACCCGGATCCGCCGCAGCAGCACCCGCCGCTCGGGCTACGCCTTCTCGCACGCGCAGGGCTATGGGGAGCTGGTGACCTCAGGTCGGTTCCTGCGGCGGCCCGCCATAAGATCCGCAGGCTTCCCCCAGGTGGGTCGGACCACCACGGGCTTCAGCCCCATGGGCCGTTCGGCCGGTTACAGCCCGACGGGACGTCCCCAGAACTTAAAGGTCTCGGATGTGGAGGTGACGTCGCTGCAGATGTACAGGACGATCACAGACCCGCCCCTCTCGCACACATGATGATGGGAGTTTCCTGCTTCTACTTTAAAAAGACGCCTGCTCTTGGACTGATCAGGAAGATGTTTAATCCTCTGAGTGCAGAACTTTTCAGAGACTCCAGCTCTGAAAGCATCTCAGCTGCTCAGCCAGCAGCGCAGCTCCTTCTGTTACCAGAAACAGGAGGAGACACACTGAGCTTCCAGATGGAACCAACCGGAGAATTAAACTTATTTAACGGGAGGAAAAAATGACGAGGCGTCATGTTTACAGACGATACAACTGTTTATTTTATGCTGGGAATCCAGATGCAAAGCATATTGGGAAATATTTAACTTTTGTACTTTAAATTACTTATTTTTTTAATTTTAATTTTTTATTTTTAAGTTTTAGTTTTTTTCCTGAAATTTGTGTGGGCAGTGGAAACTGTATCACCGACAAAATGACAAATCAGTCTTGAAAACAGCTTTTTGTTCTTAAACAACTGTTTTTTAACTAAAATAGTTTATTTACCCATTAATAGTTTTGCAAATCTGTCAGATTGATTGTTTCCTTTTGAGCTATTTGTTCTGTTTTAAAATCAAACAAGTTGAATTTAGAAAAAAGTAGACGTATCAGTGTCACAGTGCAGTTAGTTTATGAAATATAGAGAGCTTGAATTAGTTTGAGTGCAAATTATGAATCGCTTAAATTTTCAGACAAAAAGCCATAAATATGAAAAAAATCAGTTTAAAAGGTCTGGATTCGTTCTTTTGTTTTTATTTCAAAACAAAATTAGAAAATTTGAATAATCAAAGTTATTTTTAAAAAAATCAAGGCTATTTTCTTTTTTTGGATTTTGTTTTGAAACAGAAAAAACAGAACAAACTTTACATGGATTGTTCAGAAAAATGATTTTTAATCGTCTCCGTTCCGCTGTGATTTGTTTAATTCACAACTTATTAAACCTAATAATACAAAACTTAATATTTAATTTGAGAATCAACATACATAAAAAGCCATTAAAATTATTTTTAAAAGTGATAAAGAAATATTTAAAAACAAAGATAAACGTGAATATTTATTTGTGTTTCAGGCCATTAAAAAATCTAAATCTAATTAAAGATGTAAAAACCAGTGTTATGATTTCTGTCTGTGTTTAGTGTTTTTATGTTTTGTTTCTGTCATGTTCATGTTTCCTTCCTCCTGTCTTGCCCTTGCTCCAGCCCCACCTACTCACACCTGATCCTCATGTGTCTCCCTCAGGTGTTTGTTGTTAGTAATTGTTGTCTGTGTATTTAAGCCCAGTCTTGTCACTGTGTCTTTGTCTGATCATTGTTTGTTAGTTGGTATGTCCATGTTTAGACTCTTGTTCAGCTCTAGCTTTCTGGTTCCTGATTTTTGTTATTTATCTGTTTTTGCCACCACGTTGGCTTTTTATTTAATAAATTTTGTTAAACTTTCTTGTCTTGCCTGCCTGCCTGCATTTGGGTTCACCCTGCCTCACAACTATAACAACCAGGGGAAGGAGCTAAAAGGGGTGAAAATAAAAAGAAATCAAAAACAACTAAAGGATTAAAATGTTCTTTTAAAGACTAAACATTAAACCAAAATCCATCTGTCCCAAATCAAACTGATGTTTTCTTTTTACTTTTCAACCCTGAAGCTTGTTTACTTCCTGGTAGTTTTGGATCTTTTAAACCAATAAAATCATTATTTAGAACATCTTATGAGCTTTAAAATTATCTGCAAAACCAGAAACATCTTCCTGTATTTGTTTATTAATCTGTGAACACTACAAAGTAAACCAGGAGAATATTAAATATCTTCTGTGACAGGTTTAAAGTTTTTTGCATGTTTCTGATTTTTTTTTCCATCTGTCCAGTTTTTGGTGCTTTTTATTTTAAATCAAATTTGAAATTAAACCTAAAATCGACACAAATGCTGCCTAAAACTACCTGTGTAGAGTTTATTTTGTATTTCATAATAAATGTAAAATATAATCATTCATAGCACATTACTGTAATGGTTTAGCTAAAAATCTCAACATAAATCATGCTTTTTTATTTAAAAAGGTAGCTAAATATTAATTTGCATTAGGAACAAAGTCACTTCTGGATGTGACAATTAGCTGTACTTATGGGTTTAAAAACAATTTAAATGCAGCTTATTTTTTATCTAAACTTAATTTTTACTTATTGAAAAACAAAATCAGATGCTGTTTTGATATTTTAATGAAAAGTGATGGGATACAGTTTTTATAAATAATATTAAAATAATTTAAAGTTTTATAAATAAAATGACCTCTATGATTGTTGCCCAGAATGTATTAATTAACCYAAGAATTTTTGTTTTATGGTACATAAATGTAAAATAATTTCTTATCAGGCATAATTTAATGCTGGAAATGAAAAATAATGTCGTTCCCCTTTTAAAGGAAACATTTAAGTGAAAACCTGTTTGTTACAAAGTTTGCTGATTTCTGTCTTTTCTTCTAACGATGGAAACATCTTGACATTTTGTGGCAGCTGGCAGATCCAACAATCTGCAGAGGAAATGCACATGTACAGCATTTATTTAGAAATTCATAGAGAGAGAAAACAAATTTAGTTTAAAAAGAGATCCGACTGCAGAGTTCTTACAAAATAAAGTTTGTTGTAACAAAACAAAGACTGAATGTATTAAAAGTGACAGAAGCTGAGAGCATAAACGAACATTTTAATATTTACCAGTATGTTAAATATATTTGCATGTCTTGCCCCAAATCACTGTTGTTTTTTTTATTGGATGTATTTTTAGAACTGCTTTTTTTAAAGTTTCCTATCATTTTATACCTTTTAAAATACATTTGCTGCAATTAAAAGGATGTGAACAGATCTGAATTTGTGATTTGCATTTGGTCGTAACTGAACAGTTTATACACACACACACACATTACCCAACATGCATGCTGGGTTGTGTTTATCATGTTAACTCCACTCAGGAAGGCACTGTGGTGGAGATTAAATCAGGGGCGGAGCCAGAGGGATGGCTGGGGTGGCACCTGATTGGCCACCCCAAGGACCACCCTAAAATAATTGACAAGTGGGTGGGAATCTTGGATTTTGTATTTGCATTTAGATTTTTAAAGGTTTTTTTTATTATATAATATAAAAATATAAATTTTCTTCACTATATATGTTTTAAAAGTGGCTCCTTGTAAAATTAGCATTAGCATTAGTTGTTAGCTTAATTTGGAATTAGCGTTGACGTTCAGAATGTGATCATTCAAGCTGCTCCACAGCATACTTAATCTCAGTAAGTCTTAAAATGGTTGAATTAAAGAATAGAACAGAATAGAATAGAATAGAATAGAATAGAATAGAATAGAATAGAATAGAATAGAATAGAATAGAAGAGCCTTTATTGTCCTGCAGCGGGAAAAAATCGGGTGTCAGAGAAGCATCAAAATCAACACTTACTAGCCATGATACAACTACTAATAATAAAAATAAAAATAAAATATGAAGAATTGTGCAAGAATGGAAAAAACGATGTTTTGTTTCAGAATCAGACGTTTCGTTTTTTTGAGTGTTAAAAACAATCCCAACAGACCAATAACTGTAAAGTGAAGTATCACAATACAGACAAGAAACACAGATGTGCAATTACAGCAGAGTATATAGTGCAAATTATTGTTCAATTGTGTAATTACAATGAATAGTAACAGTCTAAAAAAAGCCTTTTAAGATTAGCATTAGCATTAGTGGTTAGCTTAGTTTGGGATTAGCATTGACAATCGTCATGCGGTCATTCTTAGCTACTCCACAACAAATTATAGCTTTTTTAAAGTTAGCCGTGGCCATCTTGAATATTTGATTATCATTTAGAATTTGGTAAAGCTTGTTTTCGGCTACTTCTACACTAATCTTCAGTTTTTTGTGTCTAAAAATAGCTGAATAATAAATTGGGACTAGCTATCAGTATGTTTTTTTAGGAACTATAATACAAAGCACTTTGGCCACCCCTGTGTCAATCTTGCAAAAAACAAAAAGTCTAGCTCCAGCCCTGGACTAAATCCCTGGTTCTTCTTGCTGGAAAGTGAACCCTCTGACCTCTGACCTCATAATGATGAAACAACAGTAAAACTGTCCACCCACAGTTAAAAACCTCGCATGTTATGTTAATGTTAAATTACGAGTAAAATGTCAGGATAACAAAATGGGATTTTCTTTAAAAACAATTCAAAACAACAAAAACAAAACTAAGCCTTCACTGTCCAAACAAAGCTACGGATCAAAGGTTCAAACGCACTCCTGCTCTTACACGCCACCTCGTCCTGCTCTCTGATTGGCCGGGAACAAAAGAACCTAAAGGGGGCCCGAGTAAACACTTCCACAGGTAGGTGAGGGAGCAGCGGATCGGGCTGCGGGCTCGGATCACCTTTCAGTTCTGGCTGCAGGATCCTCGGGGTGGGATGACAGAACAGCAGACAGCTCAGGAGGATGTGAGGAGGAGCAACAGAGGAGCTGCAAAACACGAGGAAAGAGATTATCAGTGAGTCAAACTGGGATTTCTGAACCGCTTTTCCTGTTCTTGTTGTGACAGTTTAGGCCTGGCTTTTTAAATGAATCACTGCCAACGAATGGCAACATTTTAAAGAAGAGTTTAAATAATCTGCATGAAAAAGTTACGACTCAAACTGAGACTTTGATGAATATTCTGTTCCTCTGGTGCTGTTTCAGAGTTTACATCTTCTTCGTCTGTTTCCCTAAACTGTTTAATGTTTCCATCTCCAGCCATTTGTAAACATCAAAGCTTTTTCAGCAGCTTAAATAACAGTGTTTGAGGCCTTGCAGGCGTCTAAAACTCAAAATATAAGAGTTGAAAACGAATCATGTGCTCAAGCTGAGCTAACTTTGCTAAAACCTTATGTTTACTTTAGAATGATGAGTTTCACATGTTGACAACACAATCATTACTCACTGTTTAGATGAAAAGTGCTAATATTTGAATAATTGATTGAGCTGTGTGCTGATTGGCTGGAGATAAAGTTGAAGCCACTCCTCCAAACCATCAGGTGATCCCCATGAATACAACATTTATGACATGGATCTGATTTCTAAGGATTCTGTTAGAAAAACTTTGCTGTTACAACAAAGTAAGCTTATTGCGGGAAGGTTCAGGTTGAATATTTTACTCCTCGTCGTTTGTTCGTAGTTCTGATGTTGAGAACGTGACGGAGGAGCAGCAGAGCTATGGCAGGATGGTTGGAGAGTCTCTGCAGGCAGCTCCACAGGAGCAGCAGGAGCCGTCAGGCAGGAGGAAACCTGCGTTTGTCAGGTGAATACCAAGTATTCGTGTTGTTTCACTCAGATTTCATCCAGTTTTTATGGACGGTTGTTCTGCAAAATGTCAACTAATGTGATGATATCTGCAGTTGCAGGATCCCTAAGGTCCTCTTTGTTGTTTAGTCCTCTCTTTGTTTACCTGCAGGTCAAAGACTTTTGACAACTCCTTGCTGACTCAGATCCAAACAGACTCAGACTCTAAGATAGAGAGAAAGAAGTCTCACTACAGCCAGGTGAGCTGTCATTAACTCGGATGCGTATTTTATTATGTCAGCTGTTGAACTGGAAAAAGGTGTCAGCAGTGAGGCTTCACACCAAGTGGAGATGTTTTGTTCACAAGTGGTTGCAGAAGGTTGACCAATCAGTGTCTTCTCTGCAGTAATGAAGGTGTTGTTGCATAAAAAGAACTGAGCTGAGAGGTGAGGATGGATGGTTGGTTGGATGGTTGGTTGGATGGATGGATGGATGGATGGATGGATGGATGGTCGGTCGGTCAGGTGGATGGTCGGTCAGTTGGTTGGATGGATGGATGGATGGATGGATGGATGGTTGGTTGGATGGATGGATGGATGCATGGATGATGATGGATGGATGATGGATGGATGATGGATGGAGGATGGATGCATGGATGATGGATGGATGGATGCAACTGTGGGTGGTTGGATGGTTGGTTGGATGGATGGATGGATGGATGGTTGGATGGATGGATGGATGGATGGTTGGTTGGATGGATGGATGGATGGATGGATGGATGGATGGATGGATGGATGGATGGATGGATGGAT
>NW_013952519.1:1558581-1559988 GCF_001266775.1 Austrofundulus limnaeus | reverse complement strand
TATGTAATCAGGACAGCACACATTAATGAACAATCTGTATAGACTGTCAATGAGTCAGATTATAGTTTCCAAATCTCAGGTAAGGTTTTTGAAAACACCTTGATTTTGACATTTAATCCCATCGTTCCAGCATTAAAATGTGTGTTTGTGTAACGCTCGTCTGTGACGTGTGTGTTCTGTTTCAGCTTTCAAAGACCAACGGTCAGTACCATAAAATATTTAAGGAGATCAGTAAAGAGGAACAGCTCAGACAGAGTAAGTCTTTAATGACCACACCAGGCTGCTTCACATGAACCACTGACGACTGGACCATTTGACACATTTCTAACTGCAGAACTCTTTTTATTCTAGATGAGAGGTTTATCATGTCGCCTGCTGTAAACTGATCTCATTTACCTGTTTGTCAGGTTACACCTGTGCTTTGCAGAAAGATATCCTCTATCAGGGACGTATGTTCGTCTCCGATCACTGGATCTGCTTTCACTCCAAGGTTTTTGGGAAAGACACCAAGGTACTGAAAACTGACAGTCTGTTGAATCTTACGTTGTGCTCTGAACAGCTCACTTGTCTTCAGGGTTACATAACTTCTCGTTCTGCCAAGTTTTAAAGAAAATTTGGCTTCGGAGGACTGAATGTAGTCCAGGATCTTCTTCCTGATCTTAGTGACATCACCATGAAACATATCTGCTGCAGCGGTGGAGCTAGACTGTTTTTTTTCAAGGGGTGTTCAAGGTGCTTTTTAACAGGGTGGTGCATACAAATAAAGAAAAGCACTCTGTATTTGAAAATTCAAGATGGTTGCCACTGCTAGTTCCAAATAGGTTTAATTCAGCTGTTTTCCAAAACATTGAGCTGAGTTGTGTGGTCATTTTTTAGTACAAAGCTGACGATTAGCGTAGAAGTAGCCAAAAACAATCTTTATCAAATTCTAAATGCTGATCAAAAATTTAAGATGGCCACTAAGGCAAACTTTAATGGGCTATAATTTAGCCATTTTAAAATTTAATTAGATTAAGAATGATCACATGCCACTTGTCGATGCTAATCCCAAATTAAGCTAACCACTAATGCTAATTTCACAAAGAGCTATAATTCAGCCATATTTAGACACACAAAGCTGAAGATTAGTGTTGAAATAGCCAAAAACATTCTTTACCAAATTCTGAATAATAATCAAAAATCCAATATGGCCGCCAAAGCTCACTTTGGCTGTGTCCAAAACGACAGGCCGGGTCCTCCGGAGGACCCAGACTACCCGGTCTCGGCGGGCCGGGTCCTTGGTAGACCGGGAAGACCGGAAAAAAAGAGGCTGTGAATTTGGACGGTCTAGCCTCCCCTCCTTACCCCGGCGTACGTCTTGTCACCTAGCAACTGTGAAAGCAAACTTAAATCAAAACTAGAAAATTA
>NW_013952519.1:1551088-1557902 GCF_001266775.1 Austrofundulus limnaeus | reverse complement strand
CAACTAATCTGTGCAGCCCTATTTAAAACATATTATTTTCTCTCGCTTCGTCCGCCATTACTAGCATAAAAAAATCTCCGGTCGGGCCGCAATGCATTATGGGATATGCTGGGCCGGGAAGGATCCATCGGACCTGTCCTTCAATTCGGGCCAAAGGAAGGACGTATTTGTCGACCGCATTGGAGGAGTCTTCCGTTTTGGACGTCCTTCGTCGCGGCGCTGTGATGTATGCGGCCGACAAATTCGACCTTCGGAGGACCCGTCCTGCCGTTTTGGACACAGCCTTTAAAAGGCTATAAATCAGGGCTATTCAACTAAATTGCTCTGGGGGCCACAGTTACTGCCGGTCAACAGCTGAGGGGCCGAACATCCAGCAATTAAAGTTATTATGTAAATAAACCAAGTGTTGCAAAGACATGTTACCTTTGAATTAGTTTATTTTGCTGCATTTAATCATGAAGACGAAATACAGAACCCTATAAAAGTAGTGATAATTACACATTATCAAAAACAAAAAGAAAACATTACGCCTCCTATTTGACACTAATATTATTTTGACATCTCTTACTTGCCAAATTTTTAAACCAATTTTATTTTCACTTTCATCATTTTATCTTCATCTGCATGTAGTTTTAACTGTCTTGAGTGTTCATAGAAATTGTTTTTACCAGCTTCTAACCAAGGTTCTGAAGTTTCTGTAGATACCAAACATGTCTATGTTTAAGCAAAAGAACTTAGAGTGATTAAAGTAGAAAACCGGGAGTTTGGGCTTAAGAGATGAATGAACCAATTGGCGGGCCGAACTTTGGTCACTCGCGAGCCGGATGTGGCCCTCGGGCCACCAGTTGAATAGCCCTGCCATAAATACAGCCATTTTAAGACTTAGTGAAATTAAATTTATTGTGAGGTAGCTAAGAATGATTGCATGCCGATTGTCAATGCTAATCCCAAATTAAGCTAACCACTAATGCTAATGCTAATTTTACAAAGAGCTATAATTGAGCCATGTTTAAACATACACAGCTATAATAGAATTAGAGAAAAAGCTTTAACAAAATCTAAATGCAAATACAAAATCTAAGCTCCCCACCCACTTGTCAGTTTTTTTAGGGGTGGCACTTGGGGTGGCCTATCAGGTGCCAGTGGTGGCACTTGCCACCCTGGCCACCCCTCTGGCTGCACCTCTGGCTCTGAGGAGATTCAAACATAGAGAACATGATCTGAACTTGTCAGGTACAAGTCTTTTACCAGTTTGTGTGTCACAGATCGCCATCCCTGTGACGTCGATTACAAACATCAAGAAAACTAAAACTGCCATCTTGGTGCCAAACGCTCTGGTGATCGCAACGACAAACGACAGGGTGAGAGCTGAACTCCAGAGAGTGTTTGATAAAAAAAAAAAACAAGATGCTTTTCTGAACGAATCTTTCCGCTGCAGTATGTGTTCGTGTCCTTCCTGTCCAGAGAAAACACCTACAAGTTTCTGATGTCGGTGTGTCTTCACTTGGAGGTAAGAGATTTCCACACACTGCCTCATTTTTTTCTTTTTCCAAAAACAAAACAAAAAAACTTCTTATTTATTTCACTTTTTTTGAGTCATGGGAAAATAAAAGTCTCTCTGTTTATGTATCAGATTGGAAGACTACGGAGCCCACGAGGGGACATGGGAGGTTTAATTTCTTTTGCGTTCCCACGCAATAGTATTGCGTTACCTCGCAATACCTTTTGCGTTCCCTCACAAAAGTAGTTTATCACTGTTGTGCCTGCCGCTTTATTAACAAACTCACATGTTCACCATTAGCGAGTTAGCCTACTGCTTTAATTCAGCTTCAGAATGAATATGTCACACAGCCACGCATAGAAGTATGTCATATGCCGATATTTTAACACAATGCAGTCACGCAACATCAATGTCAATTTCACAAACCTGTGGCGACACATTCTGTTTTGGTAACCGGATATTTCAAAATAAAAGTCTGATTTAATTCAGTTCGAATGCAAAACAACGGGTGGATGAGATCCGCCCGGAGTTCCTTAAGGCTCTGGATGTTGTAGGGTTGTGTTGGCTTACGCGACTCTGCAATATCGCGTGGACATCGGGGGCAGTCCCCCTGGATTGGCAGAGTGGGGTGGTGGTCCCCCTGTTTAAAAAGGGGGACCGGAGGGTGTGCTCCAATTATGGGGGGTCACACTCTCAAGCCTCCCTGGTAAGGTCTATTCAGGGGTCCTGGAGAGGAGGGTCCGTCGGATAGTCAAACCTCGGATTCAGGAGGAYCAGTGRGGTTTTCGTCCTGGTCTTGGAACACTGGACCAGCTCTACACCCTCAGCAGGGTCCTGGAGGGTGCATGGGAGTTCGCCCAACCGGTCTACATGTGTTTTGTGGACTTGGAGAAGGCGTTCGACCGTGTCCCAAGGGGGGCCTTGTGGGGGGTTCTCCGGGAGTATGGGGTACCGGGCCACTTGATACGGGCTGTCAGGTCCTTGTACGACTGGTGTCAGAGTCTGGTCCACATTGCCGGCAGTAAGTCGGGCTCGTTTCCGGTGAGAGTTGGACTCCGCCAAGGCTGCCCTTTGTCACCGATTCTGTTCATTACTTTCATGGACAGAATTTCTAGGCGCAGCCGAGGTGTTGAGGGGATCCGTTTTGGTGGCCTTAGGATCGCATCTCTGCTTTTTGCGGATGATGTGGTCCTGTTGGCTTCATCGGAACGTGATCTGCAGCTCTCACTGGAGCGGTTCGTGGCCGAGTGTGAAGCGGCCGGGATGAGGCTCAGTGCCTCCAAATCCGAGGCCATGGTCTTGAGCCGGAAAAGGGTAGAGCGCCTTCTCCGGGTCAGGGGGGTCGTCCTGCCTCAAGTGGAGGAGTTTAAGTATCTGGGGATCTTGTTCACGAATGGGGGAAGAACGGAGCGGGAGATCGACAGGCGGATTGGCGCAGCGTCTGCTGTAAAGCGGGCGCTGTACCGGTCCGTCGTGGTGAAGAGAGAGCTGAGTCAGAAAGCGAAGCTCTCGATTTACCGGTCGATCTACGTTCCTACCCTCATCAATGGTCATGAGCTTTGGGTCATGACCGAAAGAACGAGGTCCCGGATACAAGCGGCCGAAAAGGGTTTCCTCCGCAGGGTGGCTGGGCTGTCCCTTAGAGATAGGGTGAGAAGCTCGGTCATCCGGGAGGGACTCAGAGTAGAGCCGCTGCTCCTCCACGTCAAGAGGAGCCAGTTGAGGTGGCTCGGGCATCTGGTAAGGATGCCTCCTGGACGCCTCTCTGGTGAGGTATTCCGGGCACGTCCCACCGGGAGGAGGCCCCGAGGAAGACCCAGGACACGCTGGAGGGACTATGTCTCTCGGCTGGCCTGGGAACGCCTTGGAGTTCCCCCGGAGGAGCTGGAAGAAGTGGCTGGGGAGAGGGAGGTCTGGGCCTCCCTTCTGAAGCTGCTTCCCCCGCGACCCGACTTCGGATAGGCGGAAGAAAATGGAAAATGGATCGTATGCAAACCAATCTTTTGTGAGGGAAAGCAAAAATAATTTTGTGAGGTTAACGCAAAAGTAATGTGAGGTAACGCAATACTATTGCGTGGGAACGTAAAAGAAAAAAAAATCTCCCCATGTCGTCTTACGGGCTCCGTAGAGACCAAATAATAAACAGAAAACAAATGAAAATGTCAGTTGAATGTTCATTTTTCAGATCCAAAGTCTCCATTTCACTCCGAGCCTGTCTGTCTGTGGCTTCGGAGACCCCAAAATAAATAAATTAATTAATGGAAACCTGTTCACACCCTGGATATGATGTCATTCCCCCTAAAACAAGGAAATACTCTTAAACCAGTCCTGAAATATAAAACATTATGTGTTTACACTGCTGAAGCGAGGTTGTTAAATAAAAACTTGTTGATTCTCTTACTGTTTAAAGTAAATGACTGCAATCAGTTACAAAGTTTATTTAAGACTGAATGTAAAATTCAGTTAATCAAACACAAAATATCCTACAACATAAAAGTTTTTACCTTATTCAAATTATTAAAATTACGGTAATCTCAAGTGTACGAAAACACAGGATCTATATAAATTCAGTATAAAAATATATAAAGTCATTATAAATTCATCACAAGCTCAAGTCAATTTAAAGCTCTCAAAGATTATTTTGATTTGAAGATGATGAAGGGCCTTTTTCAGTCAACCCTTATAAACAGACGAATTAAATGTTTTACTTTCATTTCGTCTCATTTCATCCTGGCAGATGTTAGACATCTGTCAGGTTGGTTGTTCACTTTGTTGTGGTTTTTGTGCTCAGGAAAGGAGTCCATGCAGCAGCCCCATCCCCTCCTCAGCTCCTAACAGCTTCAGAGGTCAGAGGTCACCACTATCGCCTCGTTTTCCTCTGGTGAGTCTCTACACAACAAACACACAAACTGTTTCACAGCCTAGTTTTTTTCATCAAAGCCTCCAAAAGCTTGAGGCAGGAATGAAGTATTATTATTTTTGCACGGCCTCTCTCTAAAGTCTGTTTAGCTGCAGCAAAAAGCGTGAAAGGTTTTGTGTGTTTGTTGTTCTGCAGAGGGACTTCGGTGGCCTGGAAGGAGGCGTGCGACAGAGGAGGCAGGAGGTGGAGGAGAGCAGCAGCTCCGACTCTCAGGCTCCAGACTACGATAAGATAACCGGTACCATCGTCCCGTCAACGAACACAAGCTTTAATGACACTTTATGCTAATTATCACGACTTTTACTGGCTAACATGTGATGAAAGGCAGATGTGAAGCTTCGCTTTTAAAAGCAAATCTGCTGACAAAACTTTTTTTTTGACAGTGAAGAAAAACAAAACAAAAACATCCAGAAATCATCTTAGTGAGCAATAAATAAAGAGTGATAAAAAGTCCTGCAGAAGATGAATCTGAGCAGCTAAAGCTAAAAGAAGCAGCTAATAACTACGTAGAAAAAAAGTTGGATAATAACTAAATATGCAATAACAGACTGACTAAAACCAGCCAAAGTTTAGCTTGAAGCTAAAAGGATCAAATGGATTAAATATGGCAAGAATAGCTAAATGTAGCAAAAAGCTACCTAAAAGCAAAAAGTAGCAAAATTATAGCTAATTGTTGTCGAAGAGAATAGGTAAAAATTAAAAGTAGCTAAAATCAATGACTAACTAAAAGTAGCAAAATGCGAGCTAAAAGCTGAACATAGAAAAATGCTAGCTAAAAGCTGAACATAGCAAAATGCGAGCTAAAAGCTGAACATAGCAAAATGCGAGCTAAAAGCTGAAAGCGGCAGAATAACAGCTAAAAGTTGTAAAGCACAAACTAAAACGTCCTGATTTATCTCAATGATCCAGGAAGAAAAATCTAAAGATGTTTCTTGTTTTAGACAGGTTACAATCACCAAAAGGATAGCTAAATGTAGCTAAATGCTAGCTAAAAACTAAAAGCGGCAGAACAAACGTAAAGCCTAAAAGTTGTGAAATGCAAGCTAAAATGACCTGATGCATCTCAATAATCTAGGTACAAAAATCTAAAGTTGTTTCTTTTTAGACAAACTAAAACCAGCAAAAGGATAGCCAAATGTAGCAAAATGCTAGCTGAAAACTAAAAGTGAAACAGCTAAAACCTAAACTTTGTGAAACAGGTACAATGTTCTGATATATTCCACTGGTCCAGGTAGAAAATTTTAGTTTTGTTTCTTTGACTTCCTACTCAAAATGTTTTAGACAAACTAAAATCAGCTAAAAGATAGCCAAATATATTAGCTAAAAGGCTAAAAGTGTCAGAATATTGTAACCAATGAATACAAAATAAAGTATATTTGTTGAAGCAGATTTCCAACAGAACATATTTCAAAATTTGAAGAGATTCCAATGAAAAAAGTTTCTGTAATTAAAGTTAAATATTTAGAAATATATAAAAGTTTTAAAATCAGAAGTCACAGCTCCCGTTTCCTAAATGAGCTGAAGCGTTTATTATTAGTGGCTAACGTACGCACAACATATATTCAGGTATAAAATTGCATGAATCTTCCTAATGTTAAAACCAATAATTTAATAAATAACGAATAAAATAAAATAAAAATGCCAGAGCTGTTAAATCTGTATCTTTTAGACTTTTAGGATTATTTCGTACAAAATGATTTGATGTATTTGTTGAACTTGATTTCAGAATGTACTCCTGAATAAAGCTCAGTTTGGTTTTCCTGTAAAATGATCTAAATATATTTTAAACACAGACTTGCCTGTTCCTCCTTTCTTGGACGCTCTGAACCAGACGTCACCTCCGGTCCCGGAGCAACAGTACAACATGAAGAAGCAGCATCTGAACCAGCAGAACTCAGACTGCAAACTGCCCAGCAGTCATCACCTGGGTACCAACACAGACCCCAACCCATGAAAAACATCTGGATGAACTAATATGTGCACTTTATTTTTAATTTGGCCTTTAATCTTAGAGTGTATATTTAAAAGAGTTTAAAGCTTAAAATTAAATCGTTACTCTGTCAGCATTTGGTCATTTTAATTAAATGAATAGAGCCTGAAAACTACACTGGAAACCTAATTTACCAAAATATCTCCATTTAATTACAGTAAAATTACAAAAACTTCATTATACCCTACTTATACAGCTGGTAAAATAAGTATTGAACATGTCACCATGTTTCTCAGTAAATATATTACTAGAGGTGCTAATGACATGAAATTTTCACCAGATGTTGGTAACAACCCAAGTGATCCATACATACAAAGAAATCAAACCATAAATGTCCAGAAATGAAGTTATTTGTAATAATGTGGAATGGCACAGGGAAAAAGTAAACCAGTCGCATGCATTG
>NW_013952519.1:1548790-1550796 GCF_001266775.1 Austrofundulus limnaeus | reverse complement strand
CAATGCATGCGACTGGTTTACTTTTTCCCTGTGCCATTCCACATTATTACAAATAACTTCATTTCTGGACATTTATGGTTTGATTTCTTTGTATGTATGGATCACTTGGGTTGTTACCAACATCTGGTGAAAATTTCATGTCATTAGCACCTCTAGTAATTTATTTACTGAGAAAAATGGTGACGTGTTCAATACTTATTTTACCCGTTGTATGTATAAATACTAGGGGTGCAACAATACATGAATCTGTATCGAACCGTTCAGTACACACTATGTACGGAACAATACAGATTTTTTAAATTTACTTCATCAGCTTGTCTTCTGAAGATGCTCTGTGTTGAAGGATCAGTGGATCTGTGTTCGACTACTCCACCTAGGCTGTATTGTCGAGCACAGATCCATTGAGAAACTTGCTGTTTCAGCAGCATTTAATTTATAAAAAACTGTACTTTTGAGGTTAAACAAATGTTCAGAATTTATTTAAATAAATTACAAGTTAAGTGTGGACATTTCTCCTTTTTGTTTTGAAAAAACATCAAACCACGACAGAAAAGTATAGAACTGTACAGAATCGTGAATTTTCCGTATCGTTGCACTCCTAATAAAGGTTATCATGTTTCTACTTTTTATAGTAAACTATATTAAAGAGCTTTTTATTCTTTTGTTTAGCCTGTCTCACACAGATTCAAGATGTTTGACTAAAACCATATTTGGTGAATAAATGTGACTTAGATAAAAAAAAAATGTTAATTTTTTTTCCTGTTTTCAGGCTCAGCGGTTGTGATGGACAGCTGGAACCTGAAACCAGTTTCTCTCAACACTCTGCTGGTTGTTTACATGTTTCTGTAAGTTCCTCCGTTTAATCAATTAATTTTTAAAAAAAATGAGGATTTTTACCTTTTTTAACTCAAATTTCCTCCTCTGGTCTTGTTTGTTTGTTTGTTTATTTTACAGAGTGTGTGTTCTGGTCTTGTCCTCCTGCTATCTGGCCTTCAGGATCGTGTCTCTGGAACAGAGACTGACGACGCTCGGGTCTTTGACCGAGTTCTCACACCACGAGTGAGTTACAGAGTTAAATCAGACATTTTCAGCTCAGAATAAAAATAATCCAGGCCGTGTCAAACTGTGAAACAACAGATCATCTTCAAGAACGTCGCAGTTTTAATAAAAATGTTACAATAATCAAGCCTGCAGCTGATAACAGCAAAGGTTAAAGATATAAACAAGTTTTAAGCCCCGCCCCCTTCTGTAAAATAACCTAAATCATAATATTCTGTGTCTAGAAGCAGCCTTCTGACTGGGAGTTCTGCTGTAAACACTGAGCTTTTCTCTGAACTGCTCACACTTAACCTGCTGAAGCTGGAAAAGGTTGGTTTTCTGTTTCTAAGTTAATTATCAGAACAAATATTCAGAATTTTTACATGATTATACATTAATACTGATGTATTTGTAAAAGAAGGAACATCAAGGAAACGTTAAATTGAATTCAAATGTGTTTGTATTTGATCATCAGTCATTTAAATAAAAAGTTATTGTCCAATTTAGTGGATAAAAAGCATCTTAAACAAATTTATTTAACTGAAGTAAGCTGTTTGTTTTCAGCATTTTTCTCTGCAAGAAAAAAATAAGTTTTTTGTTTGTTTGTTTGTTTGTTTGTTTGTTTGTTTGTTTTTCTAGGTGCAGAAGAATCTTCAGAGATTGTTGGAAGAAGCTGCCTGACAGTATGTCAAATGGAAGCATATAGTACTGTAAATATTCTGTAAAAATATATATATTGTTTTTAACAAATGTTACAAACTGAAATCCTGCCCCACAAGCTTTCAGATTCTGCTCCAGATGTTTCTTTCTCAGTTCACACAAAGAAAATTAGATTAGATTACTTTACTGTCATTGTACAGAGCACAATGAAATTACAGTTCAGAACACACATTCACAAGAAGACAGAACATGACAAACATGGGAGAACAGGTGCCCTGGGTCATGCAGCCACTGACCCCTACACAGAG
>NW_013952519.1:1545239-1547891 GCF_001266775.1 Austrofundulus limnaeus | reverse complement strand
GTTGGTGGCAGTGTTTAACAGTTTGAAACATCACCAAACTCTATCCCTGAATAAGAGTAATGACAAGGAAGTGATGATTTTCTTTCCGGTCGGAAATCTCCGGTCGGGCCGCAATGCATTATGGGATATGCTGGGCCGGGAAGGATTCATCAGAACTGTCCTTCAAATCGGGGAAAACGAAGGACGTATTTGTCGGACGCATCGGAGGAGTCTTCCGTTTTGGACGTCCTTCGTCGCGGCGCTATGACGTATGCGGCCGACAAATTCGACCTTCGGAGGACCCGTCCTGCCGTTTTGGACACAGCCACTAACGCCAGCTTATCTATGCTAGCCACTAGCCTCTCCAATTCTATCGCCAGCTTCTCTATGCTAGTCACTAGCCTCTCCGATGCTAACGCCAGCTTATCTATGCTAGTCGCTAGCCTCTCCAATTCTAACGCCAGCTTATCTATGCTAGTTGCTAGCCTCTCCAATACTAACTCAGTAAAGAGCTCTTGTTTAATTATGTTACCTGGATGCAGTTTTCTGACAGACGTTCCAGGACAGAAGTTATGGTGGTCCGCAGCTCTCCGGGGTCGGGCTCCTGCTGATCTGCTGATGAAACCTGAAAGGTGGATGAAGAAACTCTAACCTGAAGTGATTCTGTTGTTCTGTCATAAATATTTATTTCATGACAAACTCTTCTGTCCTTTTTTTTTTCTAACAAAATGTTTTTTATCACTTACTACCAACTGATAAAAAGAAAGGTCTGAATTTCTGCTAAAATTGTTTGACTCTTTTAAAGTGACACAAATACAAAAGAAAGGACTTTCAGTTCTTTAAAGGAATCTGAATTTACAGCCAACATGTTCGCTACAAGTAACAAAAAAAAAGAAAGAAAATAAAAACAGAAAAGTTTGAGGAATGTTGAAAATATTCTCCAACTAGAAGCACTCTGAGTGCAAACCTCAGCCAAGACCAATTTCCCCCCATCCTGTAATAGAGTTACAAAGGAGCACACCAACACTACAGTGCCACCTGCTGGACACTTTGAAACCCACGCCCTGTGAAAGCATCACAGCTTTGCCGATGTCAGAGTGTTAAAAGAAAAAAATTCTTGTATCCGCATCGTGATCCGGAACATCACCAAAATTTAAAGGTGTGTTCCTTGGCCCAGTACCCACATGTGGTAAAAATTTCATGACAATCCGTCCTCCAGTTTCTGAGTAATGTTGTCCACAGACAGAACGACAGACAGACATATGGACAGACGGACAGACGCGGCCGAAAAGATTACCTCGCCCTTGGTGGAGGTAATCAACAGATTATTACTGAGTCAGGACTGAGTGGATCTGTTCAAAAACTCTTTCTTTTTTAAATTAAAAGGAAGGTTTTAGGTTTTTTATGATCTCCAGCTCTTAATATTTATGAGAGGATTCTGAGAATTGAGGTAAACCTCTGTGACAACCACTGTTAGATGACCTTTGACCCCTGGGGTGACCTTCATGAGAACTTCTTGCGGTGATCAGGAGAAGTTGCTCCACACGAGAAACCTAACCTGACCTCTGGACCTGAGTGATTTCTGCTTCTGATGGGAGGACAAAAACTGAAAATTTGATGCTGTGATTTAAAAAACGAGAAACTAATCAGGCTGTTCTCAGCGAACTGTCTGAAAATCAGCCTCTGATGTGAATAAAACGTGCAGATGAGTGAAGGAACCACTGACTCAGAGACGTGTGACGAAAATATGGAGACTCGGAGCAGAGTACCAACAAGGTGATTCTGTTTTTCAAGAAGTTTGTGGGTCTTTAAGTCTCATTCTGTAGCTCTGAATGTTTTTGATGCTGCGTAAGTTTTTTAATGTTTTTTTTAAGTTTGAGAAGACAGAATCAGTTATTAAATGCACTATTTGTTTGCTATAAAATGGGTAAAATGTATTGAAATTTGGAGAATTAAAAAGAAGTTGTTTTAATGAGTTTGTAAACATCAAGATGTAAAATAAAACTAGGCAGAAAAACTTGTTTTTAATGTTTCTTTCAGAACTGATTCTTTTCCTGTAGTTCCAAGTCTAACCGGTAGATGTCGCTGTTCAGAAACGATCCACTTGTTCTTCAGCTGAAGCAGAGCTCCTCCGTCATCAGATGAGAAGGTGAACGTGTTTGGATTAAATGAAAAACATGATGGACATCTGCCCAAATGCTTTTAATTATTATTATTACAGACTCAATTAAAAAAACGCACCAAAGGGATTCGTTTAACTTTTAAACTGGTTGGACAAGAATGAGATATTTTCTGGATTTTTCTTGGCTTCAGCTTCAGTAGTTGTGACAGAGAAAGCAGCTGTTGTTCCCTGTATGTAAATGTTTCTGCTGCCTCCCCACATCAGGGTCTCTGAATGTCTCAGTGCGTCACCAGAACTGAAAACAAAAGTCTTTGTTAAAACCAAACACACGCAGATATTTACGCACAAAGAAAAAGAAAATTGCGCAGATTAAAAAAAAAAACATTTCAAAGATAAAGTTGATTTACCCATTGTTGTTTTTTTTATGAATGAGTGTTGTTTGGATGTTTATTCTTCTGATATTTCTGAAAAAATAGATCCTGTTTTCTCAGAAGCCCTGAATGTGACGCACGGGAACGGCTGTGGACGTCCAGCTCTGCGCAGTCGTGCCC
>NW_013952519.1:1534279-1537919 GCF_001266775.1 Austrofundulus limnaeus | reverse complement strand
TCAAAAACTTTTTTATTTTTGAACAAAACTCATGGCCCTAAGTTAGCTCCATACACATGCAGAAAAGACTGTTTCAACCAGAAACGAAGTTTTTCTCTTCCACTTTTCTGTTTATTATCTTTGAGCCCAGAATCAAGGACACCAATCCTGGGTATATTTTCAAATTGTGACCTGGTTGTTAAATTTTCTTTACCACGATTCAATTTGACGAGTTGAGTTTTTATTTTATTTTATTTAAGTTTATTTTCTTTATTTTTCAAGGCTCTGCTCCTCATTGTGTTTAAATCTGGATTTAAACACACAAAAACACTGAAACACAAATCTGTCCAGATGGTTCCTCAAAAAAAAAAAAAAAAAAACTGCAGTCAAATAATCCAACTCTTAAGACAAAATGTATTTCAGGAGGCACAAACCAAACATTTTGTGCAACTTTACTGGATTTCTCATCTCTTATTTATCCAACACGATTAATAATTGACATCATCAAACGGAGCTTTTTTGTTTTATTGGACTAAAAGTATAAAACTGGTCTTAAATTAGTTGCGGTTCATATTTTAAAAGCTTTTTATTGAACTCTAATTGAACCCGACTCTAAGGATACATCATTTATTTGTTGACTCGTTATAAAAATCCAGCTTTGCTTTGAGAGCCTTTTAAAGAGCCAATAGTTTCTTTAAATAAAATAAATGGTTTGTTATAATATATAAATTATAATTTAACTGAAACGGACTGGTTCTGAACTCATCAGGAGGTGGTGAGGAGACATTATTAAGAGCTTCTATTAAAGTTTTCAAACTTGAACCTTAAAGCTAAAATATTTCTCTCTGGGTTTTGTTGATTATTCTGCTTCTTGTCAGCACACTATTGTGATTCGTTTCCCATCCAAGTCATCTCCACTTTGCCATGCTTCTCCTCCTGCATACTTTGTCCTAGAGATGCCATTGTAATTTATATCTGTAAAGCTCCTGTGTCAAATGGTTGCTATGCCTTTTGGTGCCTGTACAACTTATAATTTTTGAAATATTAATGTTTAAAATCAAATAATGGGAGTCAATGGAGCCTTGCATTGGTCCAATACTGCCCCATGCTGTATCTACTCAGAAATGAACCATAGTTTAATAATATTTAAACTCAGTAGTTCAGTAGAAAAAAAATTGTATAGGTCTTCTGGACGGGTTCTTCTTTAATGAAACGTTTCGTCTCTCTTCCAAGAGACTTCTTCAGTCTGAGAGTTTCAGGCAAAATTCAGGCTTTTGAGTCCTGCCTCCAGGTGACTGATACTCACATCACATGGCTATCGTTCACACCTAATTAATACCCATTGTTAACAGGGGGTGGAGTGATACTGCCAATGGGAGCGCTGTAGTAGGGGGACAGCAGTAGTTCAGTGTTTACAATACAAACATGATTGTATTTTTGATATTTCACTATAATATTGTCCTAATATTCCTTCATTGTTGTAATATATTGCAGTTTAGTGTCAACAATTGCATTGGTAATTTGGCCTCTTTCAGCACACATGCAAACTTAACACTGGGAGAGCTCCTATAGTCTCATGGTGAACATGGGCTTTCATGAGGGAGATCAGCGTTCAATCCCAGCCATAAACAAAATGTTTCATTACAACTACATATTTTCTGATTGTCATATTCTCACACAATTACCCTCATTTCAAACAACTGCTGACTTGGCAGACACAAGCTGGTACTTGATTAGCAAACACATTTCAACTTGGTCACAGTTCAAAGCTGCAGGCAAAGGCAATGCACACTTGTTTTTACATGGTAAAAACCCACGTCTAGTTCTTTTTAAGTTCTCTGTCAGTGTTTTTATTGAGCCGACAGACATGTGGGTTCACTCATCATCAGACTGACTGAAGCTCACTTTCATCAAGTTACAAAAGCTATATGTTTTAGAAAAGATGTCAGTTTGTCCAGAAGATGATGTTTCTGAGAACCAAATGGAAGGATGTCAGGAAACCGCAGGACTCCTGTTTGTCTTGTTGGTCTCAAATGAACAATGTAAATAAAGAGAAGCACAAAAACACTTTCAGCTGAGCTTCCATCAGCGCCGTTATTGATCCAGCAGAGCAGCTGTGGTCGTTTTAGGAAGGTTTATGGGATCTGATGGTTTTTAAAAAGTGAATCTTTCTTCCTCTGTTTTCAAACGTTGCTCTTAATTTTCATTTCGCTCCGTGTGAGAAGACAAACTGAACTAAACTCCACTTGTTCTCTTATATCTTTTCCTGTTTTTATCAAAACAGGTGTATTCTGTTCAGACCATGTCTTTTAAAGGAGGCCTGAAGGCAGCATAATTTCAGTTTTTGGAGTAAAATCCTTTAAAACGTCAGAAAAAAATCATTTTTATAAGTGTTCAACGTGATCTTGTTTAACAAACAACAAACAGTCCATTCTCAGTTCATTAACAGATAATTGGTTAATAAAATAATTTGGTTTTACATTTAGTTCTTTCTCAGTTTTTCAGATCCGATCTATTAAATTGACTTGTTTTTGTTTATTTGTTGCAGATATTCAACAAAACTGATTTAAAAATTGTGTTAAATATGCTTGATGAACTAAATCATTACATTTTGTTCTGCTGTATGGAGGACCGATCCTGCCGTAATTGGAAAAGACAAAGTGAGGGGAAAAGTACGTTAATAAAACGGACGAAGGAGAAAACAGAGGAGGTGAGAAAATACAAAGAGGTGTTAGAGGTGAAAATAAATCAATGCCTGATAAATAAGGTGACAAAAAAGCAAACAAATACATATTAATTATTGTGACCATAAATAAAAAGTTGTATGATTAAAAAGTAATTGAAAACTTAGCAAAAATAAAAAGAGATAATAAAATAAAAGGATTTATAAAAATAAGATTGTAAAAAAATGTACAATGAAATAATTGTGATTATGTAAAACTGCTGTTATAAATGATAAATAATAATATATATTGTACGTTGTTGTTGTACGTCCACATTTATCTCCAATTATGTCAGGTTCGGTCCTCCATAGACCAGAACGTTTAAAATAGCCGTGGATTATAAAAAATATATGAAAAATTCATTTAAAAAAGGATTTTAATCCAATTCTGTGGAGCCCATTTCCACTTCTGAGATGTATTTGTGATGTTAAATATATTTAAAAGTGAAATAAATTCAGCACCTTTCCGACTTTGTTCATTTCGTCTCCTCAGGAGCCGTTTGAGGACGGCCTGGCCAATGGAGAGGAGCCATCAGCAGCCGAGGAGGCGGCAGCTTTGATGGCCAAGGAGGCAAAAGGAGGAACCGTCAAGTTTGGTTGGATCAAAGGAGTCCTGGTCAGTGTCTGCGTGAAGCTAAAGATGCTAAACGGATAAAGAACGTTATTTATCACAGGTTTACTGTGTGTGTTGCAGGTGCGCTGCATGCTGAACATCTGGGGGGTGATGCTCTTCATCAGAATGTCCTGGATCGTTGGACAGGCTGGAATTGGTGAATGCAGATTATTTATTTAGAGAGAAAAGTTTACCTGATAATCTGATGGACGTGTTGAAATAATTTATAATCTCTGACTGGTTCCTTCAGATTTATTTAAATCTGATGTTGGATGTTTGGAAAGACAAAACATCTGGATCTGAGATCTCTGAGTGCAATTTAAAGT
>NW_013952519.1:1528862-1534269 GCF_001266775.1 Austrofundulus limnaeus | reverse complement strand
GCTTTAAAAAGCTTAAATTAGCTGAAATCTGTTAAGAAAATAGCTAAAAACACAAAAACTGATGAAATTTTTGGAAAGCAGCATAAAAAGCTTAATTTAGCAAAAGAATAGCAGAAAAGTAGCAGAATAATAGTTAAAAAGCAGAAAAACATTAAAATCAGCCAAATTGAAGCTAACAGAAGCTGAAATTGACAAAAAGAAGTTAAAAAACAAAACTAGAATAAAAGCTAAAAAGTTCAATAATAATTTATGAACATTTTGAACAGTTTTCAGGATAATGAAGATGGCTTTGTCTATTTTCAAAGAGATGAAAATGTTAGAAAGAGCTAAATATCTCAAAAAGTATAAGTTGCTTAAATACCAAAAGTCATAGCATGAATGTCCCGAAGAAGCTGAACATTTTGATATATACATTTTTAAAGTGGCACAGAAATTGCAGAACAATATTTATGCTGAAAAATGAACAGAAGAAAAAAAATCTCAGTATTGTGAATGCATTAATGACAGATCTGTTTAGTTCAAACTGATTGGATTTGTCTGCAAAACTGAATTTTAAAAGTATTTTCTTTGCCAAAGTGCTTTAGCTTTCTGGGTTTTCAGAACCACATCTATTAACTTAATTATGACTCATAAATTATGAATAAATTAATTGGATAATTTGTGGAAAACCAGCACAACTAATGCTGTCTAGACCAGGGGCGCCCAAACATTTTCCCCAAGAGGGCCAAAATGAGAGTCTATCCAGGGCTGCGGGCCAAATGCAGTACTATAGTACATGAAATACAAATACTATTTTAGTAAAGTCCTTTATTTTGTAACGATTAAGCTAGCAGCCAGTGTGGTGGCCTGCTTTAGTTTTAGTCTGGGCACTTGGAGAAAGTCTGCCATATGCTCAAGTAGCAAAGGCTCATGGGAAATTTTGTAAATTGATAAAATATTAGTTTTTCTGGCCTTATAAATTGTGCAAATCTACATGTGAGGTTAAATCTAATCTAAATATCACATTTTACTTGTATTTCACATTTTATGTTTAATCTTATTATATCAAAGATGAAGTCAGAATCATGAGTGAAAGCTATCTGTACCACAGCCCCTTATATAGTCATTGGAACAATGGATAAAATGACAAAGTGGAAATACATTTTCTACATAGGACGACAGGTTACAACTGAGTAACAATGTCAACTGCTGATGGGCCAAATCAAATAGGTTGGTGGGCCAAATTTGGCCCGCAGGCCCCACTTTGTGCTCCTCTGGTCTAGACCATCGAGAGGGCTGGAAACCCACTGAATCATATTTGATTCGACTGAGCTGTAACTTCAAATCCATGGCTTCCAGGAGGCGCGTACTACCTGATCTCCAGAAGTCTGGGTCCTGAATTCGGCGGATCCATTGGTCTCATCTTCGCCTTTGCGAACGCAGTGGCCGTGGCCATGTACGTCGTTGGCTTTGCTGAGACCGTTGTCGAGATGCTGAACGTAAGGATTTGTTTGGTTTAAATAAAATATCTCTGCGAATGGGGAGAATTCAGCCTAACGTCATTTCTCATTGGCTGCAGGATGTCGACGCTCTGATGACCGATGAGCTGAACGACATCCGGATCGTTGGGACTCTGACCATCATCCTGCTGCTGGGGATCTCTGTGGCCGGCATGGAGTGGGAGGCCAAGGTAAGAACTGAATATTACAAACCCTTCCTGTTAGCATCTCAACAAAAGTGGTCAAAAATTAGCAATGCTAGCAAGTCTGAAGCTACTGGGCATAAAAAAAGTTCAAAACTTCATATGATGAAGTAAAGCTGTCAGTGTTTGACACAAGATTAAGTCTAACTTTAACCTTAATTTTGTCAGACCTAACTTTAGAAGATCAAAGTTTGTTTTATCTATTTGCCAAACGTATAATACCATTAGCGTTAAACAGAGCCTCCTTAGCATCTAACCAGCACAACATCAAACAGAATAAAACCTAAATATTTTAAGACAAGTTTAACTCAATATTGGCATCAAACAGAGGAGCCAGAGTTTATTTAGAAGTCTACAAACCCAAAAACATGAAGTGATAATATGTAATTGTTAAATGCGTTTTATTAGCTTTAGCTTCTTGTTGGGTTTACCAAAGTGGAAAAGATTGTATTTATTATAAATATAGCCTTCACCTTCTCCTTTTGTTCCTGACCCGTCAGGCCCAGATCGTCCTCCTTGTAATCCTGCTGGCAGCCATTGTCAACTTCTTTTTAGGAACCTTTATGCCAGCAGACAACAAAGAGCCCAAAGGATTCTTTGGCTACCAAGGTGAGTCAGCATTTTTACTGTTGCTGCACATTTAGTTGTATTTAAATGAAATTTAAATTAGTAGATGATAAGACTTTGCTTTGGCTCTCGTCTCTTCCAGCTGCCATCCTCTTGGAGAACTTTGGTCCAGATTTCAGAGACGAGGAGACGTTTTTTTCTGTGTTTGCCATTTTCTTCCCTGCAGCCACCGGGATCCTGGCCGGAGCCAACATCTCCGGTGATCTCATTGTGGGTTCTGGTTTTTAAGTTTTGTGCTTTTAGATACTTTGGGTTCAGCTTTCTAACAGACATCCAGGTTAATTAAGTGCTTTTGTTTTAATAATTTTCCTTGTTCACTAAAAGCTACTGTGGTGTGCCGCAAGGCTCCATCCTAGACCCCCAAACTATTTCTCCTCCGTACAATCTTTAATTCAAATGAAGCAGCTCACACTGATAGAACTCCAACCAAAGACTAAAAATTTCTGTTTCGTATTTAAAAAGTGATCCTTTTCAACATGCTTCTTTGGAACTAACATAATAAAGTCACTCTAAAATACTCGTTTGTAATGAGTTAAAAACATGAAACAACTTTGAAAATGTTTTGATAGCTTTAGATTTGATCTAAATTAGCTCAAACCGCAGACAACTTGCCAGAGCTAATAGTTTATATCAACAACTACAAATAATCTGCAAAGATTCTTTGCTTTAGGTAGTAGTTTTACCAACCAGGAAGACAAAGACATAACGAAACTTTGTCATCGGGGTCAATGGATGTCATATTTCTAACATTTGTCTTTCTATTTGTTTTATATAAAATAACCCAGTTTTTAAATGAGATTTACAGATTAATGTTTGTCACATAATAAATATGAATCCTTTGATGTTTTCTTGAACATTAGGACCCTCAGTCTGCAATCCCTAAAGGAACCTTGCTGGCCATCCTCATCACAGGAGTCACCTACGTGGCCGTTGCTATCTCCACAGGTTCCCACTCAACTACAACTTTAATTTGGATGATATTTCTTTACACTTTCAGCTTGATTTATTTTTATAATCTAAACATAGTGGTTATCAGTTTAAAAGCTCTTGTTATATTATATGAATTAAACATTGTAGTAAGTTTATGTGAAACAACTTAAACCATACAAAGATTCTGCTTTCGTGGATCAGGTTCCTGTATCATTAGAGATGCGACCGGAGATCAGAACGACACGGTGAGCGACACGGTGAACTGCACCGACGCCGCCTGCAAGCTCGGATACGACTTCTCCATCTGCAAGGAGGGCGGCTGCCAGTTCGGCCTGATGAACGACTTCCAGGTAACTGTAGCAAAAAGACAGTCGGGTCAAAGGTCGCTCCTTTAAAACGTGAAACCTGTAAGAAGTCAGATTTTAGATTTTGACCATCCAGACTGAGTTTGAAATCAAGTCTGGATTTGTTCCTTGTTGAGAATCCAGGAGAAAAAGCTGCAGTTCTTTAAAAAACTTCACTTCTATCAGCTGTAATCTTTTCTTTTGGTCTTTACCTCACAGATGCAACAAGAAAACAGTTTATTTCAGTAGAAATTAGTTCTGCAGCAAAATATTTTAAACCTTCACACTTTATACAGAAACATTGAGGTGCAGACAGCAAAACAGCTCTTCCATCTATGAATTTTTGGACCAATTGATATAAAATTGTATTTTCAGGGACACAAAATAAACCTGAGGAAGGTTAAGATTTTATTTTGTGTGTTTCACCCATTTCAGATAATCAATATTCACTTGACAAATGCAACATTTAAACCCAATCAAAGACAACATATATAAAAAGCTTACAAATTACAGCTAAATAAACAATATATGGTTATTTATTTAAATATTTATAATATAAATACACACAAAATTGTAAATTAGTGTCAAACATTATGGTCAGTTTCATATAGAATCTCACTTTTTTTGGCCACTTCAGTAGAAAACAGAACTGAATGTTAGTTTCTTAATTTCTTCATCATCAGTGAAACGGAGCGTTTTTTTATTTATTTATTTTTTTGGTGTGTGGTCCTGTGTTTTGTTGGTGTAAATTTAATATGCTTCTAATCGCTATTTCAATCTTTTTATCTTTCTAATTACTTCTCTCTCTGTTTTTCTCTCTGTCTCTATTTTCTCTTCACTTAAAAAAAGTCACTGGTGATGAAGAAATAAATAAACTTAATAAACTAATATTTGGTTTCATTTTCTACTGAAGTGACAAAAACAAAAAAAGACAAAAAAAGGACAAAAAATGGAGCGTTGTTGAAACAGTTTTGTGCTGAGTAATAAAATGCAACTTTAATATTTACAAAGTTTTCTTTTAAAATATTTTTTATTCTTTAACCCTCATCATTAGATTCTAATTTTTGACAAGAATCTTTATCGTAATTGCAGATTTATTTTTAGGCACGTGAAATTTTTTCATAGGAGCTGAAATTTTTTATTTTTTTTAAATCAAATGTTAAATTAAATAAAATTTTCACAAAGAATAATTTGTGCAGCTGTTGTTTTAGGTCTCTGTAGGAGTTAAGAAGATTTAGCAATGAACTTATAATTCTCAGGTTAATTGTTTGCAGTGCAGAACTTAGGAGCAAAATTTGATGGAGAAAAATAAAAAAACGAACTTAAAGAATGATTCTCGAGTTGTTGCTGTTTGATGTCGGGTAGCTGACTTACGGTAACTAAGATTGCCAGAAATAATAACAATAAAAACATTTGCTTTGTGTACGTTTGAGTGTAAACGCTCCGAAGGCTCCAGGAATGTGTGTTACATAAAGTGCAGCTCAGACTGGTGCAGAGTGACGTGTGTCCACACACCCACAGCTATTGTTTTCTGTGGAGGCCTGAGCACTGGCAGTGATGCCGTGTCAGGATACAACGCTGTCCCGTTTCCCTTCGTCCACAAACGTCACAGTCATCAGCAGCTTCACGTCGTCTGTCGTTCATCAGCTGCGAGTAAAAACAAACAAACACTCGTTACTGTTTACAGGTTCTACGTTTGTTAAAACCTGCAGGTTCAGTGTTGGTTGTTTGACAGGAGTGATGGATCACTGCTGTGATTCTGAGAGTCTTTATGAGGATGTGAGGTTTCAGTGTGTGTGTGTGTGTGTGTGTGTGTGTGTGTGTG
>NW_013952519.1:1515872-1526642 GCF_001266775.1 Austrofundulus limnaeus | reverse complement strand
CACACACACACACACACACACACACACACACACACACACACACACACACGGAAACTGATGCACGTTCAAATCTGAAAATCGCAATTATTTTAGAAAGTGGCTCAAATCTGCCTTTCTTCGTTTCACAAACGTACTCCAGTAGATCGAATCATAAACACAACCGAGGTGGTGAAGCGGGCTGAGGTGGGTACGATGTGGTAAACGAATAATCTGTGTGGATTATGATACAGTTTTACAAACTGCTCACACAAATATAGACCACCATTGTCAAAAATAAGCTTCTGTACGACTCATTTGATGGGAAACGTGTTGAAGCTGAGTTCAGTAAGGCTGTAACAATAATAAGTGTCAAGTTTATTATTTATTTATTATTTATTATAAAGTTTATTAATTTAGAACAAAACAAAATAAATTCAACATTCAAAACAAATCAAGTTAAATGAAAGGTAGCAGAAGAACAAAAGAATCTTATGATTTCTGCCGCTTTTTCTTAAATAAATTCAATCAAAAAAAATCTTCAATTTATAACATACAAAAAAATGAAAGAAAAAGATAAGTGTCAGGTTTAAGTTAACTAGACTGCAGCAGAGACAGCCTGGTGATTTGAGCTTTTGTTGCCCAGTCAGGAATCATGATGGACGATAAATAAAGCTGGACTCATAGAAGCTGGAAAGCTTTCGGAGGACAGGTTGTGCTGCCAAATCATCAATAAAGCAAAACTTCCACTGAAATTATTTCTACACATTTTTCTTTCCTTTTTTACTGCTTGAATTCCATATTGTACAAAAGAGGATTTGAGGCACTAAAAAAAAAGAATGAATTCTGAGAAAAAAGTCTGAGTTGTTCTTTTTTTGGTCTTTGCTGTGTTGCAAACAATAATCTGCAGAAATCTTTTCTGATTTTTTTTCTTAGTCATGTTTTTTTTAAAGACAGTTTTATATGAAGTCTAAAGTTTTCTAACAGGTCTGTCTGTGTGTCGTTCAGGTGATGAGTCTGGTGTCTTTCTTCAGTCCTCTCATCACTGCAGGGATTTTCTCAGCCACGCTCTCCTCAGCTCTAGCTTCTCTGGTCAGCGCTCCCAAAGTTTTCCAGGTCAGAAATAAACGCCATTTTTTACTTACTTTTATCACTTAATCATTACTTATCACTTTTTTCCTTTCTCTCTTTTGCTATGAGTTTTATTTCTTGTTTAAAAACTTCCAGCTGTGAGTTTGTACCCATCCAGAGCTTATTCTGAACCCTTCAATCTTAAAGCCAGAATTTCACGTCATATTTTGAACCTTGTAACTCCAGGCTCTGTGTAAGGACAACATCTACCCAGGTCTGGGTGTGTTTGCTAAAGGATACGGTAAAAACAACGAGCCTCTGCGTGGTTACGTCCTCACCTTCTGCATCGGCCTCGCCTTTATCCTTATAGGTGGGCCGCAAAGCTACGACAATTTAATTAAAAAAACTAACAAAAAACACGATTTGACTAGTGAAACTGTTGGTTTTTGTCCCGTCAGCTGAGTTGAACATCATCGCTCCCATCATCTCTAACTTCTTCCTGGCGTCGTACGCTCTCATCAACTTTTCTGTTTTCCACGCCTCCATGGCCAACTCACCAGGTAAACCCTGAAACTGAAGCTTTAACACAGTTTTTATTTAACATATTCCTCGGAACCGAGTTAAAAACCTAAAGAAAGAGAAAAACATATATATAATTTTGTAGGTAAATTGCCACAAACAGTTAACATCACGCATCTCTGCTTTTTGCGGATGATGTGGTCCTGTTGGCTTCATCGGAACGAGATCTGCAGCTCTCGCTGGAGCGGTTCGCAGTCGAGTGCAAAGCGGCCGGGATGAGGCTCAGTGCCTCCAAATCCGAGGCCATGGTCTTGAGCCGGAAAAAGGCAGAGTGCCTTCTCCGGGTCAGGGGGGTCGTCCTGCCTCAAGTGGAGGAGTTTAAGTATCTGGGGATCTTGTTCACAAATGGGGGAAGAAGGGAGCGGGAGATCGACAGGCGGATTGGCGCAGCGTCTGCTGTAAAGCGGGCGCTGTACCGGTCCGTCGTGGTGAAGAGAGAGCTGAGTCAGAAAGCGAAGCTCTCGATTTACCGGTCGATCTACGTTCCTACCCTCATCTATGGTCATGAGCTTTGGGTCATGACCGAAAGAACGAGGTCTCGGATACAAGCGGCTGAAATGGGTTTCCTCCGCAGGGTGGCTGGACTCTCCCTTAGAGATAGGGTGAGAAGCTCGGTCATCCGGGAGGGACTCAGAGTAGAGCCGCTGCTCCTCCACGTTGAGAGGAGCCAGTTGAGGTGGCTCGGGCATCTGGTAAGGATGCCTCCTGGACGCCTCCCTGGTGAGGTGTTCCGGGCACGTCCCACCGGGAGGAGGCCCCGAGGAAGACCCAGGACACGCTGGAGGGACTATGTCTCTCGGCTGGCCTGGGAACACCTTGGAGTTCCCCCGGAGGAGCTGGAAGAAGTGGCTGGGGAGAGGGAGGTCTGGGCCTCCCTTCTGAAGCTGCTGCCCCCGCGACCCGACCCCGGATAGGTGGAAGAAAATGGATGGATGGATGGATGGATTGAAGTTAACCTCACGGATACCTTTTTTCTTTAAGACTGGAAAATATGTTTTTCATCACAGGTTGGCGTCCCAGCTTTAAATACTACAACATGTGGGTGTCTCTGGCGGGCGCCATCCTGTGCTGCGTTGTGATGTTTGTCATCAACTGGTGGGCCGCCCTCGTCACTCTGCTCATCGTCCTTGCGCTCTACATCTACGTCAGCTACAAGAAACCAGGTGAGAACCTGACTGTGTTTTACTTCCTAAAGTGCAGTGCATTCTGCTTCTAACGACCGGTCTACACGAGACTTAAATTAGGTGCGGGGTTCCACCAACAACCCCTGACCTGATAACCTCAACCTGCGAGATGGTGTGCGGAGTTGTATTAAACCAGAGATATAAGGGGCAGCTTGTTCATATAAGGCTCCAAAAGTTAAAACCAGAATTTTAAAATTAATTCTAAAATGCCAGCGAGGAGTAGCTAAAACAGATGTGAGCTTGTTTGTGAGCTGAGTTCTGGACCACCTGAAGATGGTCCAGCTCCTTCTGCTTTAAACACGTGATTAAACTTTTGCAATAGTTCAAACGAGAAGTTTTTGACAAGAAACTTCAATTTTGAGATGTTCCTAATATGGAAGCGGCAGTTTCTAGTCAGTTGTTTTGTGTGTTGTTTCAAAGACATCACAGAACCAAAACAAGTTTCTGAAGTTGGACTGGACAGAAGGACCTAAATACCAATAAAACTGTTTAATTTGAGGAACCTTATTTTCACAATAACAATAGGATAACAATAAGTGTTTCAGTTGCAAGTAATTGTTGCTCAACCATTGTTTAATGCTGGCTAAACAATTTATTAAAGACTTTAACTTATGAAATTCTTTTAACGAGCAGTAAAGCTGAATACCATCAGCATAGAAGCTGATATCACACATGTCTAAATTGCTGAATTATCTGCCCAGTTGTAAAGAATAAATAGAATAGGTCCCAATACAGAACCCTGGGGTACACCACAAGTCAGACTGGTAGTGTCGTATTGTTTGACCATCTTTTAATCTTTTAGTTCTATGGCTGAAAACTGTTTGTTTCACTGCTTGAACTGAACCCGTTCGCTCATCTTCACAGCTCAAATCTGTCACTGTTACTTTCTGCAGATGTAAACTGGGGTTCTTCTACTCAGGCTCTGATCTACAACCAGGCTCTAACACACTGCCTGAACCTCTCCGGAGTGGAGGACCACGTCAAAAACTTCAGGTCTGACTGAAAAACATTGACAGCTTGTTTGTGTGAAGTCATCATTGTGGTTTTTTTTTTTTTTCCTGTTCCCAGGCCGCAGTGTTTAGTTCTGGCCGGTTATCCAAACTCCCGTCCGGCTCTGCTGCAGCTGGTTAATTCTTTCACTAAGAACGTCAGCCTGATGGTCTGTGGCCACGTCAGGACTGTACGTACCGGCTGTCTGTCATAATGTGATGAGCCAATGCAACTTCTACAACCACCACTCATGTTTTTTGTTTATTCAGGCGTCTCGTCGACCAAACTTTAAGGAGGTGTCCCAGGATTATGCTCGCTGTCGGCGCTGGCTCAGCAAGAAACGCATCAAGGCCTTTTATGCTCCTGTGTTTGCCGACAACTTGAGACAAGGGACACAGCTGCTCCTGCAGGTATGAAGACTTCATCTTTGTTGTTCCTCGTGATGTTTGCACCAAAACATTTTGTTCCATCGTCACATCTCTTTCTTCAGGCTGTTGGTTTGGGTCGCCTGAAGCCCAACACGCTGGTCATGGGGTTCAAAAACAACTGGAGCGATGGAGACATGAGAGACGTGGAGAATTACATCAACTCTATCCAGTAAGGACCGTCAAACAGAAAGACTAAAATAAATCTAATTTCTCATATATTTGGTTTAACATTGTTTTCTACACTCCAGTGACGCCTTTGACCTCCAGTTTGGAGTGGTGATCCTCAGACTTCAGGATGGACTGGACATCTCTCACATTCAGGGGCAAGGCACGTTCACAATCGTTTTTTCCAACACTGATTCATTTCATTCCTTTATTTTATTTCATGGTTTGTATTCCTGATTCCCTCTTTTTACATTTGTTCCAAGTGAAATGGAGACAAGTCTTCTGAAAACCTTTTTACAACGCGTCCATCCTCTGTGTTGCCCTTTCCTCTGTTTCAAGACTTGCTTTAGGAGTTTAACTTAAATTATTTTATTCTGCCAATCTGTGGTTAGCTTTAAGGCAACAGGTCCAGTAAGAAAACTGAGAGCAAATCCTTCTTGGCAATGAGACACTTCGACTCCCCGGGCTAGAGAGGAAACGTAATCTAGCAATTTTCTGTCTACCCCAGGGTCTCTCTTCCTTGTGGAACGTGTCCAGAAACCCTCCAGAAAAAACATATTTATAAGACACAATGTGACCGCACTAAAGAGGAAGCTTATTCCCAGATAGCAAAAGTTGTTAATCCAATGTTGAATTATGGTCAAAAAAGTTGATTTTTGGTTAAGGTCGACGATTGATAGTGAATCAACAAAACAATCATCCAGTTCCAGCCAAATAACCAATGTTGAAAAGATGCTATTGAGTCAGTAGCTGCGTTTCCATTGACCATGAAAATGCACAAATTAGAATTTCGAAAAAATATTTGCTCAATGGAAACACATCAATTAAAAAAAATTACATTTTTTGACAAAATGTTTTTGCGCTAGGATGAGGTGGATTTTCGGCCGTGTCGAAATTGGTATTTTTCGCAAAACTGCAATGGAAACACTTTTTTTTCGCATCACGGGAGTCACGTGATCAACAACTGGCTGTTTCTACTGGTGAAATAGACGATAACGAAGAAGATAACGGGAAGTAGAAGCAGTAGTAATATCACAGAAGTAGTAAAAGAAAGAATTAAACTCACCGACTACAATTTTCCAAAAACACAGCATACGTAGCCGCTCCCAAGTAGGGACATGTCTCTGGAAAGCCTTGATAAAAGACGCCGACGTCTCCGCTGATGATGAGTGCTAGGATCGCGGTATGGTATGTGTTTAAATCCATCGCCGCCATGTTTGTAAAGACTTATCGCAAGAACAAATGTATTCACGCGTGACTTTAATAGCGTTTCTTACTTAATGGAAAAATCGCAGTTGCGAAACTGTGTTTTTCGACATTAACAGAAAATTTACAAAGTTTTGCGCACATTTGAAATGGAAACGCAGCTAGTTTTTCATGTTTGAATTCTAATGATTGAAACACCAACGTCTAATCAATGCTGAATCAACATTGATATAGTATCAGTTATAACCTAACGTTGTTTCAACAAGTCACCGACCACTTTTTGTATCATTTCAATGTGGATTTAACATCATAGTTTGCTATCTGGGTGTTAGCCGGCTGTATCCTGGATCTTGTTCTTTCTGTCATGATTCACACCTGGTGAAACAGGTTGAAACGTAGATTGAGAGTTAAATCAAGAGCTTTGCCTTTTAGCTCAGCTTATTCCTCATTAAAACAAACCAGAGCAACACCCCATCACTGTCAATCTGTCCATCCATCCCCTGCTTTATCCCACAAGACTCCCAGACAAAATATTTTATCCCCAACCAGAGAACTTTCCATTTTTTACAATTCTTCGATCTGCAAAACCTCCATTGTAACGTGGCTGAGGGGTTTGAATGCCCCAGTTTTCCTTGGGGGTACGCTGTCTTGTAGGGTCTGTCATGACAAACTGACCTTAGGAGAGGGGTCAACTAAAGAGTGGAAGGTTTGGTTTGCCAGGATACCTCGCCCAGGGTTAGGGAAACCAGAGCACTCCTCTGGAGCCAAGCCTGGTGGTCAAACTTTGTCCACTGGAGCTCAGCTGAGAAGGAAGCCACCTCTACGTGGACCCACTATCTGATTGGAGGTTGGGTGGAAACTAGGTGAAAGTTGGCCTCTGGGCGTGCCGATCCCTGGCAACACAAGCTGATTCTAAGCGCTTAAGTTGTACAAAATACAGAAGTTAAAAGACTTTTTATTGGTGTTTGCCTTGCAGATGAGCTTCTATCGTCCAGCGAGAAGCCACCAAAAAGCAGCAAAGATGTTCAGATTTCTGTCAGTTTGGTTAAAGACTCTGATTCTGACTCCTGTCCTTCAAAAACCACCAGCAACCAAAGCAGCCCGCTCATCTTGAGAGGTAAACCAGGCGTTCAGCTGTTTGCTATTATTAGCTTTCCTTAATATCAGCATCCATCAGACACGAGTTCCAGTCATTTTCATTTAGACATCTCGTTTGTGTGTGTGTGTCATCTGCCATCTACAGATACCAAATCTCCTCTGAGTCTGACTGACCAGCGTCTCTTGGAGAGCAGCCAGATGTTTAAGAAGAAACAGGGTAAAGGAACCATCGACGTCTGGTGGCTGTTTGATGATGGAGGTCAGGTTTTAAGAACGCTCTACTTGTTGTTTTTTTTTTTTGCAACAATTAAAAAAAATAGGACTCATTTATTTGTGACTTTGTAGGTCTGACTCTGCTGATCCCATACCTGCTGACCACCAGGAGCAAGTGGGGCGACTGCAGGATCAGAGTCTTCATCGGTGGAAAGATTAACCGAATTGACCACGACCGCCGAGCGTGAGCCCACATCTGTTCTCCCAACCGGAGCCGAAACCTTTCGGTGTTTAAGTTTTGATGTTGACGGTTCATTCATCTTGTTTTCCAACCAGGATGGCCACGTTGCTCAGCAGGTTCAGAATCGACTTCTCTGACATCAACGTCCTCGGAGACATCAACGTGAAACCTAAAAAACACAAGTACGACCTCCAGAGTCTACCGCCTCCTTGAGTTTACCGACGTCTTCTCGGCTTGACGTTTACGACCCGTTGTTCTGTTCGACAGTAAGCTGAGCTTTAAGGAGCTGATCGAGCCGTACAGACTGAGGGAGGACGACATGGAGCAGGAGGCTGCGGAGAGGCTGAAGGCTCAGGAGCCCTGGAGGATCACTGACAACGAGCTGGAGCTCTACAAGGCCAAGGTCCGCTGTCTGCAGATACCCAGATTAGCACCAGGACTCTTTTGTTTAAAACTCCATTTCTGTGTTTGACCTGCAGACCAACCGTCAGATCAGGCTGAATGAGCTGCTGAAGGAGCACTCCAGCACCGCCAAGCTCATCGTCATGTAAGAACCTTTCTGTATATTCTCCTGATTTTCCACACCAGACTTGTTAAGTTTTATTTACAGATTCAAATCTGACAGCTGTGTCTGTGTTTGTGAGCAGAAGCATGCCTCTGGCCAGGAAGGGCACCGTGTCCAGCGCCCTCTACATGTGCTGGTTGGAGACTTTGTCCAAAGACCTCCCACCTCTGCTGCTGGTCCGAGGAAACCACCAGAGTGTCCTCACCTTCTACTCATAACACACAAACACCACACATACTCTGTCCACACACAGACACACACACAGCCGTTACCTGCACAACAACAGAAGAATGATCAGGCTTCGGGTTTTTTGCTGCGAGGAGATAAATATTTCTGCATTTTTGTTACTAACAAAACAATAAACAGAGACAGCATGATGTTTTCTTAACACCAGGCTGTTTGCTGAATTCTTTGTGCTTTAAATGAAGGAAAATTAACACCAGAAAGCGTTTATTATTTTTTAAATAATTCAGAATGTATGGTCTTATTTATACTTTTTTGTTTGTCTCTTAACTTTGTTTGTACACAATTTTATTAAAGAGTTAACAAAAACTGTTTCTTGTTGTTCTTTCAGTCAACATTAGTTTGAACATATTTTTTAAATCTTAGTTTTACCACAAATAACTTATTTTCTTTAAGGAAATTTATCCTTTGTAAAACTTTAAAAAATGTGATTATTCATACTTCAGTTGTTTATATTATAATGATGTATTAGTTTTTACTCTTCAGTAAAGGATGTGGATACATTTTCCACTTATTCACAACATGTATGTCTACATTGTCTGTGCAAAAGTCTTGATCCAGCCCTCTCTTTAAAATTATTTTGTACATCAACCAGATAAAAATACAGATATAAACATCATGATAACAGTTTAAAGCAGTGATTCACAAAGTTGAGGTTTGGACCTTAATATAGGCTAGGTCATGAAACGCCAATATAAGATTTTAAAACATGTCTACAGCCAGGAAACCAGTTATTTCAATAAAATCATTCTTAGTCATATTAAGCTCTTAAAAACATTGTTCTTAATAAATGCAATTAATATAAAATGATGTTTTTTATTTTTATTTTTTAGTAATGCTTGTATACGTCAACTTGTAGGTTTAAAATTGAAAAATTTGAAAACACTTGTTTGAACCTTTTCTTTTAAGGTAATCATTGCAAACTTTAAAATCAAACATTAAAAGGGTTACTTTAAACTATATCAAATGGTTCAGTTTGTAAGATTTTTATTTATTTACTTGAAAAAGAATAAGAGATTTTGACATGCAGTATTTGCGTCAACACTCATAATTCCTACAGTTTTTGAAGCACCGGAACGCCGCACAGTTCTAGTTAGCGACTGTGGCCCTTGAACGCAACTCTTCACGGTTTCTCCACCAACAGCAGCAGCAGACAGGTAACTGACGAGCCGGAAAGCAGCGGACACAAGGTGAGGTGACGCTTCAGTTTTATATTTTTCACCTGTAACTAAATTATTTAATGTTCTTTGACTTAACTCTCGGATAAACCACAACAAGCTCCTGCGGTTCGTGTTGTCATGTCCAGCACGGTTAGTTAATGAGTAAGCTGCCAGTAAAACCAAGATAAAATGTAGCCTAAACATCGGTTAATGACTGTAAATAAACCTGAAGGAGTTCAACGTTATTATTAAAGTGTTATTAAAACCGAAACTTTGCTTGTTTTCGAGGCGTTTTAGCATGTGCTTTTATTTTGTAATGTTTCGAGATTTGGTGGGCGTGGCACAGTAATGATTGACAACTTTCTCTACCAATAAGAGGAAGAGGAGATATTAAAGGCGCAGAGTCCCAGTAATTCATTTCTAGTAGATGGTTTTTAAACTAATAATTTGCTTTATAAATGCTTAATTTGCTTTTTGAAGTGATGATAATGTAGATAATTTCTATTAATAATAAATTTTATTTGATTGTGCTCGACAATGTAAGAATAATCAGTTTATTTCTACTCTGCACAACCAAACACTTAATGTTTACTGCATAGACAATAATATATAACTAAGCTTGCAATAACTATAAAACTAAAGTATATTAGTAAATGTATGTTTTGCTAATAAAATAAAAATTTAGATTTAGAGATTCATCATTTATTGCAAGGTTTTATATTAAGCAGCACTGTTTTTCTGTGTTTTACTGTTTTCCCTATACCAGTACTTTTATAGTTTTAATTACAAAATGATTTTGCTGTGCTAACATTAATTATATTTGATGCAGTGAAGTGAAACATTTATAGTTTTTATCAGCCAGGATGACCAGTTTTCAGCTGAGCGCGATGGAGGACATGGTGGAGAAGTTTCTGGACGCCGCAGCGAGAGGAGACCTGACCCAGGTGTCCTCTCATCTGTCCCGCGTCCCCTCGCTCATCAACCGGACAGGATGCAGCGGCTGGACGGCGCTGATGCTCGCAGCGCGCAACGGCCACTACCAGGTGGCGGAGATGCTGGTGTCCCTCGGGTACGTGTGGTGTTCTGCTGGTGAGTGGACAAATTAAAGAAGTAAAATAAGCTGAAGCATGAAAAGAATCTGCTTTTTTCTGTCTTAAGTTGTGACAAGTTCTCCGTGAACGCTTCCTCTCAAACCGCCTACGATATCGCCAAGTTTTGGGGCCACCGACACATCGCCGGCCTGCTGAGCCGCTCAGAGGGCCGGCGCGTCCTGCCGGGCGGCGAACCCCACCTGCAGGAGAACTACTTCAGCAGGGAGACGCTGGACCGGCTGAGTGCAAGGAGGACCGACGAGGTCTGGTTAGAGGCCAAACAGAAGGACCCAGATACCGTCTACCTCCTGTTCTCCAACCTCAGCCCTATGGTCAGCGCGTCGCAGGAGGACGACGATGAGGTACGTGACTCGACTCAGGCTGATCCAAACAAGGTTAGAATAGTTCTGGATTTTTCATTATAGTTTAGTTTTATTTTGTTGAGACTTTTTTTCTTGGAATTCAGTTAGTTACCTCCGCCAAGGGCGAGGTAATCATTTTGGTTGCGTCTGTCTGTCTGTCTGTGTGTGTGTGTGTGTGTGTGTGTGTGTGTGTGTGTG
>NW_013952519.1:1513039-1515662 GCF_001266775.1 Austrofundulus limnaeus | reverse complement strand
GGCCTCAAAGTTTGGAGACGGGGGGAGCCAGGAAGCACTTTATAAAGAGAGTCAAACCATTACAAACTCATACAAGACATATATGTGTATAAATACACAACATTAGCAGCTGCTCTCTCCCCGAGGGAGGGGCGGCAACATGCGCTCACGTGACCCAAAGAACGGATCGGCCAAATGGACGGACGTATCTGCCGATACGAAACAGGGAAAAAAATGTAAATATCGGCCAAAAATATCGGCCGGCCGGTGTATCGGTCGACCCCTAGTTTTTAGTTAGTTATCGTTTTTTTTCTTCATTTTATTACAGTTTTTATTTATTTTTAGTTAACTAAAATGTTTTTTCAATGTCAGATTTCATTATTTAGTTAGTTTTATTGAACTATAATAACCCTGGATCCGACGGGGCGTCGCTGTAAACTAACATCTTCCTGTTTCCAACAGGGTCACATCCAGCTCTGTCGGCTCAGATACGAGGCGGTTAAAGACCTCCTTGAGAAACCCTCCACTGTGCTCATCTTCCTCGGAATGGAGAGGATGAAGAACCCCTCCTCCTCGCAGACCTCGGAGCCTCCGGTCTGGTTCGCCGTCAGCACAGACGAAGACCCAGCCGAGCTCCTGAGACGCTGCAGAGAGGCGACCTGCTCGTTCCCGAAGAGCGGGAACAGAGACCTGCTGAAGTTCAGCGAGGAAGACGCAGGTGAGGAAGACTCAAACGTCCTGTTTCCTCCTCGTCCACCTCTGTCTGAGCCCTTCTGTTGTTCAGGCGTCGTGGCGCAGGCTCGGTCCGTGCTTGCCTGGCACAGCCGCTACAGTTTCTGCCCCACGTGTGGCAGCGGGACCCGCCTGGAGCAGGGGGGCTACAAGAGGAGCTGCCTGAACTCTGAGTGCAGGAGCCAGCAGGGGGTCCACAACACCTGCTACCCACGAGTCGGTAAGAACCTCCAGACTTCCTCCTGACTGGTCAGATAGCAGCGCTCTACTACCTGATGCTGTTAAAGATTAATGAACAGGTGGACCTCTCTGATGTACCAGTAGAGGGCGCTCTCATACCAACAAAACACATGGACCATGATTTTAGAGCCACAAATACTTCATTTCATTTTAATAATGACCAAAAACAAAAAGAAGCTTTAGGTCATGGATGGATATCTGAAATGATGGAAGGGGCCACAATTTTTTTCTCGACACCGGAAGTTCACATAGTTCTGCACACGTACCCAAATTTACTAAAACTGCCATTTTAAAAATATTTATGTACATATATGTTTGCTAAACCAACATACCATACAGTAGCATGTATAACAATTGTACTCTTGTTTAATAAATATGACTGCAAAAGGTTTGAAGCAAAAACACTTAATTTAATGAACTGAAGTTTAACAATTCAGTTCAGTTCAATTCAGTTTATTTATATAGCAGCAAGTCACAACATATGTTGTCTCAGGACACTGTACATAAAAAGAACAATGTAAAGAAGAAACCAGCAGATTGTGTTGAATCACTTCATCACAGTCTCCCATCCTGAGCAAACGGTGGAGAGGAAAAACTCRCTGCTAATCAGGAAGAAACCTCCAGCAGAACCAGGCTCAGGACAGGAGACCATCTGCCTCGACCGGCTGGTTGGAGGACAGGAAAGAGACACAGGTAAACACAGAAGAACTGGTCCAGGACTGGTCCAGGACTGGTGTGACAGTTCTGGTTATTTGATGCTTTATTGTTATTAATTTTGAATGATAGAGTTGGGCGCCAGTCAGGTCTCCCTCTTGACATGTAGGATATTTTTAACCAGTTTGAGATGTTACTGTATTTAACTTATATATATTTGGTTTAGAGTTATTTTTAATTTAACCATTCACACAAAGACATACATTTATATGAAATAAAACATATACCCTTTCAACCTTAATCAGTGACAAATGTTTTAAACAAAAGAAAGTGAGCACAAACAATGGAGTCTTACTTTTCAAAATATATTATTTACAAACAACAAAAAAATACAAATACAAAACAATACAAAATATATCACCTCCCAGTGTCCATGTGTGGTGTTAAAACCACTGTTCTTCAAAAGTTCAGGCTTGGCTAACAAGCAAAAGTTCAGGAGGCTCAACTCCACACAAAAATAAGGTTGACTTGTCTTTACAAGTGCCAGACTTGATGCAGGTCAAGGTCATACCTGACAGATTCCAAGGGAGAAAACAAAACACTCCCAAACAAAAACCACACCCACAAAAAGAAACTCCTCACACAAAAACTATTCACACACAAAAACGCCACATCCAGGGAGGTTTTGCAGTTGAGTGTGTTTTAGGAAGGCTGTTGTGTTCTAAGTTTTGAGGTTTTTAGTTTTGTTTTGGTGAGAGTTTTACTGCGGTGGGGAACGATACAGCAGAATTTGTTTGTTTGGTTCAGCTTCAGCACACATCCACAAACTCAACGATTGATTAATTATATCCTCGGAGGGATTAAACACCTCTTTAAGGAGCTTTTACACAGGTTTTGGAGAGCTGCTCAGTCGAGTCTGGCCATCGAGTGAATGAACACAACACAGAGTGTGTGTGTGTGTGTGTGTGTGTGTGTGTGTGTGTGTGTGTGTGTGTGTGTGTGTGTGTGTGTGTGTGTG
>NW_013952519.1:1510673-1512532 GCF_001266775.1 Austrofundulus limnaeus | reverse complement strand
CAGCTCGTTTACACACTTTTCCTGAAGATAGAAGAGTTTGTTGAATCTGACGTGACATGTTCGTACGAACCCTTTGTACGAACAAAAGTAGGATAAGAATACGAACATGTTCTTGCATGAGGCCCAATGACTCTATGCAGACTAAACACATCTAATTAATTTGCCTTAAAATTTTATGAACAAATGGTTTACCTCCCAAAATAAAAGTTTTTTTTTTTACTTAAAAACTCCTATTGTAGCTCTTAAATTCTAAAAACTGCTTTTAGTGCTTTTTTAAAGTAAAATTTTATTTTATTTTTTTATTTTACTGGACCAGACGAAGGTGAATCGCAAACTACCTGTGGCCCACGGGCCACCAGTTGCCCATCCCTGTTTTAGGTTATTAGATACCATTTTAAAAGCTTAAGGCAGTATCACACAAAATTGTGTTAAAAATGCACAAATTCTTACTTAAAAGCTCATATAGATGTTTTTTAGAACCGCTTGCATCAAATACGAAGGAATATGAAGAAACTGCAACATTCCTGAAACAGTTGTGTCAAATATTTTGAATGTAGTTTATTCCTGGAGTTATTATTATTATTATTATTATTATTATTATTATTATTATTTGTCTCAGTTTGATTCCAAATTATTTTTCATAATTCAACAAACCCTCCAACACTTTCTGAGTTACAAAAGAAAAAAAAAGGACTCCAGATGCAACAGTTCTGACAATATTTGCTCAATTATTCCCAAATTTAAAAAAAATTAAAAATACAGCTGATTGTTGTATGTTTTTTAGATTTTTTGAACAGATTTTAAAACGTCAAATTGTACGTGTATCTTAATGAGTAAATGTGTGTTTTCAGACCCGGTGGTCATCATGTTGGTGATCCACCCTGATGGGAACCAGTGTTTACTGGGCAGGAAGAAGGTCTTCCCTGCAGGCTTGTTCTCTTGTTTGTCAGGATTCGTGGAGCCCGGTAAGCTAATAAGCTAACGCCAAACGTGATCTCTGCATCCAGTCACGCAGTCGTAACGTGACGCAGCTCCTCTGCAGGCGAGGCCATCGAGGAGGCGGTGAGGAGGGAGGTGGAGGAGGAGAGCGGCGTGAAGGTGGGTCCGGTCCAGTACGTGTCCTGTCAGCCCTGGCCCATGCCCTCCAACCTGATGCTGGGCTGCCTCGCCGCCGCCGTCTCCACCGACATCAAGGTGGACGAGACGGAGCTGGAAGAGGCTCGCTGGTTTCCACGTCAGCAGGTTAAAGAGTTCTTTATTGTGTTTCTATTGGTTAGAGGTTGACCAATAGGATTTTTTAATAGCAGTCGTTGATCTTGGATTTTTTATATTTAAAAACAAAAATCTGATTATCTTTTCGTCTTCAGGTGATCGATTCCTTGTTCAGAGGCGCCAGCTCGACTTTAATTGTCCCCCCAAGACAAACCATCGCCCACCAGCTGATCAGACACTGGATCAGTGTGAACTCGAACCTCTGATCGGATTCAGGACGACAAACCAACGTCTGACCAACAGGACGTGGAGACTGAGTCACGTGATGCTTAAAAATAGATTTTTATTAACTGTTAAAAACAAAAACTCAGAAACAAACAGCAAACATCTGCAAACAGGAGGTATTTTCTTCAAGACGTTTTTACACCAAGGAGTAAAAAATAATATATCAGGTGTTTTAACGACCCGGGGTTATTATAAAATAAATAAATGATCTGTGTTCTTGGATGTAGGTGAACAAAACATGTTGATTTGACTTGGTTTTAACAGAAAAATGTAAATGATTGATGATCTAAAAAAAAACAAGACTGTAAATAAATGGTTTGTCAATGATGCATTTCCTGTACACTTCTTTACAGCAGTGGTTC
>NW_013952519.1:1501484-1509218 GCF_001266775.1 Austrofundulus limnaeus | reverse complement strand
GTTGTGAACCACTGATCTACAATAAAATCAAAATGATGTATTTTCTTTAAAATACAGATAAAATCCTGAAATAATCCACTCAGCACTGTTACTTTAAAAAATGGTATGATTACTTTGACTTTTATTTTTTATTTTTAACAAATTCAACTTCAGCTGCGTTGTTTTTGCCTTCATTGGTGTTTGTTAGCTGGAGTTATAAATGTTATCTAATCTATAGCTTTTGGAGTCAATCCAATCCAAGATGGCTGCCACAGCTGGTTGATGTTAGGAAACAAAAACAGAGCTACAACTCAGATTTAGATGTGTTAGAAGTTGAGTCATTCCCAACATACTCAGATCCCACCTGAGATTAACTAATCCTAACAATAATCTGATTTTAGAAAGAACTTGGGTGATTTTATAAAAAAGGAAGAAGCTGTGATGATTTTTTCAGCTCTGAGGCTTCAGTTTGTTTCGGAGCTGATGGTCTCTTCAGTTTGGGTCCTGATGTTGGTCAGATAATCCATCTCACAGACCAGATCTGTGTCAACGTGACCGTAGGACTGAAGGGTGAGCAGCTGCTGCGCTCTGATTGGCCCGGCGTCGATGACGCTCGCCACGCTCAGACCGAAGGTCAACGTCTGAACCCCGAGGCCGCCGATCGACCGAGGGGACACGTCCTCATTCAGCTCCTCAGGTGAAGACCGGTCGTTTGGGCCGACCAGGACCAGACTTTTGTTTTTGAGGACGTCCGTCACCTCCAAGTCTTTCATGTCCAGGACCATCTTCTCTGCGCAGTCCTGAGGGGAGGGATATGAAACAGGGTTAGGGCCACTGGAAAAAAAATACTAATCTGACTTTAATCTCAGAATTCTGAGATTATGTCACTTTTTTTTCCCAGTGGGCCTAACCCGAACCACAAACATGCAGATAAAACTCAAGACTGTTCAGTGTTTCTATCTGATGTCAGTTCTGCAGAGTTGTAAAGTAACCAAATTCAAATACTTTCTTACTGTATTTAAGTAGAATTTTTGTGTATCTGTACTTTACTTGAGTAATTATTTTTCAGACTATTTTTTACTTCTACTTCTCACGTGTTCACACAATTATCTGTACTTTTTACTCCTTAATTCTTTTTAAAAAGGCAAGGAGTAGAAGTCATTATTTCATTTTTGCTTGTTTACATTCAGCTTGTTATTGTAAAAAAATAAATACTATCCATCTAAACTGTGCCTCCTAGACAGAGTGAATTTAATTGGTTGAATGAGAAGTATAAATATATAAAGTTCTGATACTGTATTAGTTTGTACACAAACAAATCATGTCACACTCCAGCAGGACATAATTACTAAAATAAAAGGCGTGTACAGTATTTAAGAAGTATTTGTATTTCATGAATTATACTGTTGTATTTTGTAGAAAAGCTTTGTGCAGCCTTGATATATGTATATAAACTGAAACAGCTGGACTAGTGCCTCCTAAATTTAACATAAACTAATTATTTTAATACAGTAAAGTCATTTCTGCAGTTTTTGGGGAGGTCACCTCCTAATAAATGTCCTTACAGAAAATCTAACTGCTCATTTTAAATCAATACTTTTACTTTTAATACTTAAGTACAAAAAATATCATATTCTTTAAGACTTTTACTCAAGTAATATTCTTAAAGGAGACTTTAACTTTTACCAAAGTAATTTTTTGGTAAGATACTTGCAGAGTTGTATAAAGTACCACAAAGTGATACTTGAGTAAAAGTATAAGTATCTTACCAAAAAATTACTTTGGTAAAAGTTAAAGTGTCCTTTAGAAATATTACTTGAGTAAAAGTGTGATATTTTTTGTACTTACGTATTAAAAGTATAGATTTAAAATGAGCAGTTAGATTTTCTGTAAGGACATTTATTAGGAGGTGACCTCCCAAAATACAATACAGAAATGACTTTATTGAATTAAAATAATGAATTAATGTTACATTTAGGATGCACTAGTCCAGCTGTTTCAGTTTATATACATATATCAAGGCTGCACAAACATTTTCACCAAAATAAAAATCTATCTGAGCTGCGGCCAAATGTAATAATATAATTCATGAAATACAAATACTTCTTAAGTACAGTCTTTTTATTTTAATGATTATGTCCTGCTGGAGTGTGACATGATTTGTTTGTGTACAAACTAATACAGTATCAGAATTTTATACATTTATACTTCTCATTCAACCACAATTAAATTAACTATCTAGGAGGCACAGTTTATATGGATAGTATTTATTTTTTACAATAACAAGCTGAATGAAAACAAGCAAAAATGAAATAAAAGTAACGACTTTCTACTTCTTGTCTTTATGTAAGGAGTAAAAAGTACAGATAATTGTGTGAAAATGTAAGAAGTAGAAGTAAAAATTAGTCTGAAAAATAATTACTCAAGTAAAGTACAGATACACAAAAATTCTACTTAATTACAGTGAAGAAGCATTTGTACTTAGTTACGTTACAACTCTGGATACTTGTACTTTTACTCAAGTATCAGTTTTTGGTACTTTATACAACACTGCAGTTCTGTAAAAGCTTTCTTCCAGTTTTCCTTTTGCATCTATTTGCCTCAACGATTTGTGATCATAAGACATTTTTAAAAAGCTTTATGTTTGCAGCTTTAGCACACGCTTGGAATAAAAAAAATCAAAATAAAAGCCATCAGGTTACCTCTGGGTTCGGGTTCATCAGCCACTGACCTGTCGAGCTCAGTCGAGGGCTGGAGATGTAAGGGAAGAAGTACGACTTGTACCTGCAGACAAATGTTCACTGTGAAGCAAACTGAAATAACTCCAGATGAAGTGGAGACAATAAGAGCAGGCTCTCACACAGTCCTGGACAGGATGGAGATGATCACCACCGTGACGGTCAGCAGCAGGAGAGGCGTCGCCGTTGCCACAGCTGGAGCCTCATCTGGACAAACAGTTCAGCTTTCATTTTATTTCCTTCGAAAACAAAACACAAAAAACAACCTGAACCGACTCTTTAATTTGCTGCTTCGACCAGTGGATCGCACCGAAATATGTGCTGACGGTAAGAATGCTTCTGGAAACGTTATCGGCCTGCAGCAGGACAGAATACTCCGTGTTGGGGGTCAGGTTGAAGAAGGTGTGCTGTAGTTGGTCCGGCCACAAAGACACAGCTTAAAGAGACAAACTATTTTTACACAATTTCAGATATGATTTAAACTGATGCTTGTTTCAGGAGAAATCCTACTCTGTTTGTGAGAGTCTCTCCTCAGCACTGCCCTGTAGCTCTCCACTCTGATTGGTTCAGACTTCAGTTGCCACGCCCACATTATGGTCACTGTTGTTTTGGTCACGCTGACGACTCTCAGGCTGATGGCTTCCATCAGTGCTGTGGAAACAAAACAAACAAAAAGCTCTGACTTTTATGGACTTTTATCCTTTTTAAAGTTTGTGTTCAGAGAGAAAATCGTTTCATGTGGCCGAAAAGTGACGTCATGCTGCAAAACACACAAACATTCACCTCCCTGCTGCAGACTGGCTGTCAGAGACTGAGGAGGTCCACAAAGCTGGAGGTGGACCGGGAACACACTGATCAGGTAGGACTCCTCAGGGTCAACATCTGCAGAAATACACAGATTAATACTATAAACAAGATGTATCTGTGTAGTGATAAACTCCTCTGGTTAACAATAACGATGTGTTTCTGTGAGACTGAAGACGTTCAGTGTTTCACTGCAGCTGAAAATCAAAACTAACCAGAAACAAACTGAAGGATTTCACGGGATTCTGTTAAAGAAACTGAAAACTAAGATATTATAGTTAAAAGTAGCAAAAAGCTAAGTAAAAAAAAGAGTCAAATTGTAAAGTCCAAAATGAATCAAGCTTACAGAATTTTTCTTCTCTTCTTAAGAAAATTTGAACAATCAGTAAAATGTATGAAAAACTGAGAACTGACTGAGAATTTACTGTGCAATGTTTTTAGTACCACACTTTACAATAAGGCTCCCCTTATAGAAGGCTTATAAAGAGTTTATAGATAGGTTACTAATTCATCTGTAAAGTTTACACTTTATAAATCATTAGCAACGCGCTAGCCATGCCCAATCCAGTAATATATATCAATGACTTGGCCCCTCAATGAATATTGTGACCCCTGATGGCCCCTTACTCAAAAAAAAAAAAAAAATCCTAGATCCGACACTGCTAAAAGCTAAAATTAACAAAAAGGAAGATAAAAGAAGCAAAAGGACAGAAAATAGTTAATAATTAAAAGTAGCAAAGGGGTAGCTAAAAGATGCAAAAGGTAAGCAAAAAGTAGCTAAAGCCTTGCCAAAAGTGTCAAAGCTAAAATTAGCAGAAAGTAAGCTAAAATAAACAAAAGGACAGGAAAGTAGCTGAAAACTAAAAGCAGTAAAAGGGATAAAGGTAACAAAAAGCTTGCTAAAATCTAAGGGGCCAAAAGGCCAGTGAGAGGTTTTATTTTTTTTTCTCACTTCAGCCTTCAGAGGAGTCGGACCTGGTTTTTGGCTCTCTCCAGAACCTGTCCCCCCAACCCCCACTCTGATTGCTAATCTTTCAAGCTTTTTTCACCCACCATCCGAAACAAAAAGGAATTACGAATTTGGTAAAATGATCTCTGAACGAAACCGACACTATTTTTCCCACATTAAGACTGGAACAAGGGGAAAGAAGCTGTCTGACTGGAAAGGTTGCTGCGGGGCGGATCAGTGATTCTTGGAGGAGCTGCAACCTGATGTGACTCGCAGCATTTTCCATTGAAGACGTGGATGATTTGTACATATTTGGATTTATGATAACTGGATGATTTCTGCTGATTGGAGGAGGTGGATTCCTGATATATCAAAAAGTAAAAGCGTTGAGAAGCTGTCGGGCGCAGTGGAAGGATTCTGCTGGGCTGGGAGCACACTGACTCAGCTGCTCGGGGAGATAAATCACAAACTGGATGTGATTCTGATGAGGATTGCAGTCCATGAGCGAGCCTCTGGCATGTAGGATTATATCTGGGTGAAGCTTCAGACGGTGAGAGGTGAGGAAGACCCTGAATTTGGCTGATTGGATTTTTTTTGCCACTTTCAGAGATGCAGTAAGACACTGAAGGCAGCAGGAAATTCAAGGCTGCTTTGTTCCACAACAATTGTGTTTATCTATTGGCTCCCAGCAGCACGGCCTCGACTGCCATGCTATATAAACTCCCCAAGTATGATATGTCAACAAGGGCTTGATTTCCTCCCACCCCATCACTCATGTTGGACCTGGCCTGTGAATCCAAGGCAGAGAAGGAGACTCTTAACTCTGGTGAGTCGAGACGATAACATCATGTGACTCTAAACTCTGGGGGGCCTATGGTCGGGCCCTATACGGAGACTCACCCTCAACGTCACCGACTCCACTGATCTCCGCCCCATCTCATGTGTTATCTGACCTAAACTCCCTCCCTGCCCCGGGCTGTCTTGCTCTATCACGAGTCATTTTTTTGTGCATATGCCCCTGTGTTTCTAATGTAAACATAGGATCAGAGCAACTTTTTAACTCAACTTTCCAGCTGTTTAAAAGGTAGCGCGACCCAGTTGCTGCATTGCCTGCTCACCTGTTCCCCCATGTTTTGTCATGTCTGTTTTCTTGAATGGGCGTTCTTAACTGCATTTCGTTCCACACCGCATCCCTGATGTTATGTTTGAATGACAAAAAAGAGAATCTGAATCGGAATCATAAAAGTAGCAAAAGCATCAGAAGGATCGCTCAAAGCTAAAACCAGCAAAAAAAATTAGCTAAATGTAGTGGAATGTTAGCTGAAAACCAACATAAGAAAGCAAAATCAGAGCCAGTTTGCTGAAGTATTTTTGAATGAACTTTAAAATGTGTTTGAAGGAGTTGAACAAATCAAAATGTATTTCTTTAAGGAAATTATTTGTAAATGAAATTTTTGGAAAAATGTAAAAGCTTTTTTTTAAAATCAGCACTCAAACAGGCAGAAGTAGATAGATTGCAAAAAATCTACAAAAGAAGAAGAAGAAGAAGAAGAAGAAGAAGAAAGCAGATGCATTAAAGTGTGAATGGTAGTTTTGTAATCTGCTACAGATTATCTGTAATGTTGAAGCATCTTGTCAGATTAAAGCATTCAGACCCTGGATGATGAAATAGGAGGTAGTGAAGCCGTCGACTCTGGTCCAGCCTCTGGTGGACGGACGTGTCTCTGAGCTCCACTCAACAACAACATGGCTGACAGCAGAGGACGAGGAGGGACAGGACGCCCACTGAACCAGAAGACTTTGGGATTTTGGATAACAGCTTGAAATCCACAGATTTCTCAGAGACGGAAGAGCTGCAGAAAACAGAAACAGAATTATTTAAATGCAGCATTTTATATTTAAATAAATGTCAGTTCATCATGTCTGATTTAAAGAGTCAGTCAGGCTGATGATCTAATAACAAAACAAATCAAATAAATGATCACGTCAGACTACAGAACACAAGAATAAATAAAAACCTTTAGTTGCAACCACTGATTAAATGTCATAAAGACGTTAAAAAAAACAAAGTCTTGTCTTGTTTAGTGAAATTATTCAGCAGAAGATGTAACAAAATCTTACATAAAGGTAACATTTCTGCACAGTTTCTTTATATTTTCCTAAATAAACAAAAGTTTCACACTAAAAGTTGAAACTTTTCCCAACATCGCCTCATCTTTACTCAAACACCCGAGGCCATTAGCCTTTCTGCAGAAAAGTTTATCGGACATCTTGTCACTTCCTCCTCTAATAAAAACTCACAAACATGCTCAGGATGTTGCAAAACGGAAGAAGCAGAAGATAAAAATATGATTTTGCAGCTCAGAAACCTCCTCCAGTCTGTTTTAGGGGACCTTTATGAAACTGGTGAGGCTTGCAAATAAACTCCAAACTCAAAATAGGTAAATGTCAAAATGTAAATTAGGTATAATTACATAATTTGCAAATCTCAAACTCATATTTTATTCCCAACACATCAGATGTTTAAGCTGAGAAGTTGTACCATGTTTTGTGTGCACAAAAGTGCAGCAACACATCTCAAAAGATTTACAAGAAAAGGTTCTGTAAAAATAAGGAGCTTTTTGTTAGACATTAGTTCAGTGACGGAGGTTAAAACCAGCATTTTAGAAACTGTTAGAAATAAAAACTGGCAGAGATTCATCAGTCTGAAAAATATTCATATGTTTGACAACTTTTGTGTTAAACACTGGACCGAAGGCAGGGGCGGAGCTAGACTTTTTTGCAAGGGGTGGCAAAGGTGAATCACGCACTCTGGATTTGAAAATTCAAGATGGCCACCACACCACTTTCAGCTGTTTTAAGAAATATTGAGCAGAAATTATGTGTGATCACAGCAAAGAATGATTTAAAAAAACCTGCTGAATACTAGTTGCAACTTTTTATTCAGCCGTTTTTGGACGCATAAACCTGAAGATTATTTTAAAATTAGCCAAAAACAATTTTTTTTTACCAAATTCTAAATGCTGATCAAAACTTTGAGATGGCCACCACAGCTAACTCTAAAATAGTTAATAATTCAGCCTTTTTAAGACTTAATGAGATTAAATTTGTTGTGGAGTAGCTAAGAATGATAACACGCTAATTCCAAATTAAATAAACCAACCATGAAGGCTAATGCTAATTTTACAAAGAGCTATAATTCAGCCACATTTAAACATACACTTTTGAAAATTTATACAGTAGAATAAGAGAACAATCTAACAA
>NW_013952519.1:1498037-1500588 GCF_001266775.1 Austrofundulus limnaeus | reverse complement strand
GTGAAAATTTCATGTCATTAGCACCTCTAGTAATATATTTACTGAGAAAAATGGTGACGTGTTCAATACTTATTTTACCCGCTGTATTATTGGTCCGATATTAGCATTAAAAAATGTAAAATCTCTACTTTTCGGTAACAGTTTTTCTTCTGATGACAAAAGCCCGATAAATTAACGCCTGGATTTGACCAAAATGTGTCAATAAATGCTTGTGGTCCAGAGACGTTCACCAGCCTGCAATTGATGATAGACTGATTATCTCAGGGAGAACATGATCCAAACTACTGTTTGAGACAAAATGTTAAAAAGAAATATGGCACTTTGTCCATAACTTCAGTGAAATGATTTTTATTTTGTGCAGACATTGTTTCCCTTTGGAATGAATCCAGTGGGGTATCAAAAAGCAGGCATAATGTCCCTGACAGGAAACATGTGATGTCACCTTAATATCGGTTTGTAATATCAGTTAATATCGAAATCGAAAATTAAGTGTTGAACAACATTGAAATATCGAATATCGGCAAAAAGTCAATATCGAGCATCTCTAGTTCTTGTATTAGTTTTTTAAGTAATTTGAATAAACATATTTGCCAATGCATCCTCCAGCTTATGATGTTCCTGTGAGTTAACTAACCAGCAGGTATTTGGTCACTAGTTAAAGCGTCTGAGGTGTAGAAAAAAAACACGTCTTCTTGTTGAAGTGGAACTGCTGTTTGCCCGGATAAAGATGACTCTTGAAACAGGCTGGTTTGAACAGCAAGCACCTTTATTTTAGCAGTTCAAGGAGATACAGCCTAAAACCAAATTGTGGCCTCCAACCAAATAATTTTGCCAAGTAAGAAAGATGGAGAACGAAGGCCAAGAGCGGGGGTGTACAGGGCTCTTTATACATTCGACAGATGTACATAAATCTTGTCACGGTATACCTCAAGCGTTCTTGTGTCCTAATATGGTGATGTGTGTGGAACTCTGAAGCTGGATGGCTGATGGACCACACGTCTGCATTCCTGAGACAAACCCCACTCTTAGGACACTACACGTCCATTATAGCAACACCCTCCTAAAATAATTGTGTAACTCCTTTTTGCAAACTAAAATCTTGGACGATTATTTTAGGACGACGATAATATGTGTCTCCAACCTGCTGCTACCTGTTGATTGTTTTTCACGGGAGCTACTGAGAGAAGCTAACGTGTCAAGATAGTCATAGTTAGCATCTTGTGTGAGTTTGATTCATGCAGTTTTTCCCTTGAGAAGTATTCCTCCTGTTTTATCACTTGTTTCCACTACAAAACACTTGATTTTATTTTTCTCACAGTCATTTTCAAAGAAATCCCAAAGTGGACGTCACTGTTTTCTCCTAACTTTTGTTGTCATTTGGCAGGTGATGCTGAGCAGCAGATTGTAAACAAGTGTTGTTACAGACCATGAGGTGCTGTAAGCTGCCCGCAGCTAATGTGAAACTACTCAATTTGAAAAAATAAAATATAATAAATAAGATCAAATGGCTCCAAACAAATAGACAAACACTAAAACTAAGGATATTCTATCTATAATTTAGTTAGTTTTATAAAAATATTATACAGTTTTAGCTAGTTGTCGTTTTTCATTTTATTACAGTTTTTATTTATTTTATTAACGAAAATGTTTTTTCAATTTCAGTTTTCGTTATTTAGTTAGTTTTAGTGAACTATAATAACCCTGGCGGGGTGGAGGTGGGGTGAACACGCCTTTAGACCTGGATCTGTGAGATGATTGGTTCGGTGAGGCGAGGATCTGATGCTGATTGGCTGCAGCTGGGAGCGGGACGCAGTGACTGGATGGAGCAGGTGAGCTGCAGAGAGTCTTTCAGTTTCAGTTTGCATATAAGCCTCATCTCTGATGACCCTCACCTCGGTCCAGAGTCCTCCCGCTCATGCCGGAGCTCCAGTCACTCCAGAAGCCGGACTCTCCTCTGCAGGCCACAGCTGCTGTGTACACATTAAAGGGCAGCAGGTTTCTGATGGTGTAGTTCACGTTCTGATCTGCATGTGCAGAAACAACATCTGCTATCTGAAGAAAAAGGAAAAAAAAGATGATTATTTACAGAAATTACTTTAAATTTCCACATCTGCAGGTTTGAAACACTAAAAAACTAATTTAATTGTCCCCAAATAAATAAAATCCAAAGTAATCCAACAATGTGACCTTTGACCCCCTCTTCCCTCCATCCACCACATGAGGACCTGGGGTCTCATTTATAAAGGATTGCGTGGAAACCATACTAAAAGTAAACGTACGGCCAAAAGGCGGAAATGGCATACGCCAAAAAAATTCAGAGTTATAAAACAGTACGTACGCATGTTTCTGCGCATCTTTCCTTTATAAATCACAGCCGCACATCAGAGTTTGTGCACGAGGTCCCGCCACAGATTCTACCCTCTACACGCCCACACTCAACCATAAACAGTCAATGTAAAGTACCTCATGAATGTTAAGATGTATTTAAATCAGTCAGCTGATCAGTGTCAACAAAAGTGATTGGTTCAGACGCTCCGTCGTGCGTCTGGAG
>NW_013952519.1:1493565-1494937 GCF_001266775.1 Austrofundulus limnaeus | reverse complement strand
GTCCAAGATTAACCTTCAGGGTGGATATAGCTCGCTAGCAGCCTCGCACCGAGGACCTATCCACATCATCATTTACCCAGAATGCTTTGAGTGTAAATAAAATGGCTCCGTCCGTGTTAAAATATATTTTTAAAAATTTACAAACTAATCAGCCTACAGTATTTTTACAGTATTTATTTTACAGTTAAAATAAATGTTTATCAAATAAAGTCTAATGTTACAACTAATCAAGGATCCCTTTAAATCTGACCTGGGTCCAGGTTGGAGCCTTGTTGAGTCTGTAGCGGAGCCGACAGCCGCCGTCGACGCTGCTGTTCCACGACACGACCAGAGAGTCCTCAGTGGACCCCAGAACCGTTAAAATTGACCGAAGGGGTTTGACTGAGGAGACGAGACAAAGATTCAGTTTTTGGTTGGACTCATCCAGAACATTTAAAGAGCTTTATGATCAAAATAATCTAATAAATACAAAAAATAATAATAAAAAACTGGTAAGCAGGGATGTTGTGGAGCTTTTAACCTGCATCAAATAGAAACACAGGATGAGGTTGAGACCAGATCTCCCTCCCGGTCCTGTAGTCCTTCATCCTGACCGACACGTTGAGTTTGGAGACGGGGTTAAAGACGCCGCGACAGAATAGGATTTTAGACTCTCTGAGGACAGGAAGGAGATCAGTTAAAGTGCCTCTGACGTCACATTTTTTATAATAAATATGAAGCATTTTTGGAAAAGGAACATTAATAACATGTTGCAAAAAAATAAAAAACTTTGACACTGCTGAGATGAACAGTTGTTGAGATATTTGCATGTGAAGAAACAGGAAGTGATGTCAAAGGGGAATGTCTGCATGTAAATAAAGCATTGAAGAATCTGATGTTTCTTCAGATCATTTTGAGTCACTATCAGAGAGATGAAGAAGAGTCAGAGTTCAAATAATATTGTTTCAATAAACAAACACTAGAAAGTTTGTTTTCGTAGAGCTCCCCTGTCACTTCCTGTTTCACTTTTTTATGAGCCAATTTCAAAAGAAAATATGCCAGTTATGTGACAAAATGAATAAAATCATGTATTATGTCAAGTTTCTTCAATGTAAAGATGTTTTCTTTGACTTTTTGTATTTAAAGGACATGCATGCGACAGGTACTTTAAAAAGGTGATTGTTTACCTGCTGAAGATCAGCGAGGCGTCAGGCTGAACGCTGGCCTCCTGACTCCAGCTGCAGGTCACAGATCGGACTCGCTTTGGAATTTCCTGGTAGAAACAGGTCATGTTCAGGGTCTCTGCAGGAAAACAGAGCTGGTTTGGTGCAACTGTTCGTTGGATTATTATTTATACATATAAAATGTGTGTGTGTGTGTGTGTGTGTGTGTG
>NW_013952519.1:1489485-1491815 GCF_001266775.1 Austrofundulus limnaeus | reverse complement strand
TGATCTAGTATACCGCAAAGGAAATGAGTGGATTTAACATTGTTAATGGGAATATTATCAATTTCTATTTTCAATGAATTAGAATTAATACTGAAAAACATATAACTTGTTTTTTTATGTTAAGTGACAATTTGTTGAACTTGGACCAAGTGGATAACTTGTCAAGTTCTTCATTAATTGCCTTTTAATTAAAATTTCAGGGTTATGTGAGAAAAAACACACTTGTATCATCTGCAAATAAGATTTTAGAAAGTTTATCTGAAATACCAGGAGGTCGTTAACATATAAATAACAAGGGACCCAGGATAGAGCCCTGAGGTAAACCACACTGAAGAGCAGAATTCTGAGCAGAACAGTAACTCTGGTCACTACAAAACTTCTGTTGGGATGAAAAGTGCAAACTAGAAGCACAAACAAAAGCCTGAAACTGTGCTCAGTGCTGCAGGACTAAAGCAAACCAAACTTTGAACTGATCAATAAAACTGTGTGAAATAAAAAAAAAAAACAGAAAAACTGCTGCTGAGTATAAAGAAATGCCTGAATTCTCACAAGTAAAACAATATATTCAACATATTTTCATTTCAGAAAGTCAGTTCAGTTAAATCAACTGATTTAATGTGGTTGAAACTCACCAACAGAAAACACACGGAGGACGCTCGTCAGAGTCCAGAGCAGTTGGAGGTTTAAAAACCAAAGGTTCATTTTAAAACCGTTCAGTCTTAAACAGGAGCATCCATCAGGTTCCTGCAGCTGCAGCTGGATGATGAATCCCACAGAGAAGAAAGCCTCGAATGAGGAAGATGAACTCGGTGTAACTCCCTCACACCAACGCTGCTCAGGAAGTTGCTTCACTCTCGTTACATCACCTCACAGTAAACTGGTGACAACAGTTTGACCAAACAAAATGAACATTTATGAGTTTCCCTCGGAGGCAACAGCTCGATAAGAATCTCCTGGTTTTGGTTTCAGCAGAAAAGTGACTTTACTAAGAAGAACATCCGTTCTTTAAAAACTTTATTATGAGTTGTTTCAGATGAGTTTTCTTTAATAAAGCTGCCTCAGAAATAAATAATACACTTTTTTTATGCTGCTACTTCCTTCAGATCAGGGACGACAAACTCAGTTACACAAGAGCCAAAACAAGGAACTTGCTCAATTTTATCAATATTTGTTGAAAAAAGTATTTAAAAATAAATTAACCTGTTTTTTTTAGATGGAATAGGTTAAATTATTCATGTAGAAATGTTTTTTTTCAGTAACATAATGGAATCTAGATCATGTGACGCATATAAAAAGGTTAAATTTAAATTTAAGACTGTAGCACTATCCAACATTTTTCATGCATCGTGCAAAATACACTTTTTAGCTGTTCAATACATTTTGTTGTCTGCAGAAAAGTAAAATTTAGTCTCTCCTGGTGCTGCAAACACATCTTTATTTCCTGTTTGGGTCAGATTTTTCAGCCTGTGAAGTTTTCTCTATTTTCTATGACGTTTTCGTTATGTTAAATTATCTGCGATGGAATTACCAAACAAGGCCTCAGTTCTGGGCTGCAGCCGACGTTAAACACATTGGTCAGAAATCTGGTCACCCACTTTCAAGTGGTTTTACTGTGGTATTTTGTTGCAAATCATTTTTAAAGTTAACCGTGTCCAATACACTTCAGAAAATTCTTAAACAGATAAATATACATCTTATCAACAAGTTTCACTGCAGACTTGTTCAACTGTTTAAGAAAGTTTTAGGTTTAGCTGACGGCCAATGGCCAGCTGCTAATACTGTATGTGAGACAAAGGCAGATTTTTAAATTAAATACTTTTTTATAGCTTAAACAGTTATTAATGAAAAGTTGATATGACTGGTGCAGTTAAACATGTTAACAAGTATATTTGTATCTTTAGTATCTTAACACGTATCTTTATTTTTAAAGATTTTTTCTCTTTATTCTTTAAAATGTAAATGTTTCAAACTGCTGGTTTGAGACTTACTAACTACAATTTCCTCGTCTTCTGGTTCTGGTCAGTCTCTGGTTCTGGTCAGACTCTGGTTCTGGGTCAGACTCTGGTTCTGGTCAGACTCTGGTTCTGGGTCAGACTCTGGTTCTGGTCAGACTCTGGTTCTGGGTCAGACTCTGGTTCTGGGTCAGACTCTGGTTCTGGGTCAGACTCTGGCTCCAACATGTAAAGCTGGGTGGACAAGTCTTCTGTTGCTGACACCTTTGAATTGAATGATAAACAAAATGTTGCAGAAGCTACTGTAGTGATATAGAAATATGCCTAATTCCACACAAATAGTTTCCAGGTGAGAAGTTCCGGTTCTTGAAGTGGGCG
>NW_013952519.1:1475865-1487585 GCF_001266775.1 Austrofundulus limnaeus | reverse complement strand
TTTTATAAGTTGGAAACTGTCTCAGATGTTTTAATCCTCGCATAATTGAACCTGTGTGCCTTGAACAAGAGGTAGTAATCTCTGGGTGAAATTCCCAGGGTGGCGTTGTTGAGCAACTTACTAAAATTAAACTTTCACAAAAACCTGAGTTTCCATCTAGTGTCGCCACACTACAAAACGTAAGTCCCACCTCTCATCTCTAACTGGTCTGGAAGCAGGAGGGGGGCGGGGCTTAAAGCATCTTAAAGGAACAGTAACAAAACGAGCTGCTTTGAGACAGGCAGCAGAAAAATGGTGAAAGAGGAGCTGGTAATGATAGAGTAAGGAGGAATTCAGACCAAAGCGTTGTAGTTCCACTTTATAAAAACATCAAATGAATGATTTAAATGTAAAAAAATAATTTAAAAGCAGGATGTGTCTACTTTAAGTTCATGATTATTTTCAAATTGTTTTTTAACTAAATGAATTGTAGCCATTTTTTAACCAAACATTTCTTTTAATATCAGCATTTTTGTCCTTTGTCTTAGAACCGTAACATGATTTTAAAATTAAAAGTCATCAGATCATTTTGTCACCAAAAGTTATCAAGTTTCAGACTGAATTTGTCTTAAAGACGTAACTTATTGTTATGCAATGAAATTCATTCATTTTTATGAAGCAATTCAAATTTTAAACATTTATCACTGAATATTAATCAATTCTTGATTGTTAAACCAAAAAAGAACAGATCAGATAAGTCCCGTGGTGGAGCGAGTACTCAAACACTGTACTTGAGTAAAAGTACAGATAAACAGCAAAAAAGTACTTACTTGCTTAATGTATTCCCTACCCCTCATTCAGGCCCTTCTTTGGCCTGAAAAATGATTCCTCAGAACCAGAGGGTGTGAAAATAAAAATAAGAATTTCTTATCCAGTGTGCCGAATTAAATATAATTTGGTATTAATACAATAAAGTTTAGTTCACCGTGTCTCTGCCAGAACAAAGGTTCTTTTATCCAGCGAGGAGTCATGGTCCGAGTCCATACCATCAGCTCCTCATTCACTCAAAAAAAAAAAAAATAAATAAAATTTAGTCCTGAGGCTTATCAGAGGGAGATCTTCTGGTGTCGGCCCTTGGAGCTCCAGCGCGGAAAACGTTCGTGACGCCAAATGTTATGGAAATATTTATTTAACAAAGACAGAAATACGTGGTCCAAGAATGGAGATACTCCATGAAATGGTCAACAGGGATTTATTGCAATTGCAAGACAATAATTAATATTAATTATACACTCACCGGCCACTTTATTAGGTACACCTGTCCAACTGCTCGTTAACACTTAATTTCTAATCAGCCAGTCACATGGCGGCAACTCAGTGCATTTAGGCATGTAGACATGGTCAAGACAATCTCCTGCAGTTCAAACCGAGCATCAGTATGGGGAAGAAAGHTGATTTGAGTGCRTTTGAACYTGYCATGGTTGTTGGTGCCAGAAGGGCTGGTCTGAGTATTTCAGAAACTGCTGATCTACTGGGATTTTCACGCACAACCATCTCTAGGGTTTACAGAGAATGGTCCGAAAAAGAAAAAACATCCAGTGAGCGGCAGTCCTGTGGGCGGAAATGCCTTGTTGATGCCAGAGGTCATGGAGAATGGGCAGACTGGTTCGAGGTGATAGAAAGGCAACAGTGACTCAAATAACCACCCGTTACAACCAAGGTAGGCAGAAGAGCATCTCTGAACGCACAGTACGTCGAACTTTGAGGCAGATGGGCTTCAGCAGCAGAAGACCACACCGGGTGCCACTCCTTTCAGCTAAGAACAGGAAACTGAGGCTACAATTTGCACAAGCTCATCGAAATTGGACAAGAGAAGATTGGAAAAACGTTGCCTGGTCTGATGAGTCTCGATTTCTGCTGCGACATTCGGATGGTAGGGTCAGAATTTGGCGTCAACAACATGAAAGCATGGATCCATCCTGCCTTGTATCAACGGTTCAGGCTGGTGGTGGTGGTGTCATGGTGTGGGGAATCTTTTCTTGGCACTCTTTGGGTCCCTTGGTACCAATTGAGCATCGTTGCAACGCCACAGCCTACCTGAGTATTGTTGCTGACCATGTCCATCCCTTTATGACCACAATGTACCCAACATCTGATGGCTACTTTCAGCGGGATAATGCGCCATGTCATAAAGCTGGAATCATCTCAGACTGGTTTCTTGAACATGACAATGAGTTCACTGTACTCAAATGGCCTCCACAGTCACCGGATCTCAATCCAATAGAGCATCTTTGGGATGTGGTGGAACGGGAGATTCGCATCATGGATGCAACTGTGTGATGCCATCATGTCAATATGGACCAAAATCTCTGAGGAATGCTTCCAGCACCTTGTTGAATCTATGCCACGAAGAACTGAGGCAGTTCTGAAGGCAAAAGGGGGTCCAACCCGTTACTAGCGTGGTGTACCTAATAAAGTGGCCGGTGGGTGTATAATTTATATTGATAATAATTGTTCCAGGACAGGTCTAAAATATTATGAAGTGTGCCTACTGTGTGCATATTTTTAACACATCAATGGTGCCATTTTAGTGAACAATGCTGTAGATAGTGCATGTTTTTGTGTTTACCCTCTGTGATACTGTTCACTTAGACTTGTGATTCTACATCATCACAGATTTTGACAGCAGCTACAGAAGCATTTTTCACCAATGTCCTTTATCAAATCTCAACAAGTTGTTTTTTGAACCGGTTAGATTGAAGTCTTTTAAATAAGGCCATGAATGGCGCATTTCCTTCGAATCTATTTTGGGCGTGCTGCTCCTGCTCCAGCAGACCCAGGAGGATCTAAAGGTACTTTCCTGCTTTGCAGTGGTTTAGTGGACCAATTACAGCAAATCCCCTCTCGCCACGGATTTACTTAAAAAAAAAATGCGACGTGACATGAATGCAATTTGTAATTCAACGCGTTACAGAAATGTAGTGGAGTAGAAAGTACATACGATTAATGTAAAATGTAGTGGAGTAATGGTCAAAAGTACCCATGAAGAAATCTACTTATCGGTAGGTACAGCTATATGGAAAATGTACTTAAGTACAGCAACAAAGTATTTGTACTCTGTTACATCTCACCACTGATTTTAACCACTCATTAAAAATATCCAAAATGATACATTTAAGCATGTGCTTGAATGTGAGATTACAAATGTAACTAAATCAGATTATTTCAAGCAGCACAAGTAAAAACATACAACAATTTACCAAAGCCTTCGTTTATTCCAACCTTCTTTCATCCAAAGCAAAAAATTCAGCTAATTTCTATATTTTTCTCCTTTTCTTATTAAAAACAAAACAAACAAAAAAAAGGACATTATTTTTATACAAACAGTTGAAAATGACAACAAAAAAATAAGCAGAAAAAAAAAAGCCCACAAATAAAGAGACTGTACAGATGAATGTTTGGTGGGGTTAACACTGAGCTGCAGAGGAGTGTTCCTGCAGCTGCTGAACCAGCTGAATGTTCAACAACCTGCCGGAGGCAGCAGCTGCTTCACACGACCGACTTCAAATAACTTAAAATAAAACAAAAAAACATTTTAAAAGTCAGGATTGTGTGTGTTTTTTTTTTTTTACTTCATTACTTCCAACTGCAGTTGTTTAAATAGAAAGACTCATGATCTGATTTCTAACAATGAAGCTGAAGCTCAGCGGACTTGATTTTAACAGTCTGTAACACAGGAGTCCTGCAGAGCAAGAAAAAGAAACATTTGATTTTATCATTTTTTGCATTTTATTGTTTATTCTGACGCGATGACTCGGGTGCTCCCTGCTTCGCTGTAGAAAATAAAAAGTGTTTATTGTATGCTCTTTTGTTTGCCATAAACAAAATATTAAGTGCTTTTTGAGTATTTTTAAACACTCCGCTGCATTTTTTAAATCCACTCTTTAACTGTAGCAGCGTGAAACCGAGCGGCGTTTCATGATGCTACAGTTAAAACGTCCCTTTGCTGAAAACATACGTTCTGACTCCTTTAAGAGAAACTCAGATTGGATCTGCCTCCCTCAACATGATTAGCAGGATAAGAGGCAGGTGTGCCGGTCGCACATTTAAAAAGACAACAAAAACAGAAACGTTGATTTCAAAGTGAAACCTGAAGGAAAACAAACGACAGAAGCCTCAGCCTGGCTGTGTTTATCGGGCCGCGGCTGCAGCAGCGCTTCAGCTTCCGGATTCAGTCTCTGTGTGTGTGTGTGTGTGTTCAGGTCAGTCTGTGTGTGTGGATTAGTGCGTGTTATTTGTTGCGCAGCAGCTCCAGCTGATCCTGGTACTCGGTGAAGAGTCTCTGAAATCGCAGGTTTTCGCCGATGACGGGTAAAACCTCCCGCAAGAGTTCCCGCTTGCGCAGCCCCTGAACAAACAGGAAACAAAGGGTCACAGAGGAAACCGCTGACCTCGGCACAGTTTGTGAGTCTGGTACAGGTCAGAGCAGCTGCAGGAACCTGAAGCAGAATTTATGGTTTAATCTGCGACACAACCTCTTTTCTTTGAGCACAAAAATGACAAAAACAAAACACATTTTTCCTTTTAAACTGGATGTAATGATTAATGAAATTAAATCCTCTTGGTGGTTAAGATTAGGTTGGGTTTCCTGGTTAATCCTCTAAATCTATTCTATTTAGATTCATAAGGTTCTGAATCAGGGTTCGATCTGCTCTTAAATAATAAAAATGGTTCAACTGTTACAAAATACAAATAATTTTTTTCCTCTTCACTGTAAACAACAGGTTTTAAGGTCAAACTTGTAAATTAGAGTTTAATCTTAATGCTAACTAGAGAAATTGTATTTCCTGTGAAAATGAAATGTGAATGCTTCCTGCTGAAAACATCAGCTAAAAGCTGTTGAAACTGAATTGATTATATTTTACAGGAAACCTGTTAATGTGAGCTCACTTTGAAAAGATGAAAGAAGCTAAAAAGCCTAGCTTTGCAGAAAAACTGTAAAAGGAGCACAAACCTAGTTAAAACCAGAAAACAGCTAAAAGCTAAGAGATAAAATAGCTGAACATAGATGAAAATTTGAAATTAGCACCCAGTTAAAATAGTTATAGTTGAAAAATAGTTAAATAGTTAAATAAATAAATAAATGAATAAATAAAAATTGATAATTTGTAGTAAAACAATTAAATCAGCTGAAATTTTCAGTAAAACAGCTAAAAAGTAGCAAGAATTTTTTTTAAATTAGCATAAGGAAACATAAGGAGCACAAGTTTGCTAACCTTAGCCAAAAAAAGTTCTAATAGCTACAAAAAAAAGTGTATTTAGCCTAAAAAAATTAAATTTGGCTAATAACAGATGAACATAGCTAAAATTGCAGCAAACAGCTGAATATAGCAGAAAACATCTCAGACATATAAACAGCACAAAGCAGCAGAAAAAAAGCACAAAAGTAGAAAAGGCTGAAGAATAGCAGAAAGAAGCAGATTTATAGCTAAAGTAGCTAAAATTAGCATAGAATAGGCTAAAGGTAGCAGCCAAAATTTGAAATTAGCACCCAGTTGAAATAGTTATAGTTGAAAAATAGTTAAACAGGAGAAAAAAATTAAATTACATAAAGGTGATAAACTGTAGTAAAATAACTAAATCAGCTGACATTTTCAGTAAAACAGCTAAAAAGTAGCTGGAATTTTTTTTAAATTAACATAAGGAAACATAAGGAGCACAAGTTTGCTAACCTTAGCCGAAAATTTCTAATAACAAAAATGTGTATTTAGCCTAAAAAATAAATTAGCTAATAACAGATGAACATTAGCTTAAATTGCAGCAAACAGCTGAATATAGCAGAAAACATTTAAGAAAAATAAACAGCACAAGGTAGCAGAAAAAAAATCACAAAGGTAGAAAAAGCGGAAGAATAGCAGAAAGAAGCAGATCTATACCTAAAGTAGCTAAAATTAGCATACAACAGGCTAAAGCTAGTAGGAAAAAGGTGAAATTAGCACCCAGATAGAGAAAATATTATAAACAATTGTAAAACTAGCAGAAAAAGTGTATAGAAGTATAAAAAAGTGATAATTTGTAGTAAAATGGCTAAAACAGCTAAATTTTTTAGTAAAACAACTAAAAAGTAGCTGAAATTTTAAAAATTACCATAAGAAAGCATAAGAAACACAAGTTTGCTGAACTTATCTGAAAATAGTTGTAATAGCTACAAAAATGTGTGTTTAGCTTAAAAAAAGCTTACTTTAGCTAATAGCAGCTAAACATTAGTTAAAATTTCAGTAAATAGCTAAATATAGCAGAAAGCATCTGTAAGAAGCAAAAATAGCACCAAGTGGCAGAATTTTTTTTAAAAAGTAGAAAAAAGCAAAAGAATAGTGGAAAGAAGCTGAATTTTAGCTAAATTAGCAGAAAAAAGCTAAAATTAACAAAAATTGCTACAATTAGCACAAGAACGTGAAAAGCAGCATAACCAAAACAAAATGTGTACGATGTTGTAAAGATTTAGAAACATTTGAAGGATTTTAAGGATGTTGAAAACAGATCCATTCATTTTTTTAAGGCAAAAAAGTGGCTAAAAAATGTGAAATAGCTGAAACTGTTTTAAAACACTGAAATGCCAATAGTCATAGCACCCCTCATGAATAAGCTGAACGTTTTCATATATGAATTGTTGAAAGAGCACAAAGATTGTGGAATAAGTCAGATACTGAAAAACCTATGGAAGAAAAAATGATTTAATAGTGTGAACGCTGTAAAGCACTAAACTCACTATAATGCTGTGAATCTAGTGCATAGTGTGAATGTCTTACAGCATTCACACTATTAAGGCCTTATTTTTGAATTGATAAATTTAAAGCCTTTTAAGCCTTTTTAAGCATCTGTGAAAACCCTGACATGTTAGCTGAAGGTAAAGCGTGGAGCAGTGTCGTACCAAAGTGGTGGGCTCCCAGGACGTAGCAGCCGATCTGTGGACGGGACCCAGCAGCTCCTTACAGAGCTCCCGCAGACGATACTCTGAGCCTGGAAGGAAAACACAAACCGTTAGGAAGAACTAAAACCTGAACGCTGCGACGGTCGGCGGACCCGGCCGGCGCCTCCGTACCTTCGTTGACGAGGAAACGTGCGTAGATGAGCAGCCAGTAGCGGTACTCCTGTGACGACTGCAGAGTCAGAGCGGACGCCAGCTGGTTCTCCAGGAAGGCCAGCGTCATGCTCTGCTGCAGGTGGTGCGGCGTGGACGAGAGGCGGGACGCCAACCGGCCGGCGCTGCGGGAGGAGGAGCAGACGGGTTCTGAATGAAAGTAAGAAGCCGCGGCAGCTCGCAGGAGACGGTTCAGAACATTAAAACCCATACTTGAGGTTCCGGCCCTGCATGACAGCTAGAGGTCCTGAGGACACAGGTGCATCCTGGGAAGGAAGGCAGCTCCTGAAGTCGGCGCACTGCACCAGAGAGTCTCCTTTATCTGCTATCAGAGTCCTGACAGGAACACAGGAAATCATGAGACATTAGCGTTACAAAGCCTGTCGGCTGTGTGTTTCTGTGCTGCTTGGGTTTTTACCACGACTCCAACAAGGAGCTGAAGCAATAAGACTTCCCGTTGGACAACCCCACCACCGGGATTCCCTGCTGAGTCAGCAGAGACTGAGACACTGTAGTGTCAGCACCTGCAGGTCAAACATAACGCTTCATATAACTAACTTAAAACATCTAATAATTTTATTTATTAAAAATCATTTCTTCTGTATGTTTAAACTGCTTCTGCAGATTTTATATTTTAGCACTCACCAGATAAAATGGTCAGTAACGACTCATTTTTCACCAAAGCCTTCTGTTTATGAACATCCCTGCAAGAAACACAAATATATTGATGATTTTGATGATGATGATGATGATGATGATTATAATAATAGTAATATATTTTTGAATTAATTTATTTCATTTAATTAAAACACACAAAATTCAACCATAACACAAACACGTCATTAAAATGAAAATGAAAAGGAGCAGAAAGAAGAAAAAAAAAATCTTATAACATCTTCCGCCATTAACAAGAAAATATATATATTACATACAGCCCTACATACATGTACATAAATAAAGAATTCATAACCTAACGATCAGTAAAAAGAAACGAAAAGGAAATAAAAAAGATTTATTTTTAAAAGTTTGACAAAAAATTACACAAAAAGCTCAAAAGTTGCTTTAAAAAACCTCACTAAACTTCTAACAAAACAAGAACTGACCAGACAAACAGCGCTGCTCCAGCAGTCAGAACCATGACAAAGTGGGCGGAGCAATGTAGGCTGGAGATGGGCGTGGCCATCTGGATGGAGGGGAGGAGCCGCCTCCCACAACAGGAGAACACCGACAACATCCTGTCCTCACAGGCGACGGCAAGGACGTCGCTGAGGGAGAAGAAACAGATTCAAACATTTACATTTTTATTTTTTATTTTTCAAGTAAGTGCTTTTTATTTGAGCATGTTTTATTTTGGTGGACATAAAAACGGCTGAACACGCCACGGCGCCGCGCCTCCTACCTGCTCCCCGCGGCCACGACGATGGAGCTGGGCAACAGGGTGTTCCAGTCCCGTCCGTCTCTGGAGCATCGCAGCTGACTGAGCTTTGAACCAGCAACCACAGACACCTCATTCTCCACATCCAGGATCACCGACGGCTCCATGCTCACCTGCAAACAAACACATTACATTTACAGGAAGGCGCTGACCGTAAAGCATCGTTCAGGAGTGAACTGTAAAGACAGCAGAGAGAAAATGTCAGCATGTTACCTGCAGGCTGAAGGACTTTTTTACACTTGGACTTGGTAGCTTTAGAAGAACCGGAGCTGGAGGAGCCCCCACCCTGCTGGGCTCTCGCTCAGGTGGAGAAGTTATCTGACAGGAAGACCAAACTCTCTGTTAATCCAACTGTGGAGCTTTACATTCAGATGAGTGTTAACCAAAAGTACCAAAAGGTTAGTTAGAAGTAGCCAAATGTTAGCTAAAAGTACCAAAAGATTAGTGAGAAGTAGCCAAGTGTTAGCTAAAAGTACCAAAAGATTAGTGAGAAGTAGCCAAGTGTTAGCTAAAAGTACCAAAAGTTTAGTTAGAAGTAGCCAAGTGTTAGCTAAAAGTACCAAAAGTTTAGTTAGAAGAAGCCAAATGTTGGCTAAAAGTACCAAAAGATTAGTGAGAAGCAGCCAAGTGTTAGCTAAAAGTATCAAAAGTTTAGTTAGAAGTAGCCAAATGTTAGCTAAAAGTACCAAAAGCTTAGTTAGAAGTAGCCAAGTGTTAGCTAAAAGTACCAAAAAGGTTAGAGATAGCCAAATGTTAGCTAAAAGTACCAAAAGGTCAGTTAGAAGTAGCCAAATGTTAGCTAAAAGTAGATTGCAAAGACAAAAACAGTGCAACTATAATAAAGCATACATATAAAAATTCTTCTTTACGTTTTCAGTCATAAACCAGACTAGGCATGGGTCAAATACCCGGTTTCAAGGTATACAGTAATCGTGTTTCCATCCAGTTGTAGAGTGAATTTTTATCGAACTTTTCAAAATTCGCAAAAAATTAAATAAATAAAAATTCAAATCTAGACTGTTTCCATCTAGTTTCCCTCTTGACTGTTTGATGCAAATAAACGAGGCTACGCAATGCGTGATTACGTCAGATGTCGGCGACAAGCTTTGCAGTAGTAAACAGGAAGTGAAACTTGCTAACTAGCAGAGGCTAATCATCTCGGGACAATGGAACCATTTAACAGCTTAACGGCTAATTTAACGTTTCTTTCGCGAATTAAAGAGCATTTTTAATGCGACACTTCTAAATGTGCATCAAAAAGCCTTGATGGAAACACGGTTTGTGATATGAAAAAGTCACGGTTTGAGAACCACTAAAATTTTCTCTCATCCCGTTCCTACGGTATAAGCTCCCGGTCTGTGCAGCTGCAGACCCCTCCCCCGTGCACCCCTGCAGAGTTGATGACAGGTGCACGGGGGAGGGGTCTGCACTCTGTGGACTGTGGAGGGAACACAACATGATCGCAGCTCCAGGTAAAGTTTATGCTATCTTGAAATGAACGAGCTAACGTTAGCATCAGATTGTGAAATATATCACCGTGTTGCTGCGGTTTAATGCGCTGATCACAACTTGTCTGCAAAACGGAGTTGTTGGATTGTGTATTTGACAAGTTTGAAGTGAAAGGTGATAAAACTGAATGCCTCCTTTAGCCGAGCAGCTCGTTAGCTGAACGCATTCATAGTTGTGATTTCTTGTTTCTTGTGCATATAATTATATAACCTTTACGTGAAAAACCCTTCTGAAATTTAAAACACGATAAAAACTCCCAACGTGATACATTACTTCAATAAAAAGACTTGAGCAGTATACACTGATTTGTATTAACTAATAAAGCAATAGAAAAGCAGTTATCTTACTGGATGTAAACTTTATAAGGATAACCTAATTGCATTAGGTGCTAAAAATCATAAGTATAAATGCACACAGGTAAATACAATTTCAGCATAACTCCTGTGAGATCTAAAAACAGCTTCCAAAGATAATTAAAGTTGAATATGATAATAGAAAAGATGTTCTTTTTTTTAAAAATACCAATTTCAAAATAAAACTATTTAAAGCTGTAATAATAATACAGTCATATTGCAAAATCATATTTTTGCCCAAGGTTATCATACATCATAATTTCATCCCGTCTCATGCCTAAACCAGACAAATATGTTTTTCTTTTTACCTGGGTGAAAGGTTGAGGGACGGGGGCGGCCATTTTGTCTTTCCTCGGCCGCCCTTTCTTCCTCTTCTCCACCACCTCTCCTCCCTCCATCAGCAGCTCCGGTTTTCTCTTCCCAAACACCAGATTTTTGTTGATGGCCGCCATTTTGTCCTCGCTGTCGCTGCTCGTCTCTTCTTTGGTTTTGGCGTCTTTCAGGGCGGAGCCGCCGTCCTTCGGCCTGCTGCGTGAAGAGAAGGAGAGATGATGAGTTTTCTGTCACTTCTTTCTTCACGGTTCTCTCCCTGAGTTGCTCACCTCTCCAGAGGCGTGAGTCCTGCAGTGGAGGAGATGGCCGACGTGATCCCCGGGGTGGCCTTTGATCTCTCTGTGAACCGGGAGTCCAGGGCTTTCATGGGCTCGATCTTAGAGGCGGATGTGAGCAGCAGACTGGACTTCACTCTGAAAGCAGAACAGTGAAGTTGAAAGGAAGAAAGATCAGATTAAATGATGTTTAAATGTTGTCCTCATACCCATCGTTGTTGTCCTCCAGGCCTTTGTTGACGCTGCTGGCAGGCGGTGAGGTCAGCATAGCGTCCTGGTTGGGCCTGAGAGCCAGAGAAGAAGGCTGTCCTGGGCTGGAGTCAGAGTTCAGCTGGGGGGCCAGCTGGTTGGACATGGAGGAGCCCGAGGGCAGAATAGGAGCACTGTTGAACAGAGCTGGTGAGAAATCCCTGCAGAAGAAACATGGAACAAGAACTCTGTTTGGTATAAAATGTATAAAGCTTTAATCTGGAACAATCATCCAAACCAACTCTGCAACATTTAATCTAAGGTTTTTTTTAATAGGTTTTCCTACCCCGTGTCCAGCTGAGCGATACAAAGTGGAGTGATCCGTCTTCTTCCGTCCGCTGTTCTCGTCTCCACTTGCTTCTTTAAAAGGTTCTGAAACACGAGAAAAAAAATTAAAGAATTTTAGTTCCAAAGACATTGTAACAGGAACTTATGTACGTTTAAAA
>NW_013952519.1:1474521-1475842 GCF_001266775.1 Austrofundulus limnaeus | reverse complement strand
GGATTATCGAGAACCTAGAAAAGTTTCTCAGGATCCTGCAAAGGTTTCTCGTGATCCTGCAAAGGTTTCTCATGATCCTGCAAAAGTTTCTCATGATCCTGCAAAGGATTATCGAGAACCTAGAAAAGTTTCTCAGGATCCTGCAAAGGTTTCTCGTGATCCTGCAAAGATTTATTGAGAACCTAGAAATATTTCTCACGATCTTGCAAATGTTTCTCAGTAATCCTGCAAAAGTTTCACAGGATCTTGCAAGTGTCCCCTTACTGGCTCCATACTGTATAAATGTGCATCTAAATAATTTGTTTAAACTGTTTATTTTTGTTCTTTTCTTCTATGTTTTAATGTTTTCTATATCTAACTAGTGTCAAACTAAAAACCTTAACCAATCAGCCATATAGTATAAAAATCCAAGCCGACTCAACCACTCTGAGTTTGTAAGAATATTTTTGAGAGGAGTAAATTAATTTTCAGCTCAGATTTTCGGTCCCAACCTGCTGAACCAAAAGTTGTGTTACATTTACCTTCCTGATGTCCTCCAGAGACTCTCCGTTCATCACGCTGTTGACTTTGGGAGCGGAGGATTCTGGTCCGGCGCCGGTGGCGGCGGCTGCTGCGGCGTTGGCCTGAGCGGAGTTCTGTCGCTCCTGTTGGTACTTGAGCATCTCGGGGTTCTCGATGATGGTGGTGGACAGCTGAGCCTCGGTGTTGGTTATGGCCAGACTTTTACCGTAGATGTTCTGATGGATGCTGTTCTGTACGACACAGGAAGAGAGAGAAGCTGTTTCCATTTGGGCTCAAAGGATGATGGAAAAATAAAGCAACAAGCAAAACAATAAACGCAGAAAAATGAAAAATAGACAATAATGAATAAAAACAAAAAAATGATAAAAACATAATTTAGTTTTTATGGATTTAACCTAAACAACGTTATATAAAAGATGAGCTAAAATTACTTCATAAAAACCACCGAAGAGACTGAAGACGATTATTTCAAGTTATTGCTAAAAGCTGCTGAATTAAGGGCTGGGTTTAGTTTTTCTCTTTGAGTCTGTGTTTTGGTTTAGTTTAAGCTTTTCTGTATCCTGAGATTTTAATCTTTACAGTTACTACATTTAAATCTGTTCAGACTTCAACATTATGGATTAAATAATCTGTGATAACGTGTGTTTCACCTTCTCTTCCTCGCTCAGCGGGTCTCCCAGTTCGTCTAAAGAAAAGTCTAGATAGGCCACAGTGCCGTCCATCGAACACACCAACATCCCCAGCCCTGTCAGAGTCCTAACACACACACACACACACACACACACACACACACACACAC
>NW_013952519.1:1470115-1473590 GCF_001266775.1 Austrofundulus limnaeus | reverse complement strand
ACACACACACACACACACACACACACACACACACACACACTTATTATTGTTAGTTATTCATAACAGTGTGCTAGAGTAACTAATGTCAGAATGTTTTATACATTTACAGAAGGTTATTTTACAGTCACTGTGATCATTAAAGAGACATCAGTTCAGTAATTATAAAAACAAAAACAAACAGTTTCATGGCCAGATAAAGATTGTAACCTCACCAGGAAATGTCCATAATTGATTTGTCAAAAAGGTCATGGATGACCACCAGAGGACGCTTCAATGAGGTCAGCTGAGGACAGAAATGAGACGTCAAACGTTTGCTAACAACGAGCAGCTGATAAAAGCAGTGAGATCATTAGAGAAGCAGAATAATGAAGTGTAAAATGTTCAATATTAAAAACAAAGACATGCCCTGCTTCTAAATACTGCTTTTTCATATTTAAATCACCCAGTTGAGGTTGATAAAAAGTGGAACTGAATTTCTCCTTATTGCAGCTCCACAAGCACTGCCTCCTTTCTGAGTTATGTCTCGTTTTGAGGCTGTCTCTTTAAACCCATACAAGGCGCTGCACACCTTGCCCCCCTCCAGCTACCAGACCGATAGACTGAGTCTGACCCAGAACCAGAGTCTGACCCAGAACCAGAGTCTGACCCAGAACCAGAGGAGAATGAAGTTCAGACCTTATTTAAATACAGTAGTTCAGAAAATGGAGGTGAGTGTGCTGATTTATTTTTATCCGTTTTGGTCACGCCGCTCCCCGTCCTGCCCGAGACGTGTTCAAGTGGCGTAGGAAAAAACAACTTTCTCAATGGAAAAATAATTAGAATACTCAAAAACAACCAGTCATTTTAATAATAATATTTTACCAATTAACCATGTATTTTACACACAAACTCTATAAACAGAGAAAGATCGGAACAACTACTCTCAATTTGAGAACATGTAATGTCCGTTACCTCCTGAACGCAGCACAAAGTCTGTGCTGCTAAAAATGCTAACAACAACAAGCTAGTGTTCAAGAACTCATCAGGACTTAAATCATTGCTGAGGCTTTTGACAAATCCAATAAAATTGCCAGAGAGGACGCAGATCTAAATTAGCCACGGTTTACCACCGTTAGCCGCGGTTTACCATCGTTAGCCACGATTTACCATCGTTAGCCACGATTTACCATCGTTAGCCACGATTTACCATCGTTAGCCACGATTTACCATCGTTAGCCACGATTTACCATTGTTAGCCAAGGTTTATCATGGCGAGCTGCTGCTACCTCTCTGTGTGTCTTCCTGTAAGTATGATGCGGTCGTTATGCATTCACACTTTGATCAACAGGTCATCATTTGTGCACTATTATCCCAGAAGCACTGTTTTAGGTAGAAAAATATTTTAAATTATATATTGTTAAAAATAAAAACAAATGTACTTTTGAATCTAACTTGTGTTAGTGAATTATCTGTTTTGAACTTGTAGAATGACTTTTTATGTACTTTTTTGCACGTATTTGTTTTAAATCTGAAATAAGTTTTAGAGGTCTTTTTTATAATTATGTGCCTTATTTAAATAGATGTTCATTGAAGAAATTGTTTTGTTTGATATATTTTAAGAAATGTTTGCTAAGAGTTTATTTCAAATAGCATAATTTACAGAGTCATTTGGTTTTGGTCTTGTTTATGTTATAATCCTACCCATTTTTGACTAGACTTATGTTATCGGTTATTATTGGTTATCGGCCGTTAGAGGGAGATAGTTAACAGTTATTGGTATCGGTTCTTAAAAGAAGTTATTGTGCATCCCTAAAATATTTGACCTAAACAGAATAAAGGTATCTTTGTAGCACCTGGACAGACTAAGTTCAACTTTAACAGCTAAAAAAGTGGATTCTGCAGGACATGTCCTCTTTAACTACAATGTTTAGTTCACCAGATTTTATTAAAGCAGAGCTGGAAACAAAGTTGGCCGTGGACTGACCCAGACTGAGAGTGAGCGGTCCTTGCTGCCCACAGCGCAGCAGCAGTACGGACAGCCGGGCTTCGGAGAGCTGCCGTTCTTCTGCTTCTTCTTAAAGATCTTTGGGTTGAATTTCTGCGAACACAGAAACCGGATCAGTCGATACGTTGCTGCCGATGGTGAAAGACTGAAAGTCTGGACTGGGCCTGCTCACCACCACTGTGACGGCTTTACGGTGGCCCACAAAGTCCATATTTGTCTTCCAGCCGTCCCTCTCCACGATCTGAGCGGTGGGGCCCGAGTTGTTCATGGCGTGAGCCGACACCAGATACTGACCGTCCGGAGACCAGGACAGACGCAGGACATGGGTCGTCCCGCCACACTGAGGGGAAAAAGCATTTAAACCCACATTACGTCAGTTAAAGGGTTAAAAAACAGGAATGACACAACAGACATCTCTGATGGCAGCATCTGTACCTCTGTGAATGGTTTGGTGATGTTAGCCTCCATCTGCCAGTCCACGGTCCTCCACACCTTCAGACTGTGGTCGTCAGCCTGGGAGGCGATGTATTTCCCTACTGGGTCCCACGTCAGGCCTTTGACCAGCCCCGTGTGTCCTCGCAAGCATGTGACCATCTCTGAGGAGACACAGTGACAACAGAAGCATGAAGAGAGGGACACTCTGTGAAGAGAGGGACAAACTGAAGAGAGGGACAAACTGATGAGAGGGACACTCTGTGAAGAGAGGGACACTCTGCAGAGAGGGACACTCTGCAGAGAGGGACACTCTGCAGAGAGGGACAAACTGAAGAGAGGGACACTCTGTGAAGAGAGGGACACTCTGCAGAGAGGGACAAACTGAAGAGAGGGACAAACTGAAGAGAGGGACACTCTGCAGAGAGGGACAAACTGAAGAGAGGGACACTCTGTGCAGAGAGGGACACTCTGCAGAGAGGGACAAACTGAAGAGAGGGACACTCTCTGCAGAGAGGGACACTCTGCAGAGAGGGACACTCTGCAGAGAGGGACACTCTGCAGAGAGGGACACTCGCAGTATGAACACAGCGCTCCGCTCTACACCCACACACACATATGCTTGTTCTTCTATCCTCATGGGGACTTAGATCTTTCAGTTGTCCCCTCCATGATACAAAAACATGCGTGCACACGCACTGACGCGCAGTGAATCAACCGTGTTTTTTTGTTTGTTTTGCTTTTTTTCAAACCAGAGTCAGAAAAACTTTTTTCTGTTAACTGTGTAAATTATATGTGGATGGTTTCTTGTTGCTTGTTCTTAAGTCTCAGTAGTAAAGTCCATCTTGCAGTCGGGTTCTGCTCTGCAACAGGTCACTCCAGCAACATGAGGAAGCTCACCTGTATGGCAGGCCGCTTTTCCATATAATCGGTTTCACTGAAGTTACGCTCCGGGTTCTGAAAATCTTTTTGACTACACAACTTATTTTTTTTAGTGAGAGATACATAAAATTCAACTAATTCAAATTAAATTACAGACGTTTTCATGTTATGTTATTT
>NW_013952519.1:1467485-1470105 GCF_001266775.1 Austrofundulus limnaeus | reverse complement strand
GCAGAGACCTGTGCCCCCATCTATTTTTGGATGATAAACATTTGTATCAGGTCAACTAAACATGGGCATAGTAACAATATTTTTTTTACTACATTTATCCATTTTAAATACACTAACCTCACTCCTTTGTAACAACTAAGGCAAAAATGTAATTAATTCAGAAAATCTTTTCGGGACCCCACTTTGGGTCCCGACCCCAACTTTGGGAAACACTGCTTTATTGATCCCAGAGGGAAATTTGGTAAAATGTTGGAAATTTCTGCTGTTAATCATAATTCTCTGTTCATCATTCTGGTTTAGCCAAAGATCCTGAAGGCCAAACCACAGGAGTTGTCTATCTGAGGGGCAGATGTAGTCTAAAAGACAAAACCATGAAATGTTTAAGATGTTTATAAAACGTTCAACCTTTAAACATTTGCACTTAGAATTTAAAATTTCTTTCATTTCATTTATCTTGAGGTTTAAGTTAAAATTTCAGGTCATAGAATCACTTTAAAATTACTTTTCATTAAGTAATATGTCTATGATTCTGGTTCAAATATAGAACTTTAATTTTGCTGGATTGTTAAATTATTTGTGAATCAACATTGCCTTAATAAACAATGATTTTAAAAAAGTGAACCATTAAAACGTTGATGTTAAATGTGATGTGTTTACAAATTTGGGTGCACCTAAGGTAAAATATTAGACGCACCGGTGCGACCACTGCTAAACGTTAGTCTCGAGTCCGGCTCTGGTTTTCCTACCTGGGAATTTGCGAGCGTTCCAGATGACGATGGTGTTGTCCACGCTGCAGGAGGCCAGCCACACGTCGTGAGGAGACCACGCCACGTCCATCACGTCTGCAGATGAAAGCAGAAACCTGTAAAAACCCCTGGCAGGAAAATGACTGAACAGTTTTTCAGCTCGTGGTACCTCCAGTGTGGTTCCTCAGGATGGTGACACACCTCCACTGCTCCACGTTGGCCAGCTTGTTGCTCGACCCGAACACGGTGCTGGGACCGATCAACCTGCAGAGACACATCCAGAAGGATGAAAACCGTTTGCTTCGGTTGCAGACCTGGTATGGTTCGGTCTGGACTGTGTGTGTTTACGTACGCAGCTCTCTTCCACACCATGACCAGCTTGTCGTCGCCTCCTGACGCCAGATAAAGACCATTGTTGGACCAGCGCACGCAGTTCACACAGGCTGCAGAAACAACCACTTCAGGTTTAAAACTCAAGAAAGAAAACTTTACGAGCGGCATTTTGTCTGTTTTATTGATCCGTTGCAACAAAGAATTACTTTTCCTGAACATTTCCTCCACATCTTAATCTAAAAACTCATTATCATGTTCTCAAAACATACGACACATACGCATCAGTAGCAGTTGTTATATCTGAGGCTGTTGCACCATAATAATAAAGAAAAGAAAAAAACAAACATCCAGATGATTACAGGCAGTTCGCTCGGGGCTGGTTACCTAGGTGATTGTCCATCTGGCAGAGCATTTTGGGGACATTTTCATTCTTTTCATCATCTTCTCTGAGAACTGGAGCCATGTTCCAGATCATCACCTTCCCAGAATCCTCCCCTAAAAAAAACAAAAAAACAAAACATCATTAAAACTGTCTTTCTGTTCTACTCCACCAATCATCAGACATCTTAAAACTGTGTCTGTGAACAAACAAGCCCTACATTAAACATGCCTTCTGGATCTCACAGGTCTGTTACACAACAAACCACACAACGTAGGTCTGTTACACAACAAACCACACAACGTAAACAACAAGGAAGTCTTACCTTGGCCACCGGTCGCAAACTTCGTTCCATCTGGATGGATATCGATGGAAAATATAGGTTTGCCTGTGAAACACGAGACAAAAGTTCACATTTATTGAGTAGGGATGCACAACATATTGGTATTGATATCGGCCAATATTGGTCATTTTTTAGAATATCGTATCGGTCCGATATGTAAAACGGGGCCGATATTAACATCAGATATTGATTTCCCACTTTTTAGCTTTGTGTTTGTGTTTTGGGAGGGGAAATGGAACCAAACTGGAATCTATTTTTCGACTTCAGAAGCGAGCTTTAAGAATAATATTTTGTGTAAATCGTAGACATCCCTCTCAGTCACTGTTTGCTCAGGCAAATATTCTTAGTGTTTATCAAGTGAATCAACTTCAAATTGCTTTATTTGTTTATAGTTCTATAAAAAAGTTACTTCCCCAGCATTTTTGTAACATTTTTACTTTTAATAATGAATTTCATCAGTATTCAACTCGTAGAAATTGTCTTATTAGACCCCCTTGCTGTGGTACAACTCAAACACAGTTTGGTGTTTTATACAAGCGTCAAAGATATGGACCAGTCTTCCAGGATCTCTCATGGAAGTTTCCAAAGAGATTTTTAAGCGAAGAATCAGATTGTTATGCTGCGTTCACACCGAACGCGATTTCACCTTCAAAATCGCAGCCAACGCTTCAAGTTGGTCGCTTGTGCACTTTGAGGTCAGACACAGGTCAGCTCTMGAAGCGCTGCACGGCAACAGCCTCCCCGCCCCTCCCTCCTCTGTCGGGCTCTGTTTAATGTCAGACGAGGAAGTGGCTTTGCTTTATTTACAGAGAGCAAGAG
>NW_013952519.1:1464837-1467339 GCF_001266775.1 Austrofundulus limnaeus | reverse complement strand
ATCGGTAAATATCGGTTCTCGGCCATAACACCAATAATTATATCAGATATCGATATCGGCTGAAATTTTCACATCGGTGCGTCCCTATTATTGAGGTTAATCAAAAAAGCAAAAAGAGATTTATAATGTAAAAGGAAAGTTATGAAAGAAAGATGATGAACTATGTGATGACAGAAGAATTTCATTCACTTGTTATTTCCCATTTTTACTGACAGTCAGCCTTGTGGAGAATTCCTAAGTCTGCAGTGATTTTCCACAGGTCTGTCAGAGCACGCAGCTGAGCTGACACAGGTTTCTCTCCTGGTTGTGTGAAACTAAACACGCCCTGCATGTTTTCCAGGGGTTTCAAGCAAGCAAGCTGCTTAAGTCAATCAAATACACCCCCCCCCCCCAAACTCCATTTTAGTCACATTAACTCATATTTTAGTTCGTTTCAAACTCATAAAACTAACTAACTATTGTTATGGCATGCCGGAGTTGCACAATTTTAAAAAATGTGATTGAGATATAAATTAAAACATTTAAACACATCACTTCCCTTATCATAAAAACACTTCCTGTATACCTCAGCTGATATCATCACCTGTAATATAACAATTTATGGTTTAATGAAGTCAAAATACTATGTTTTTTATGTAGATATTGCCAACATTATTATTCTGATGACAATAAACTTTCAAAATATTGTGCATCTTTAAATTGTACGGCTGTGATTTATGTCTATGGCTAATTATATTTTGAAGGATGTTTTAACCTTTATATAACTCTGTTATAACAATTAAAAAAATATACAGCACAGATAGTCCTTTACATGATACAAATTAACTTAAAAATGCATTTTTACTTGATTAATTTCTGCCTTAAAATGACTTCATTTAACTCAAAAGTGAATATTTTAAAGATTTCAGCTCATAAAATATTAGTTATTTTTTATTTTGATAATTTAATAAACTTGATTCATTTTTATATTTATTTGTTGACTGTCTGTGCACTAAAGAAACGGGGGTCGCTGCATTAAAAACAGGTCTGGTTTCATTCTGGGGGGGTTCCCTGCATGGAACACTTCCACAAGTCGTTGTCCTTAAACGCAGCTCACCGTGTCATCCATAAACACCGATTAAAGCTCTGTCAGGCAAAGAAGCAGCCACCCAGACCTGCTGCACGCTTCTCTGGGCCAACAATAATTTGAAATAAACCGGGACAAAGTGAAGAACTGTTCTGTGGTCAGACGTATTCAGAGTTTAAATTATTTTTGGACACCACAAACGCCTCATCTTGCAGCCTGCAGTTTAAAAACCTGCCTCTCTGATGGTATCTGGGTGCATTAGCGTCTGGGATGAACAGGCATCAATGCAGAACAGTAACAACTGTCTTCTTATTTTGAGAGGAGTACATAAAATAACAACATTATGAGTTGTTTAATTATAACTCTGCGGACATTTTGAACTCAGTGTAAATAAATAATGTCGGTAATGAAACGTTAAAACAACGCATTTCGTTGCTCCACTAACATTTAAATCTAATCTCCGTCCTGTGTTCTAGTAAACCTATAATTACCACACTGACTAGCCGCCGCATTCAGGCCGTTTCCTCAACGGTTAACTTTCCGAAGTGACAGCAGCTTGGACGTCTCACCAACTGACATCTTTAACCCCCATCATGTCTAAATGTCCCCAAAAAAATGCAAAGCATCGGCTAAAAATGTCGCTCGGAGCGTCAAAAACATTTAACAAGACGCCAGTTTGCGATAGCATCTTGGACACCCGTCATTTTAAGTTAGCTAAAGTCAGAGCATCCGAGCTAGCCGGCGGCTAACTAGCTAGCCGTGTGTTAGCAAATGTAAATATAATCTGGAACGCAGAGGAAATGCATTTAATGGGCCAAAAACATCTTGTTGTCCCGTTTTTGAGTTATGTTTGCTACATGGGAGAGTTTAAGTGACAAACAAGTGTCGACCACCATCATGCCTCTTTAACAAGTCACCCCCCCTCCCGACAACAAAAGCTCAACTTGGTCCTACAGATTCCTGCACAAGCTTACCGTTGTGGCTCACCCAGCTCGGCTTTAGCAGCTTCATCTCCGCTCCGACTTTAATTCTGCTTCCCCCTCGACTTAAACAATTTAAAACTGTAACTCACCGGGCGGTCAGTTCACTTACGGAACTTACGCCGAGCCCCCTCCCTTTGTCTCAAACTCTGCCCAACACTTTGCTGTTTCTGTGTTTCAACTCCATCCCGGCTGCATCCCCCGACTATCCGAGCCGAGCAGCGGGAAGCAGCACCCTCATATGCAGGCTGACAGGCGGCCCCGGACCGTAAACTATGTGACACCAGGCACTTCTGGACAACTTCCGTTGTTTTTGACCGCGCACAGGAAGTGCCCGCAGTTTAAGGGTTTGTCAAAATAAAAGAGGAGAACTTTGGCAAATAAAAGTACAAGTATCTTATCATAAAATTACTTTGGTAAAAAGTCTTAAAGTATCAAATTTGTTTTGTACTTAAG
>NW_013952519.1:1459818-1463236 GCF_001266775.1 Austrofundulus limnaeus | reverse complement strand
GTACTTAAGTATCAAAAGTAAATTTCTGACATAAAATGTATTTACCGTGTAAGTATTAAAAGTAAAAGTATTGAGTAAAAATGAACGGTTAGATTTTCCAAAATACCTTTGTTGGAAGGTGAAAAATAAAATAAATATATATTTTTAAATAAAATAAAAAATGTTTTTTATAAAGGCGTGCAACTTTGATTAAAATACAGTGTCAGAATGGTTTATATTTATACTTCTCATCCAACCACAAATAACTCACTCTATCCAGGAGCCACAATTTTTCAGGATAGTATTTTTCAAACAAAAACAAACCGAAATGAAATAGGAGAAACGAATTTCTACTTCTTACCTTTTTTTTAAATGTAAGGAGTAGAAAGTACAAATAACTGTGTAAAAATGTAAGGAGTAGAAAGTACAAATAATTGTGTAAAAATGTAAGGAATAGAAGTAAAAAGTAGGCTGAAAAATAAATACTCAAGTAAGTAAAGTACAGATAACCAAAATTTCTATGTATGTACAGTAACAATTTGTACTTGCAACTCTGTAACTAAAATACCAATTTTACAAACTGAATTACTCAAAATTAAGAAGCCAGCTTTGACTAAAGTAGGACCAGTTTGGTGTTAAAAAAAATTAATGTACATTTTACTTGTGGACATCTTGTCCTCCTGTGACATTTGAACTGCTCTAATCTATACATTTTGCATTAATATTAACATATCTAAAATAAAAAATGAAATAAATCGTTTCTTCCTTATTATACATTTTATTACAGAAAGAAAAAATAGTCAAGAAAAGTCACTTTTATTTGGAAGGTTTTCACAGGAAGTGTTAGCAGTTCTCTCTGTGGCCACGAGAGGGCGACAAAAGTCTCATTTCTTCATTACGTTGAATTATAAAATGATAGAAAACAATTGACTTTTTTAGTGAAAAGTAAAAGCAGGAACCACAAAAATATTTCTTGGGGTGCTAAAATACGCAGTGTTTACAATAAAACATTTTTTATTTTTCATTACAGTTCTATAAACCATTTAACTATTTATTTTTGTTAAAATGTATTTATACCTAAGAGGCAATTAGCATCATATTTAAGACACCTATTAAGACTGATATGGAAAAAAAAAAACTCATAAAGTAAAGCAATGTTCTGTTGTCATATTAGACAAAATAATAAAATAAACATTAGCTTCAATTTACCAAGCAGTCACAAACAAAATAAAAGACATATTGCCATTTGTGTGCAAGAGACACGTTTAAACCATTTCTGTTTCAGGATATAACAGAAATAAAAACATATGAGATGATAAAAGATGCCCGTATTCTTCACAGTTCACAGCTGGAAGATTTTAAAATGCCTGTTTGTCTGTTTCTGTTGTGCTTTAAATGTATTTAAATCACTGTAACCAGCAACTCCTTCATTCAACGATGCGTTCGCCTCAAATATTTCATATTGTTTTAAATGTAAAAGGTCAGTTTGAAAATCTACAGGAACAACTGTTATCAAGTTTTAAAACACGATCAAGCATCATTAAAAAAACTCAACTTTTTGTTCCACTTTAGTATTATAGAAGCTGATTCCACAAAGAAAATAATAATTGTACAAATCCCTGTTTAGGTGACAGAACTCAGAATTAATAAACTCAACAGGCGTGTCGCTGTGCTTCAACACAAAATCTTTAGAACCTAAAAGTTTTGATCTTTTGACCTCAGTTAGAGCAAAGACCTCTGGATGGAAAAAATAAAAAATAAAAAGACGTTTTCAGAATAAACACTTTAAAGGAACACTTGGTTGTTAAATTAAAAGAAGCTTATTCTGAAGCACAGCTGTGGTTTTAGTCGTACCTCAGTAACGTACAGTGGCACAACTTGTTTAAAACGAACAAAATAACCATTTTTAAAATCAAAGAAACAGGAAAAAAAGTGTTTTAATTGGTTCTATGTTCAGGAGGATTTTACAATGCCCACAGGAACAGTCAGTTTTACAAACATTTACATGGAGGTCTTTGGGTTTTTCTCTACATGTGGCCACTTCATGGACCCGACGTGCCTCTGAAAATGGCCTCGATCTGCTCCAGGGTCTTGCCTTTGGTCTCCGGGATGACGACTATTGTGAAGACGATGTTGAGGGCGCACATGCAGGAGAAGAGCCAGAAGGTCCCCGCGCTGGTTAGACCATCCTGGAAGAAAAATATCACACATCAAAACCTTAGCTTCTATGGCTACTTTTAGCTTTTAGCTGCTGTTTTGCTATATGTTACTAGACTGATTATGAAGCAAACAATAAAAACAAACATGGAAATTAAAAAGCTGCAAAAGAAAGAAGTGACAAATAATCAGTGGTGGGCAGCGCTAATCCAAAAATTAGCTCCGCAATTTCTAAAGCGCTTATGCCACAGAAATACTAGCGGAAGCTAATTTTAAAGTATAAGTTCAATTTGACACTTACTAGCTGGCAAAAATTCATGTACAATATATGCACAACACTGCCAACTAGTGGTGTATGAACTCTTTTACAACTTAATTCTACAAGCACCGATTGCTGGGGATGTAATTTCCTGAAACAGACCTTTATCTCCTGGTGTAAAAATTAAAAAGTTGTTGAGGATTGCTAGTTCAGCTGCTTCTTTGTCGTTTTCTTTTGCTTGTTGTAGTTTTTTCATTAAAGAAGCATCAATAAAGTAATTTCAAAACTGTTTATTGGAAAACTGAAGCGATGCATTCTGGGTACATAACGGATTTGATTTGTGATGGGAAACGAAAGCACGGAGTACAAGAAAGTATCTTCACTTCAAAATAAGAGCTTGGATTTTAAAGTTTTCCATGTAGTTGCTCCAGTTGACCACTAGATGTCAGTCTTCGTCAGCATAACATCTAAATCATTTCTAACCCAGTTGGCAGATTGCTTGGACCAATTACGTCAAGTACTGAGCTCCAGCGTTTAAACTTGATTTTTTTATTTTAAAAAGGAGCTCCGATTGTAAAGTAAAATAAATCAATACATACAAAATTTTAGTATGGATTACAAACGTTAACTGTTTTTGCTATTGCCTTCCTGCTACGTAAGCAGACACAAAGCATTGTGGGAAATCAGAACCGTGACCGAAAGCAACAGTCAGCAAGAATTAATAACTCTCAATAAGTGTGTTTATTTGGGAGGGGTGCTGTTGGATAGATCACGAGTTGTGATTTATTGACAGCCATACCTTCTGCTGTTCAAAAAAATGATGACTGGTAGATAATTAATTATTAGCGGTACTACATTTTAATTTTAGGGCTGTGTCCAAAACGACAGGCCGGGTCGTCCGAAGGCCGAATTTGTCGGCCGCATACGTCACAGCGCCGCGACGAAGGACGACCAAAATCAAAGACTCCTCCGATGCGGCCGACAAATACGTCCTTCCTTTGGCCCAAATCGAAGGACAGGTCC
>NW_013952519.1:1454461-1459808 GCF_001266775.1 Austrofundulus limnaeus | reverse complement strand
TTTTTGGTCTGTGGGAGGAAGCCGGAGTACCCGGAGAGAACCCACGCATGCACGGAGAGAACATGCAAACTCTACCCAGAAAGGTCCCCGGACCGGGATTTGAACCGGTGACCTTCTTGCTGAGAGGCATCAGCTCTACCAACTGAGCCACCGTGCCGCCCTCCAGGAAAAATAAATAAATAAATAAATAAATAAATATGCTCTTACTTTCCATGTTCATACTTCAGTTGGCTAACGTTTGTAAAAATCCTTTTTTGTATTTTTAAAGTAACATTCTAATTTTCTGAGATAGAGAATTTGGGGTTTTCATTAGTTGTCGGTTATAATCATCAAAATTAAAAGAAATAATCATATGAAATATATCAGTCTGTGTGTGATAAATGAATATAATATATGGAATTACTGAAATAAAATTTTTACAGGGCGGCACGGTGGCTCAGTTGGTAGAGCTGATGCCTCTCAGCAAGAAGGTCACCGGTTCAAATCCCGGTCCGGGGACCTTTCTGGGTAGAGTTTGCATGTTCTCTCCGTGCATGCGTGGGTTCTCTCCGGGTACTCCGGCTTCCTCCCACAGACCAAAAACATGACTGTTAGGTTAATTGATAACTCTAAATTGCCCCTAGCTGTGAGTGAGAGAGTGAATGCTTGTTTGTCTCATTTGTCTCTATGTGTGGCCCTGTGATGGACTTGCGACCTGTCCAGGGTGTACCCCGCCCCTCGCACTGTGACTGCTGGATATGGGCACCAGTGACCCACGCAACCCTGAAAAGGAAGAAGCGTGTACAGAAAATGGATGGATGGATGAAATAAAATTAACTTTTTTATGATATTCTAATTTTATGACCAGCAGCTGTATATTACCTTTAGGGCCAGATAAAATGTTAACGAGGGCCAGATTTGGCCCGCGGGCCTTGAGTTTGACACATGTGCTCTAAATTGTTGTGAAAACATTTTTTTAGTAAAATGAGTGCAAAAACTAAACAAACAAAAAGTGATGAGACAAAACCAAATCTCTTGGTTCAGAAGTCAAAGTTAGATTTTTATTTTCCTTGTTCCTTTGGAGCGATGCGTTTAAAGACACAGGATACCTGAGATGGTGAGGAGGATTTTCCTGCCGGCCTTGTCCATGATCAGAGCTGCGATGGCCGTAAAAACAACCTGAATCAGAGCCACGATGACTGAAGCCAGGGCGCTGTTCTGGAAAAACATGACGTGCCGTAAATCACTGATCAAACGGTTCAATGAATTCTGCTTTTATTTGTTTCTTGGTCTAATTTATTTAATTATTGTTTACACTGTGATGAGATCCTGATCAGAACCACAACAGAAGAAACTAAAAGTAGAAACACATCTCACCTCAGCCCATGTGGGTCGTTCTTTGGTTCTTCCTCTTCAAAATAAAGAGCTCATTTCAGCTTCCTTTAAGCTGTTTTAGGCACGAAGCCTTCACACTGCATTTTCACAGGAAATGCAGTTTCTGTAAAGTATTTTGAATTTAGATTTTTGGAGCAAAAATTCAACACTGTGGATTTTTAATTGGTTCAATTTTATGTTTTTACATTCAGGTTTTAAAAACAGAAACAAAAAAAAAACATTTTTGTGCTTTTATTTTGAAAGGAAAAACCAAAGAATGACTAATTATTAGTTCAATATCTGCTAAATTAAACAAATTTTAGCCATTTTTGTGTCGCCTGAAATGTCTAGGCCATGGCAGCCATCTTGAATTCGGCTGAGTTCCAAAGGTTTAAATAAAAATCTGTCCTCTGCTTCACAAGTTATTTTGCTAAGTAAAGTAAAGTTTTATTTATACAGCGCCTTTCACAGAAATAAATTCACAAGGTGCTGTACATTCAGGGAAGTGGGGAGGGGCCAGTTAAGAAACACCCATTCAAGAAGACATACAAGACAAACATGGGGGAACAGGTGAAACAGAGAGGAGATTGTTCACCTTTATTGTGGCGGTGTTTAGAGGAAACCCGTGTGTGGTACCTGAAAGTTTGCCTGTTTGAAGATGTTCTCAGCGTAGAACATGATGGCGTTGATCCCGGTCATCTGCTGAAAGGCCATCAGCATGACGCCGATCATCAGGGGCTTGTAGATGCTGGGGTCCTTCAGGTCAAACAGGTGGAAGCTGGAGCCCTGAGAGGGAAACGGTCCAGAGGTTTGAACACGCAGGGAGCGAAACATCTAAAAGAAAATGAACTCGGGCGGCTCCGGCTCACCTGCTCCTCGAAGGCCTCCTCGATGCGAGCGCACTCCCACTCCACGGGGGCGTCGGGCCCGCGCAGGAAGCGCAGCACCTCCTCGGCCTCCCGCCTCTTCCTCCTGGACAGCAGGTACCGAGGCGTTTCCGGCATGAAGCACATGGAGACCAGGAGCAGCGTCGGGGGGAGGGAGCAGCAGATCGCCAGCCAGCGCCAGTCCATGAAGAGACCTGCAGGACGTGCAGAGACACGAGGATTTACACGAGTCTCACCATCATCCAGAGGAAATAAACACACCTGTTTGTGCACCGAGGTTTGTTTCTGTTCAAATCTTAGTTTCAGCAGTTTTGAACGGTTTGAGTTACAGGTAAGGACTGTGTGTCGATCATTTCACAATAAAACCATTTATAAAACATTCCTCCGTTCAAACGCTTCCTTGTTTTCTTGGCTTTTTGTCAGATTGTTGTTGCGTCACAAGTTCTCTTGTTGTTTTCTTTTGTTTGCTTTTTTGTGGACTCGATTCTCCTGCTGCACCTTTGATTCAATCAGTCTGGAAGTTTATCAGGCTGGTCTTTTCCACCAATCATGGCAGCCGAGGAAAGACGTTTGACGTCTGATAACTCCAACTCCTGTCACGTCACACTGCAGCAAACTTAAAAAAAACACGACATCGTTTGCAAAAACCCACACACAGCTAAACAACAATGACTCGTGTTCAGATAATCTACATAAGAGAATCTGCATCCTTTGCAAAAATGTAGTGTGAATGTTAAATGCTCAAAGATTTTTGTTTAAAAAAATCTACAAAAAATTTACAATTTGTTGTATAATAATCAAAAAAAGCTGAAATTAGCAAAACAAGTAGCTGAAAAATCTGAATCTAACACAAAGAAGCAGAAAGAGAACATTCACTGAATTAAATAATTAGTAGTTAAAACGATCACAGAAATGTGAATTTAGCTGAAAAACGCAAAATTAGCCAAAAAAGTAGCTTAAACTGCAGAAAACAGCTGAAAAAATAAAAAGATCAAATTAGCAGAATAGCTGAAAAGAACAGAGAGATAGCTGAAAATAAGCTAAAATTAGTACAAAAAAGACGATAAACGAATTAGCTGAAAATAAGTCAAATGTAGCTTAAATTGCAGAAAACAGCTGAAAAAGCATAAAATAAATCAAAATATCAGAATAGCTGAAAAGAACAGAAAGCAGAAAAAGCTGAAAAAATTAAAATCAGTAAAAAAGGAAGCTGAGGGATGGTACAATTACCACAAAAACGTTTAAGTATAAAAAAAATCAAACGATCAGAATAGCCAAAAGAACAGAGGTAGCTGAAAACAAGCTAAAATTTGTTTAAATAAGCTGAAAAAATAATTTTTTTTGCTGAAAATAGGAAAAAATATTGCTAAAATGGCAGAAAACAGCTGAAAGAAGCATAAAATGATCAAATTAGCAGTATAGCTGAAAAGAACAGAGATAGATGAAAATAAGCTAAAATTAGTTTTTAAAAAAGAAGCTAAAACAAGCAAAAATTAGCTGAAAATACCAAACATGTAGCTTCAATTGCAGAAAACAGCTGAAAAAGCATTTAAAGATCACATTAGTAGCAGATAATTTTGAAAACCAATTTAAATTAGTAAAAGAAAGAAAAAGAAGCTGAAGCATGCTATAATAAGCACAAAAAGAGTGAAATGCAGGAAAGATTTAAACATTTTGAAAGGTTTTCAGGATGTTGAAGACAGCTCTATTCATTCTCAATGAGAACAATAACGGCCAAAAGAGCTAAATATCACAAAAAAGCTGGAACGACCTGAAAGTTTTATGTATAAAATTGTGGAAACAGAACAAAACGTGTGGAACCAAACACATGACAAAAAAAACATTTGGAGGAAAAACGGATCCTCTCAACAGTGTGAATGTTTTACGAGTCACAAAACGAAGCCTTGGTGAGGTCTGAAGAACAGATCTGAGCTAACTCCTAGCCTTTCTTCACACTTTGCACCTTATAACAGCTGAATTAGCTGACGGACGTGATAATAGGGAAACAAAAGGTGACAAACGTGCACAAACTGAGCACCAGACGAGTCAGAGCAACATGAGACCACCCGCCTCACAGGACACTCCAGCTTTTATTGGGAAAACGTGAACGGCATGCAGCAAACGAGATCAGCGAGACGAAGTTATTTTCACACAAAGCCGAACAGTAGAGGCTGCTGTTGAAGAGGAATCTGATCACATCTGAAGACAATCAGATCACCTGACAGCCGGCTGGCCGCCTCGTCTTTACAACACGAGATTAGGAGTCACAGAGCAGTGAAACAACCTCCGATAAAACACCTCAAATCACACAGTGCTGTCTCCCAGTGATAAAGGCGGCAGCGCTTTTATTGATCCGATGTTTAAGTTTCATCATGTAAAACTCTTAATGATTCACAGATCAGCTGCTCGCACCGTTTCATGACTCTGAGGCCTCCTACCTGCCAGGTAAACTCCCATGATGCCCAGAACCACCATGAGCTGAACGCAGGAGCCCAACATCCCTCGAACCTTCTCATGCGCCGTCTCAGAAATATATAACTGAGTGAGGAGAGGGGGAGAAAACAAAACAAACAAAAAACAACACAATTTAATAATAAAGCAGGGAGTGAAAATGAGTCAATATCAGAATTTAGTTTGTAAAACCACCTTTAGCAGCATTAGCTTGATCAGATCACTCATGTGGTTTTAAATCATCTCTTTAATCATTTTAAGTTTGCAGATGATTTTTTTTAAACACGGCTCTGTTAAAGTGCCTGTGACATTAAATTTTGGTAATAAATATGACTGTATTTTTGGAAAGACAACATTAATAATATATTGCAAAAAAAACCTTTCATGACTGAGACGAACGGTTGTTGAGATATTTGCGTGTGACGTAACAGGAAGTGATGTCAAAGGGGAGTGTCTGCAATAACAAAGACCGTAGAGAAGAATCAGGTGTTTCTTTAGATTATTTTGAGTCACTATCAGAGATGAAGAGTCAGAGTTCAAATAATATTGTTTCAATAAACAAAGACCTTTTCTTAAAGCGATCCATGATTAGTTGTAACATTAGACTTTATTTGATAAACTTATATTTTAACTGTAAAATAAAGACTGTAAAATAC
>NW_013952519.1:1444668-1448980 GCF_001266775.1 Austrofundulus limnaeus | reverse complement strand
ATCCACGTCATCATTTACCCAGAATGCTTTGTGTGTAAATAAAATGGCTCCGTCCGTGTTAAAATATATTTTTAAAAATTTACAAAAATGAACATCCTACTGTATTTTTACAGTCTTTATTTTACAGTTAAAATATATTTATCAAATAAAAGTCTAATGTTACAACTAATCAGGGATCCATTTAAAGAGTTCCCCTTTGATGTCACTTCCTGTTTCACTTTTTTGAGCCAGATTTAAAAAACATGCCCATTATGTCACAAAATGGATAAAACCATGAGTATTATACCATGTTTTTTAATACAAAAGGTGTTTTGACTTTTTGTTTTTAAAGAAGCATGTCACGGCCATTTTTCCCACCAGAGCATTTCCATCAGACCAGACCCCTGCAGAACCTCGATTCTTTGATTTTTTTTTTGATGTTCTGTTTGATATCTGCTGCTGTGTTTGAGATCATTGTCCCAGTTTGGACAAATAATGACTTCAAGAAGAATTAAGCAAATGAGTACGACTCGTAAATTACTGTATTTAAGAAAGAAAAATTCTTACCGGGACCACCAACGACGTGACGCCGCTGGCGAGGCCAGTCAGAAGTCTGCCAACATAAAACATCCATATGTTCTGAGCGGCGATGATGATGGTGAAGCCGAAGACGAAGGGCAGCGCACAGAGCATCAGACTGAGCTTCCTGCCGATCCTCTCCACCATCCAGCCTCCCAGCAGCCCCCCCACAGCTGCTCCCACCGTCACTATGGACTGAAGCAGCAGAACGCTCCGTTAGAACACAAAACAAACCAGTTACTGATGTAAGCTCTTCATCTAATCTGCTGTAAGAAGGGGTTTTGGACAGCACGTGACGTTACGTCATCGTGACGGACACCGTACCCCGAACCAGGAGGCCTCCTCGTCGTCCAGCCTCAGGCGAGGGTTGGAGATCTTCATGAGCTCGGGGATGGCGGGGGAGCTGTATCCCAGCACGAACCCGAAGCTCATGGGGCCCAAGACGGAGGCTAACGTCGCCAGGTACAACTTCCTGTTCTTCACCTTACTGCAGACAGAAGAACAGACGTTAACTGGCTTTTATAAATATTAATTTTAAAAGAGCAACATTTTAATCAAATAAAAGATGTATGTATGGTTTAACATGCAAACTGTTCATTTCTGTTGTTTTTTTAATCTAACCACTTCTGCAAACTTTGTGCTATTTTAACACGTGTCGAAAAAAAAACAGCTTATTCAGGAAATGTCTGCTGTGACTTAAAGTTTTTGCAACTTTTATACTTTTCAAAACATTGTTCTTATTTAAAAGTGCTACAGACCACTTCATCTATATATTTTTTTATTTATTCATTTTATTTGTAACAATTATATACATAAAAAACATGCAATCAAAATAAAATCTGTATAAAATGAAAGGCAGCAGAAGAAGATTAAATCTTAATAATAATAATATCTGCCCCTTTTTATACCCAAAATATGTTCAAAATAAAAATAAATTACAAGAAAAATCAAAACAACTAAAAACACACAAAGAACTAAAAACAAAGCTAAATTTAAAACACCAACTCAACAAACTTGTGCTTCTCCACATATTTGTTTCACTGCGCTACTCACCACTGCTCACCGGGCTTTTCTCAGCTGTTACCTTTCTGCTCGCTCTAAATCTGCACAATTTTTGTTCGTGATTAAATTAAAAGTTAAATTTGTTGCCTTGCACATGCATTCGTTTACCTGCGAAAACAGCCGAAGCCACTGAAAACACTGAAATGCATGGATGAGTTGTTTGGGCACGAGAACACCTGTGATGTATTGAGTTTATGCTCAGGTTTGTTGACACAAGGCTTTGTTTACATTGAGTGCATACCCACATGACGGACAGTATTACTGTAAAGATTTACGGTAAAGTCTTTCAAACTGAACCATTTGATACATTTCAGGAAGAAAACCTTGTACTTGTAATAATGTAATAATAATGACCTTAAAGTGCCTGTGACATCAATTTTTTTTTGTAATAAACACGAATGCAATCTTGGAAAGATGACATTGATAACATATTACAAAACAAATTTAATTTAGCTGAGATGAACGGTGGTTAAGATATTTACATGTGAAGAAACAGGAAGTGATGTCAAAGGGGAATGTCAGCATGTAAACAGAGCGTTGTTGCTAAAGCTAACACAGACTGTGGAGAAGAATCTGATATTTCTTTAGATTATTTTTAGTCGCTATAAAAAAAAGGACGAAGAAGAGTTAAATTTAAAAAAATTAATAAACAGAGACCAGCGAGTTTATTTTATTAATAAGTTCCCCTTTGATGTCACTTCCTGTTTAACTTCGGCAGAGCCAAATAAAAAAAATAGGCCAGTTATGTGAGAAAATGAGTAAAATCATGCGTATTTTGCAGATTTTCTTTAGTATAAAGATGTTTTCTTTGACTTTTTTGTATTTGAAGGATATGTACATCAGGCACTTTAAAGTTTGTTGAACATAAATACGTCAAGGCCCAGGGTTGGAGGACATAAACTACTTTTTATGTCCTGATGAGACAAAACAAGCAACTTGAAGACACAATAAACTTGAAGCCTTTGGAGCAAGTCAAGGATATTTTTCAGCTGCTCCACAGCACTGTTTACACTGCTGTAATGTAATGGGTCCATTTTAACAAAATAAAAGCATCCGCTGTTTGGGTTTATGGCGGGTCTTTTGAGAGCTGACCTGAGGTAAGCATCCTGCTCTGAAAGGAGTCCTGTCGGGTTCTGATCTCCGCTCTCGTCCTCCAGCAGCCTCCGTCTCTCATCCTGGATGTCCATACCGATCCTCTCTGGTGGTGCTCAGCAGCTTCTCTTCTTCTCCCTGAACATGGAACCAGCCTGAAACAACAAACATGGCTCAACTTCCTGGGGGGAAGCAACATAAAAAGAATGAAACTACGGTTTTACAGAACTACACTCACGTTCAGGTAATAAGAACAGGAACAGCTCGCCACCGCCTGAGTGATCGCTTCCTCCGCCTGCTGCCAACTTGCTTTATCAATATTTCAGTCAGCTGACCGTCGTGTGTTTCAGCTTGTTTGTACGGCTTTCAAAATAAAAGTTTGTAGTTGTCACATGCTTTGTTTCCGTGTTCGAACACTTCAGAAATACCAAGTTCTCCGGGCATTATTAATCACATGTCGAATTGTACAAAACTATCTTTATAAAATACTGTCAAACACTTTTTTTTTTTTTTACATACAGAAGCCCTTAAGTATTTTTCCAATGCTAGCGTAGACAATAGCAACAATGAATGCTGCTATGTTTGCCATAACGTAAAGTAAATTGGTAAAATAAGCACCTGAGCTGAACGATAACTCATTTTAATAATTAAATTTTAAAGATTAGCTTGCTAAAAAGAACATAATTTTAAGCTAAATGATGCATTTGTTTGACATTTGGAGAAGCTAAACAAAACCGGAAACAAGAAACGGTGAACATCTCGCTTTAAGTATGACCTCTTTGTTTTAGAAAATAAAAGTTGTTGCTTTACTGACGCTGAGATTTTTTATTTAATAAACGATAAAGTAAAAATAACTCAGTAATTAAATTATATTTTCAGATTTTTATTTTCAAATAATGAACAACACGAAGGACACAAATAATGAAACAGTAAGTTAATTATTTATGAGCAGATAAAAAGTAAATAAAGATATTTTTTGCGTGTTTGATAAGCTAGTTTATCTAAACACAAAGAAGATTTTGTAACGAATGATTAAATTTAATTGTGTTTTGTTCGTTTTCAAGGACATTCCATTTAAAAGTTCTACATTTTGTTATGTTTGTACAAAGAAATCACAACTATTAAAGTACTAATAGCAAATAACACGTACATTTTAAACAAAAGTAATTTATGTCAAGCTCTCTTCCTAGAAATGTTACTTGAAATTTAAAAGTAAGTAATTCAATGAGATCTACAGAAGTATATTTGTATCATGTAAATTCATTTGCATTGTGCCTGTTTTTTATTATGAAATATAGATATTTTTTTTATTACTTATACAATAAAAATGGTTGAACCTTTTCATATTCATGTGGGTCACCTTTATTAAACTGTCACAATTAAAGCATTCATCTTTTTTTGACTGAATGCTGGAAAAACTTTTTGAAAAACCCAAATTAAAAAGCAGCAATTTCACAATAATATCCAGTTTTCACATCTTTAAATATTAATGAATTTAGATTTTCTGATGTGAAGTCAGTGTTAACTCTGTTTTGTGTTGAAGATGTGAAGTCAGTGTTAACTCTGTTTTGTGTTGAAGATGTGAAGTCAGTGTTAACTC
>NW_013952519.1:1441227-1443603 GCF_001266775.1 Austrofundulus limnaeus | reverse complement strand
GTACTTTTACTTTTAATACTTAAGTAGATTTTGTGTCAGAATTTTGCTTTTGATACTTCAGTACAAAAAATATCAGATACTTTAAGACTTTGACTCAAGTAATATTTTTAGAGAAGACTTTAACTTTTACCAAAGTATTTTTTATGATAAGATACTTGTACTTTTACTCAAGTATCACTTTGAGGCACTTTATACAACACTGGCTGCAGGAGGCCCTCTGTCTGATCCACGGCGCTCTGGAGAGCAGGACGCACGCCTCTACCTGTGCAGGTGAGTCTGTTTGTGCGCTTGGTCAGCTCAGTCTCATTATAAAAGATTTTATTTTGTAAACTCTGATTCAACTTTCACACACTTGTTCTTATTTTGCTGAACATTTTTTAAAATCTATTTAGCATCTGCATAGTTTTTGCTGTTTTATATTCTTACATCAAAAGTTTTAATCATTTATTCACAAATATCTTCCTCATAGCAGTAAACTCAAGTTTCTTCAGTTTATTCAGAAAGTTCTTTTGAAATCTGCTTCCGAACATTTAGCTACTTTTAGTTTTTAGTTACTGTTCTGGCACTTATTTTAGCTAGACTTTTGCTAATTTTTTGCCAGCCTTTAGCTTCCATTCTGCTAGCTGAGCTTTTGGCTGGCCTGTTAGCTCATTAGCATCGTAGTTTTTAGTGTTTTCTACTCGACTAGCATTTTTCTGCTTTTAGCTTTTGCTGAAGTTTGGCTACTTTTGCAAAATTTTGACTTTTAGTTACTGTTTTCTTAGTTTTAGCTTTTGTCTAGCCTGTTCTTAATTTTAGTTTGCCTTTTGCTACTTTTAGCATCGCACTGTTTTTTTTTTCAACTTTTAACTTTTAATTAGATTTTTTTCTTTTCAGCCTTTAGCTGGACTAGTGTTTTTCTCCTTTTAGCTTGTATTTTGCTTTTTTTTTTCTTTTAGCGTTTAGCTAGTCTATGCATTTCAAAAAATTCATTTGCGTCAGCATTTATTCAATTCAAATTCTTCATTTCTTTTTTCCATCAGGGTCTGAAAGACCACCTCAGTCTTGGAGGATCTGGTCCAGGCTGTGGAGCTCAGTGAGGGGGTCACAGGTCAGAGATGGGCAGAAGTTAAGAAGGACCAGAGCGAATCTGTTCACTGAAAAAACTGTCCATTTTACCAAGTTTTAAAATCTTATATCAGCCAAAAAGTCTTTTTGATCTTGTTTTGACTAAACAAGAACTGATTGTGTAAGAATAATAATCTTGTTTTCAGAATGTGTAAGATTATTTGTCTTGTTAGTCTGAAAATTTGACTGAAATTAAGTCAAAACTTTCTGCCAATAGAGACAGAAAATTTTACTTGGTAAGATTCTTGAAATAAGTATAAGTTATTGTGCAGGTGGAGCACCTGATCTTATGACTCTGACAACAGACAGGTGTAACCAGTCAAACCTGATAATCCTCAGACATCAGACCTGCTGTTTCACTTCTTTCTACAGAATATTTAAAGGTTTCACAGCTTGAACTGAAGGTGATTTAATAAAAACACAATATGCTCAGAAAAAAACTGTTTTTTTATTGCAAACTAGATTTTTTAATAAAACTCTTCACACTTGTTCTTTTTCAACAGCTAAACAGGATTTTTTTAGTTTTTGAAACAATAAGAATAAAAAATAAATAGCTAAAAATGTGATTCTAAGCGAATCTATGAAGTGAATGATTGAACCCCAGGTTTATTTTGGACCATAATCCTGTATTTTTTGTGTGTTTTTCAGATTGTTTCTTCAAGCAGGGCGACTGGTGTTACGCTCTCCTCGACTAGCAGCAGGCCGAGGAGATGTCACCTGACGATGCAGCCGTGTGGCTCCGCCTCGCCGTCATCTACAACACGCCGGGCTCCTTCCGCTTGCAGAATGGGTCAGGACCAACATGTACAGTTTAAAGCCCCACAGCGGGTAAAATAAGTATTGAACACGTCACCATTTTTCTCAGTAAATATATTACTAGAGGTGCTAATGACATGAAATTTTCACCAGATGTGTCGGTAACAACCCAAGTGATCCATACATACAAAGAAATCAAACCATAAATGTCCAGAAATGAAGTTATTTGTAATAATGTGGAATGGCACGTATGGATCACTTTGGGTTGTTACCAACAACATCTGGTGAAAATTTCATGTCATTAGCACCTCTAGTAATATTTTTACTGAGAAAAATGGTGACGTGTTCAATACTTATTTTACCTGCTGTATGTACATGTTTGCCAGTGCAGCGATGAGAATGCGTGTTTATTTTTATCCATTTTGGTCAAGCTGCTTCCCGTCCGACATGTCCTGAGCAACATTCAAGTTGTGTTGGAATAAACAACTTTCTCACTAGAAAAATAATTAGAAT
>NW_013952519.1:1427654-1438128 GCF_001266775.1 Austrofundulus limnaeus | reverse complement strand
CAAAAGTATTGCGTGGGAACACAAAAGTATTGCGAGGGAACGCAAAAGTATTGCGTGGGAACACAAAAGTATTGCGAGGGAACGCAAAAGGATTGCGAGGGAACGCAAAAGTATTGCGTGGGAACACAAAAGTATTGCGAGGGAATGCAAAAGTATTGCGTGGGAACACAAAAGTATTGCGTGGGAACACAAAAGTATTGCGAGGGAATGCAAAAGTATTGCGTGGGAACACAAAAGGAAAAAAATCCCCCCGTGTCCCCTTGCGGGCTCCGTAGTGTTGGGTGATTTAAGAGAAAAGGAAGCAAACACATGATTGGACAATAGGAAGGCATTAATGACGAAATATATAAATACAGAAAAACAAGAACAACAAGATGAATACAGCCAGACAGAAGATTTGATAAAAAAAAAAAAAATCAGGAGGAAAACAGGAACTGATTAGAAAGTCCAGAAAGTTTTGGTCAAAATAAATAAGAAAGCAAACAGAACAGGATGGAGTGACTAAAACCTAAACATACAGAACACAAGGACCAAAAGCAACACTTCAAGTCTTAAGATGAAAACATGAACATCAACTTTTAGCTTGGATTAAAGAAAAGGTAGGTGTTTTCAACATGAGACTGCAGGTGGTGTTCAGAGACAAAATGGGACATCCAGGATCATCGGATATTTATGAATATTTTTTACATACACTCCCCAAACCCAGACTCAGAAATACATGTTTTTATACAAGTTACAATACAAGTTAAATATAGTTTATAGTTTATGTGATGTTCTGTAGACACGAGTCAGACTTTATCACATCAAGTCATCTCAAGGCAACACGCAAAAAGCAGCAACAAATTACAAGAAGATGTAAATCCAGATTCAAATCCAAAATGAGCACAGTTTAGTCCGTACAGTTTTTATTAGGACCTCATGTCTGCGTGTGTTTTTGTATCTGTGCAGGCGCCTCCTCTGCTCATGAGTTAAGTTTCCCGGCAGCAGCGTCTCTGAAGTCTCATCGAGCCCTAAAGGTCAGTCGATCCGAGCGGAGCTGACTGAAACCATCCAGGCCTGGAGTTCTGCTTCTGATCCGCTCAGGTTTGTAACAAACCCTCAGTCCCTGAATAGAGACTCACCTGATACTTTGGTTCAGAAATTAAGTGTGACTCGTTTTCAGGCTGGCGGAAAGTGTTCAAAACATGACTCTGAGCAGTGAGAGCACAGGTCCATCAGAAAAACTGAGTGAAGCTGTGAAGGAGCTGAGCTTGTGTGTGACTGAACAAGATGAGCAGAAACTCACAAAGCTCCTTCTGCAGGTACTGAATATAAAAAATCAGGTCTCATTAAAACTCCTGGTCATTCTTCAATATGTAGCAATGAAACTGACAAACTAAGCAGCAGAATGATTTAATCAATGTTTCACAATGCTGTGTTTCTAACAGCAGCTACATGCAGGACGTGAATCATTGAACTGTCTTTATGAGCTCTAAGCAGCTGTCTGCAGCACAACAAATGTTCTCATAACTTTGACCCATTTTGTTGTTGACAACCTTTTTCCTCCTTTCCTCTCTGTTTGGCAGGTGGAAGAAGCTGTTGAGTCATCTATTACCAGCCCGTGTAGTGCTTGAAATGATATTTTGCTAACAGAGAAAAGACCAGCAGGTAATGGCACGGCATTGGTATGAACCAATGTGAGTTTTGTCTTTGTCTGCTTGACAGAACCAACAGGAATAAAGGTTTGTCAGACCACTCAGCACAGAGGGTTCAAATAATGTTTCTCAGAAGCAAAAACTGAAATTTAAATAAGAAAAAAGTGAAAAAAAGGGCACAGATATAAAGTAAAAAAGAGAAAATGTGCAATACAGAACGAAAAATACTGAAAAGTAGGCAGCTGAAAAAAGAAAAGTTTTTTAAAGTTTAAAGATTTGTTTATTTATTGAGGTGTGAAACAGTTTGCAGTATAGATTTGTGTAGGTGGAGTTGGTATGTTCTGTTGTTTAATTAAAAAACATTTTAACTAAATATTTTTAATGCTGTTCCTAAAGCAACCAACAGGGGGCAGCAGCTGACAGTTTTTCCACAAACATTTTCTGCAGCTGAAGTTCTGTTATCTAAAGTTTGTCTTATTCATCCTTCATCCTCTTGTCCGTGACTCTAAAACTGTTTTTTTTCCATCTAGTCGTTGCTCAGATTTTATGCATTTTGTCCCACTTTTTAAACTTGTGTAACTTTGCTCCAGTTTACTTTAGCAGCATGAATCTTTGCACAGGTAATGTCCACCTGTACATTTATGGTTTCCAATAGATTTTAGCTTTATTTAAGAGTTATAAACTGTTTTGTGCCAAAAAGATTTTAGGCAAGAGGGAAAAAGGTGTCCTGTTCAAGCCTATCTTTAAACTAGCATCTTCTTTGCTGGTTTCATTTCGGATGAAATCTCCCAAGTGTTAGCTTTATTTTGATACCAAACTTATTTGTGAATGCTGAGACACACTCAGTTGTATTATTTTGAACCCAAACTTCAAGGAAACCCCTTGGGCCTCCATCTTCTACCGCTCATCCTTCATCAGGTCACGGAGGCAACAGGAGAGAAACTCAGAACTCCCTTTCAGCAACACTTTCCAGTGTTCCCAGAGATGATGTATAATAGATACAGCAAGTCCTGGGTCTTCCTGGACCGCCTCTACAGGGAGGTACCCAGGAGGCATCAGGTGCCTGAACCACCTCAACTGACTCCTTTCGATGAGGGGGAGCAGCGGCACTCTGATCAAGGATCTCGTACTTTCAGTCATGATCCACGCCTCCTGACCATCGTTGAGGGTTGAGGCGTTGACATGAATCGAGAACTTTGCCTTTCGACTCAGTTCTTTCACCAGGACTGACCGAAGCAACACCCTCATTACTGAGGACGAGGCCCCACACCAGAGATTTTCTAGTTTTCCCACAAATTCAACTCAAATAAAATGCTGCTTTTCTAAAAGCTACACTAACAGATATCAGCAGGTTTTAACAACATCTCTACTTGTCAAATGTTTAATGTGTGACAAAACAAAACTAAATAAAACAGTTTAAAAATCACAATTTTCTAACCACATTAAAAAAAAACAACAACAGCAGTTTCCTCCCAGTGACTCTTCCTACCTGCTGTGGAGTTTGGCAGCAGCCGTGTCTGCCTGGCTGCTGCTGGTTATTCTCAGCCGTGCAGACGAGTTGTGTCTGCAGCTGCGTGGGTTTCTCAGAGAGGCGGCTGACCTTTACATTAACACCAGCTGTGGTAACAGCTGACCCACACACACAAGACTATAACCCCTTTGATGCATGATTGATGTTCATGGAAGGTGAAAAGTTGGATGTTAGAAAAGCACTGATGCCACTTTTTCTTTATCTAGCCCTGAACAAGTAGGAGTTCGTCCAAGACATGACTGGTCTGTTTGACTTTTGTGGGAGGAGTTTGTTAAAGACGTGATTGGTTGGATTGACCCTATTGGGTGGGGTTTGAAGAAGCTGGGTACAACAAAAAACAACCAGAAAGCACCTTTAAAAAACATAATAAATTTAATCATAACTGGAGACAGGAAGGTGCTACCTGCACAAAATTTGACACTGTACATTTAAAGGGACGTGTAACAATTCGACTCGGTCAAAAGAGCCCTAACTCATTATTTTTCATATGAATATTCATTAATATTACTCATAACTTGAGACAGGAAGCTGGTAGTCACACCAAATTTGAAGTCAGTAAATTATGCTTACACACTCTTAATCATTTTATTTGACACATTATTTTGTTTTAATCTATAAATAGTCAAAAAATCATATTTACATGTTTACAGTTATCTTACTATTACCATCATGTTTTAACTTGCCCTGAAAGACAAGTCAATCCCAACAATAATGGTTTGGACAAATTCCACCCTCACCAAAACTCTGCCAATCATGGTAAAGACAAACTCCGCCCATACCAAGAACTCTGCCAATCATAGTTAAGACAAACTCCGCCCATACCAAGAACTCTGCCAATCATGGTTAAGACAAACTCCGCCCAGAACTCTGCCAATCATGGTTAAGACAAACTCCACCCACACCAAGAACTCTGCCAATCATAGTTAAGACAAACTCCGCCCACACCAAGAACTCTGCCAATTATGGTTAAGACAAACTCCGCCCATACCAATAACTCTGCCAATCATGGTTAAGACAAACTCCGCCCACACCAAAAACTCTGCCAATTATGGTTAAGACAAACTCCGCCTACACCAAGAACTCTGCCAATCATAGTTAAGACAAACTCCGCCCATACCAATAATTCTGCCAATCATAGTTAAGACAAACTCCGCCTACACCAAGAACTCTGCCAATCATAGTTAAGACAAACTCTGCCCAGAACTCTGCCAATCATGGTTAAGACAAACTCCGCCCACACCAAGAACTCTGCCGATCATGGTTAAGACAAACTCCGCCCATACCAATAACTCTGCCATTCATGGTTAAGACAAACTCCGCCCACACCAAGAACTCTGAGAAACTCCGCCCACACCAAGAACTCTGACAAACTCCGCCCACACCAAGAACTCTGACAATCACCGTTAAGACAAACTCCGCCCACACCAAGAACTCTGCCAATCATGGTTAAGACAAACTTGTTAAACAAAGACTCAGATAACTCAGTTTACGTTCTGCTCCAGGAGAGCGCTGCCAGGAGTGAAAATAAGAACTAAGTAAATAAACAAATAAAAACAAGGCTGATGCTGCTCCTCTACCACCTGACAGCTCGTAGTATCAGTACTGTGGTATCAGAACATTTTTAATATTAGACCAATACCCGATATCAGTGTCAGTTCATCTCAACTGTGTAGGTAACAGAGTGCAAAATGACCAGCTCTAATTTGTTCAAAAGCATTTCTTTATGATTTACTGACACTGACTGAATTAATGTCATCTATCAATCGTGTTTTAGGTCATAAATGATGACACAGTGGATGTTTGTACAGATGCTCATATGGCTTTGAGCTTTCGGGCTCAGGCTGGGTCCAGCAGCAGTGATTCTGTTTCTGTTCATGCTGATCATAAAACCTTTGAACTGCAGAGCTTCTGTTTGTTCTGACACTTCTCTAAAGAACCGTTTCCCAAACCTTTCAGCTGCTGGTCCACCAAAGAGACTTGTGACCCAGAACTTCGGCTGTTAATAAGCCAATAAAAGGTGGAGAAACGACAATATCTACTGGTGATTAGCTAATTAATTTGTGCAGTTCTGAACGTGTGTGGCCTTCAGCCTCTCCTGCAGCACAGACAGCATTCATAAAGGAGCTGAGTAGTTTTTTTTTTGTTTTGTTTTTTTCTCACACTCGTGCAATAAACGGCTCACGTTCCTGTCCTGTCAGGGCCGCCAGGTGCAGCCAGCCGGGTTTCTGAGTGCAGACAAAAACACCTTTCTCTGGGCGCGGGAGCTGGCGGCTTGGCCCCGGCTCAAAAACATTCCCCTGGTGGAGGGAAGGCTGTTTTGTCTGAGATACGCGGGACAGATTTGTAGTCTTTGGGTAGGGTTCGGGGCAGGTGACGTGCGTGCGCACTCAGCTCCACGTCCACCCGAAGTGAAAGTGAAAGATGATACGTGGTCTTAAAATTAGATTAGTGTTGCCAGACTGAAGCGGGTCAGTCTGGGTTTTTCTCAGTGGTCAGGTATGGGTCGCAGCTTTATAACAGTTGATGCAGGTTAAAGGTACTCATTGCAAAGTATTAAATAAAATGTTATACTGAAATACATCAAATGGTGCAGTTTGATATGACGTGTCTATCTACTTTTATCTGCATATTTTACTCAACAAATCTGAGCGTAAACACATTTTTAATGCGTCAAAATTGACATTTCTGCTGTTTTTATAGGTAAACAGTTGCCACACATGATGGTCGTTTGCACATTTTATTTACACATTCTTCATTTAAGGACATATTAAATATAACATGAAAACCAAAAATTGTGCAGATTTTGTTTGTACAAGTCTTGATGACACATTTGAATCTTCCCAAGCCTCTAAACAAGGGCTATTCAACTGGTGGCCTGTGGGCCACATTCGGCCCGCGAGTGACCAAAGTTCGGTCCCCAATTGGTTCATTCATCTTTTAAACCCAAACCCCCAGTTTTCTACTTTGATTATTATAAGTTCTTCTAGTTAGTCATAAAATGTATGACAGGGCTATTCAACTAAATTGCTCTGGGGGCCACAGTTACTGCCGGTCAACAGCTGAGGGGCCGAACATCCAGCAATTAAAGTTGTTATGTAATTAACCCAAGTATTACTGTTACCTTTGAATTAGTTTATTGTGCTGCATTTAATCATGAATATAACATACAGAACCCTATAAAAGTAGTGATAATTACACATTATCAAAACAAAAAGAACACATTATGCCTCCTATTATTAGACACAAATATTATTTTAACATCTCTAACTTGCAAAATTTTTAAACCAATTTTATTTTCACTTTCATCATTTTATATTCAACTGCTTGTAGTTTTAACTATCTTGAGTGTTTATAGAAATTGTTTTTACCAGCTTCTAGCCAAGATTCTGAAGTTTCTGTAGAAACGAAACATGTCTATGTTTAACTAAAAGAACTTAGAGTAATAAAAGTGGAAAACCGGGGGTTTGGGCTTAAGAGATGAAGAAACCAATTGGCGGGCCGAACTTTGGTCACTCGCGGGCCGGATGTGGCCCGCGGGCCGCCAGTTGAATAGTCCTGATGTATGGTATCTACAGAAGCGTCAGAATCTTGGCGACAAGCTGGTAAAAAAACATTTCTATGAACATCCAAGACAGTTAAAAAACTGAACAGTTGAAGATAAAACTATGAAAGTGAAAATAAATTTGGCAAGTCAGAGATGTCAAAATAATTCAGACAGGAGGCATAAAGTGTTATTATTGTTTTTGATTATCACTACTTTTATTACATAGGGTTCTGTATGTTGTATTCATGATTAAATGCAGCAAAATAAACTATTTCAAAGGTAACAGATCTTTGTAATAATTGGTTTATTTACGTAATAACTTTAATTGCTGGATGTTTGGCCCCTGCAGTAACTGTGGCCCCCGGAGAAATTTAGTTGAATGGCCCTGCTCTAAAGACTATAAAGACACGATCAGCAACATTTCTTATTAAATTATCAAAAAGAAAATGCAAACAATTCATGCTGCAATGAGTTCTAACATCACACAGTCTGAACAGAGCAAATAGGAACAGAAATCACAGCAGAAGTCCACCTGCTCAGCCGCCTCAGACAGACTGATGTCTGGGCAGCTCCTTCTCCTCGCCCAGCGTCTGAAGCTCCACATGACATATCTGGCACTTTGAGCACGTATAAAATGTTGAACTGGGCTTTACTGTCTAATAATTCTTACGAGACGCGTGGTTCCTTTCTCTGAGAGATTAAAAAAAGCGAAGGAAGAAATGACAGAAAGAAGCGAGCAGATGAACATTTTCCCCTGAGAAACATCTCTAAAGACAATTTATATATTTTGGAGAGATAAACCATATGCCGGTTTGCTCTTCCCGTAAATCTTCCAGTCAGTTTTACTGGCTTGTCTCAGCCGCCGTCTCCGTGTTCGTGCTGTGTGTGTGTTCCCGCTCCGTCCTCGGGTTCTGACCCGAGGCCTGGTCCGCCGCCTCCATCTTCCCTGTAGATTTTTAACGTCGGGTCACGTTTGTTTATTTATCTTTTGGCTTTCGGTGGCTGGAGAATTCCTCAGGTTAGATATTCCAGCAGCCAAAGAGGAGGTTTTGGAGGTGGAAAGGAACGTCCACGTGTTTGTTGGTTTCCTGTAGAAGGAGATTCACTTACCAGCCACGTGCATGTTTATCAGCAGTTGGCTGGCAGTTGTTTGGTGAGTTTCCAGCTTTTGTTTTTTATTTGTTTGTGTGTGCGGGCTCACTTCCAGCCGTTCATCTCTTTGAGTTTGCTGATGCTGGTGCCTTTGACAGGTGTGGAGGGTGGGGGGCTGTACAGGGGCAGGGTGGGGCAGTTAGCCTCTTGCGCCCATGGCCTCTTGGTGGGCACTGTCCACACCGACCGAGACGACTTCTTCTTCGCTTTCTCCTTCTTCTCCTTAGACGTAGCCGGAGTCATGGACTGGATTCAAATAAGGGGAGAGAATTAGGTTGTTGCATTTTAAAACCCCAACAGGTTTAATAAAAGTTAACGTACACAACAGCAGAGAGTTAAGCAGCTGAGCTTCGCAGCGTTTTGTCCCGTCCCTCCGTAGCGGTTCTTCTTGGGCAGCAGCAGCACAAAGGAAACCGCCAGGGACAGATGGTAGAAGCTGTGGACATAGGCGTAGTCCCACTCCTGCAGGGAAAAAGAAAACGGCCTTTAGCTACGCAACCGGACACTGTGTATCAAACACAAAAGACAGAGTCGCACATGAAGTTCAAACATTTGGTTTGGGCTCGGTTTTATTTGGACGATGAGTCACCTCGAAGTAGAAACGGAGCATCAGAGCGAGAGCGCCGAAGCAGCAGCCCGGACCGACCTGCTGCGTGTACACCGTCTTCTCAGGGTAAACCGCTTTCAGCTGTTTCATCTTCTGCAGCTGGAACAGCAAGAGCTCATTACAATAATATCGACAGATTATCCACACACACACACATGGAAACACCGGTGGTTTGTAGCGTGAGACAAAAGGCAAAGAGAAGTAAAGCAGAGAGTGGATTAAAGAGTTTATGTTGGAGATTTAAAGGGGAAATTAGAGCGACTTGGTTTTTCTACAGAATCACAGTGTGAACTCTCATTAGAGGAGGGCGTATCGACTTCAGTTTCAATGATATCAATATGAGTATCAGATCGATACTAGAGGGATAAGATCTATTCTTTTATTTATTTGTTTGTCCCTGATTACTGGAGACAGAATCACTTTTTTCCCCTTTTTTTGGCAAAATAATGAGAAGATTTGGATTCAGATCTGAGTAATCCTGAGCAGGATGAAGAAAACTACCAAAACAAGAGAACATAAATTGTTCAAAAACAGTTTTTATCAGTGGCAAAAATAATTTATGACATTTTATTGGAACGCCTCATTGTTTTATTCAAAAATCACCTGAGAAGATGTCTTTAATTCAATGGAAATTCTGCACATGGCTTTGTTTTTGTTGCTACATTTGTACATATGTTTATGAATATAAGTGTTTATATTTGTAGTCTAAGTGGTAAAAACATTCATTTTGAATATCTTTAGTTTTCACAGTTTTTCTACTTGGATTTTATGATTTTTGTGTGATTTTAGGCCTTTTGTGTTGATACAGTAGGTCAGAAAAAAATAACTTTAAATTCACATATGGGAAGTTGTGCTGAACTAAAAGACATCAAACATGGCAGATGAAAACATTTTGAAGGTGAAATATGAAGGCAAAAACAAAAATACTCCAAAAACTTCCCCTGGATTCAAAACAGTTTTATTTGCCTAAAATCTTTGTCCTGAGTTTTACCAAATTCGACTACCTAAAGACAAACTCATAATTAATCACTGAACATAATACGTATTAGAATCTGTGGGATTAGCTCTGGATTAACTTGTATCATATCGATACCAAAATTAGCTGATCAACTTTACTGAAATTTATTGAAGAATGACACGCTAAATGAATTATTTGTGTTAAAATAAACAGAAGCTAAATCAGCAAAACCAGAACTAAAAAGTAAAATTAGAAAAACTGTTTCTTATAATTAAAATTAGTGAAAGCTAAAGCTAAAAGTAATATTAGCAACATTATGAGTAAAAACCAAACACAAGAAACTAGAAAAAAATGTTGCTTAAAGCTTAAAAAAACTGAACAATTGTTAAAACTAAAATTAGCCAAACTGTAGCCAGAAGCTAAAATAAAAATACAAAAACTAGCTGAGAGCTAAAATGATAAAATGATCAAGTAAGGAGCTAAAAGGAGCTTAATGCTTTAGTAAATGCATTATTAAAATAGAAATAGTTCAAAGTGCACAGAAGTAATGTGATTGTAAAAAGCGTGTGAAAAACAAACACCATTCACGTTAGAATAAATACTGAAGCACATCAGAGACTGTCAATCACCCATTTAATCGTGATGATGAAGACGGCGGATCCTATTGGTCCAGAGTAGACTCCGTAGCCCCAGCGGTCCTGGTAGATCCGAACAGCGATGGTCAGCACTCCGAACATTGTCATACTGGACCGCTGTGGTTCATCAAAATCTCCCAGAGCTGAGAGGGGAGAGGGGGGCAAGAATATCTAAATGATAAGTTTTCAAACTTCTTTGAATATTAATATATCAAACTCATGAACAGATTTACTGTAGCTGTGACAGAAACCTAAAACCAGTCTGAAGTTCAGCTGTTGACAGGTTGGTTGTTTTGCAGGAGATTAAACGCCTTTGATGGTAGTTTTATTATAACGGGGATTTAAATGGGAGAGGACCATGATTCTGTGTGTGTGTGTGTGTGTGTGTGTGTGTGTGTGTGTGTGTGTGTGTG
>NW_013952519.1:1419837-1424395 GCF_001266775.1 Austrofundulus limnaeus | reverse complement strand
GTGTGTGTGTGTGTGTGTGTGTGTGTGTGTGTGTGGCAAATGTTTCTGAGCACATGTGTTCAGAACTCAAAGACAAAACATATGTTAGCAACAACTGCAGCAGGGCGAGCTGCCTGCTTGTTTTTGGTCTTCTTGTACGTCAGAAAAATACAATTTTAAAATAAATATATCAACAGAATCAAACAGACAAGTTCCAGTTTTGCAGAAAGATTAATCAAAGCACCACAAGTCACTGATTTCCTGAAGTCTTACCTATCAGTGTGACCCACATTGACAGCGCCGTCCCATAAACAGTGAAGTACTCCAGAACGTCATACCTCATGAAGCACAGTATGGACAGGCCCGGACCGTCACATGCATGGAAGATCTGCAGGAACACAGACACATCTGGCTCATTTCACCAGGATGGACTGCAGAAACAACCGTCCGGTCTCTGTAAGGAGACGTGAAGCAAACATTTTCTCACCGCGGTGAAGAACATGGTGAAGAAGTAGACCATGGCCTCCATGTGGAAGCCCCTCTTGGCGGCCACGCTGGCTGTGGGCAGGAACACCAGGCTGCTGACAGTCGGAAGCAGCATCTTGGCTATAAAAGCCCCCATGATTCTTCCAGACCCTCTGCTCTTCAGTAAAACTGTTCCTGTTGAATTAAAGGTGAATTGAATTGGAGATATTTATTCTCTCATCCTGACTGAGTGGGTTTAGTTAAAGGCAGCCTGTGTGCTACAAACACACGCCCGGGCAGTATGAACATACCCAGCTGTCCGAATCGGACCTTTAAAAATTAAATGCCCCCCGCAGGATGACGGGCCGGTTGAGGCACGTCGCTGCTACGTCACGAGAGGGGACAGCTGTTTTCATACCAGAGCATCATGGTTTGAAGCTGTGGGCAGCTGGGCGAGCTAAACTGCAGTTCGTCTGAACTATTTTAAAGGGATCCCCGATTAGTTGTAACATTAGACTTTATTTGATAAACATATTTTAACTATAAAATAAAGACTGTAAAAATACTGTAGGCTGTTTAGTTTTTATAATTTTTAAGCTAAAAGTTTAAAATATATTACACGGACGGGGCCATTTTATTTACAAACAAAGCATTCTGGGTAAATGATGACATGGATAGGTCCTCGGTGCGAGGCTGCTAGCGAGCTATATCCACCCTGAAGGTTAATCTTGGACAATATCTGATGATCGACTCTTTTAAATGAAACCAGAGAGCGTTGACAGAGAGGAGAAGGTAGAAATGACTCAGCCTGGAACTGAAAATATGGATGGAGGACAACAGAGCTGCTTCATGGAAGAAGAACCTCAGCTTAGCCTGTTAGCCTTCGCTCTAGCACCGACGCTATATAGCCTTACATGTATTAGCTCAGTGCTAGCGCGACAAACTAATAAACTAAAGTGAGGTCCTCCATCCTTATTTTCAGTTGCAGGCTCTGCATGATTCTGACCTTTTCTACTATTCTTCTGCTAATTTAAACTTTTTTGTGCTTCTTCCAGCTTCTTTTTGCGCTTTTAAGCTGTTTTTGTGCTTTTAGCTTTTTTTTTTTAACTCATTGAGCTTCCTTCAGATAAATTCAACTTTTGTGGTAAATTTCAGCTGCTTACAGCTTCATTAGACATATGCTCATTCTGTTTCTTTGTTCTAATTTCAGCTACTTGTTTTATAGCTATATTTAGGCTAGTCTCAGCTTTTTTAGCTCTTTACCTAAAACTTTTCAGCATTAAGCATTCACGCAAAAATGCTAATTTTCTAGTTTCATGATTTCTTTCAGATTCCTTTGACCTATCTTTTTACCAAATGTTGGTTATTCCTCTTCATTAAAGAAACTCGAAGAAGCATGAAAACAGGTGCAGCTTGAAAGAGTTTACTTCAGTCATTTTTCAGATCTAAAATGCAGGTCAGCGCTCAATATAAACAAAACATTCGCCTGAACACGTTGAGATAAGCTCACAGAAGCTGGAGTCACGTGATTGATCTACATCAGGCCGACTGTCATCTGTGTCGGTAAACAAATGCGGTGGAATCAGACAATTTCAGAATTTCAGAGCAGGTATTTAGGAGGAAAGAAGGAACAAACAGGAGATCAAGAATAGCTGTGGAACACATAAAGTGTAAATACATATATTAAAACTGTCAGATCTCTCCATCACATACAGATTTTCCATGGATATCAATATTGTCGACCTGTTTGCAGTCACTTCGGCTGTTTTCATAGCTAACAAAATGCATGGTGCAGGGAACAAGTTCAGCAATTTTTTTAAAATGTAGGAACACAATTATTGTAGTACCTTTACACCCAGACTGCTATCTGTCACATATTTATGATACCTTTTTTATATGTTGCTTTTAAAGATCAGGTGAAAGAGAGTCTTGCCAGAGAATATCTCTAAAATGATTCTCTGCAGCCGTCTTCGTCTTTCAGCGGAGGCACGTCTGTCATTCTTCAGAAGTGCTTCGCTGCCAGTCTGATAATTTATATCAACTGGAGAACAGACGAAAAAATGTACAGTGAGCGAGTCCAGCTTTTAACAGACGCTGTGTTAGCTCACCGCTACTTGGAGACAGTTTGTAGTTTTTATTTGTCACTTCCTGTCAGGGAGCAGATTTTACGGCCGGCTCCTCTCTGAGGCTCCTCAACCGGCCGTATGTCTTTATTATTACATCGCATCTGCTGGCGACACTTTCAGCACGTAAATTCAAATATGTGATGTTCGTGTACGCTGATAATGGCGCTGACTGTTTTTCACCACTCTCGTTCGAACAAAGCTTGTTTTTCGCGCCAAAGTCGATGCGTAAAATGTTGCAGGAGTTGTTAAAGCAGACGTGTTTCTGTTTGTTGGAGTTGTGCGACGTTCAGACCCCGCTGAGTCGATGCTGTTAAACATTCATCTCTGGGTCAAACCGTCTGCTGCTCCAGCAAACGTTCGGCTGATCGGTGTCTCTGCAGATTTACTTTAATTTCATAACGAATTAGACACCGACAAAATAACATTTAGCTTCAAACGCCTGCTTTTTCTGTCACGATATTCTTTGTTTATAAGAACAAAATATGATTGCAATTGATTTTTTATCTTAATACACACATCAAATAATTCTAATTTTTAGATTCAGGCCTTCACAAGTTTTGCAACTTTACACAAACCCTTCTCAAAAATCTCTTTAATACAGTCTGATTAAACAGCTGTCCCTGTGCTGTGTATCATCATTCAGCCTCATCTGGTTTGATTAAATACAAAGATTAAAGGAGGTGAAAGAGGAAGAGGAGGGTGTGAAGAGGAGTGGTACTGTATGAAGGCCTTTTACATTCAGGCATATTTAGGAGTGGTTCAGGCGTGTTCATTCCCCCATGACTCCACACCGCAGAAATATGCAAATCCAAAAATATTTAACATCAATATAAAAATAATCATCAATAAGGAGAATCATCTGGTTTCAAACTAAACCTTTATTTTATCCCCACAACTTTTCCCTTCACAGTCCTGCTAGAAAATCATGCAAAAATTAAATTTAGAATTAATTAAGACACTTTTGGTATAGAAAGGGGGGTGAAATTCCGTTTTCCCCGCCTTGTTTTTCACGGAGAAATGAACAGTCGATTTCTTTTTCTTTGTGTGAGACTTCCGGTCACTGGCTTGCCAACTTCTGTTTTTACCATCTTCATAACAACAGTCTCGTCGTCATGACTTTGAGAACTGTAGAACTTTGTATTATTATCATTGAATTTATTTTTATTTCTTTCATTTTTCTCTTTAACGTGTCAGTCACTTTAACCTTTTATCGTATTTATATTATCTTCTTTGCTTTGTATTCTAGTATGGGCACCGCAGTGGGACGACACCACAATTTCGTTGCACTACGAAGCAGGACTGTGCAATGACAATAAAGATTATTGTATCTTATCTTATCTTATCTTATCTTATCTTATCTTATCTTATCTTATCTTATCTTATGTCTTATCTTATCTTATCGCATCTTATCTTATGTCTTATCTTATCGCCTCATATCTTATGTCTTATCTTATCGCATCTTATCTTATGTCTTATCTTATCGCCTCATATCTTATGTCTTATCTTATCGCATCTTATCTTATGTCTTATCTTATCACGTCTTATCTTATGTCTTATCTCATCACATCTTATCTTATGTCTTATCTTATATTATGTCTTATCTTATCTTATCTTATGTCTTATCTTATTGCATCTTATCTTATGTCTTATCTTATCTTATGTCTTATCTTATTGCATCTTATCTTATGTCTTATCTTATTGCATCTTATCTTATGTCTTATCTTATCGCATCTTATCTTATGTCTTATCTTATCGCATCTTATCTTATGTCTTATCTTATCGCATCTTATCTTATGTCTTATCTTATCTTTTGTCTTATGTCTTATCTTATCTTTTGTCTTATCTTATCACATATTATCTTATGTCTTATCACATCTTATCTTATGTCTTATCTCATTGCATCTTATCTTATGTCTTATCTTATCTTATGTCTTATCTTATCTTATGTCTTATCTTATCTTATGTCTTATCTTATCTTATGTCTTATC
>NW_013952519.1:1417016-1419409 GCF_001266775.1 Austrofundulus limnaeus | reverse complement strand
TATCTTATCTTATCTTATCTTATCTTATCTTATCTTATCTTATCTTATCTTATCTTATCTTATCTTATCTTATCTTATCTTATCTGGTCTGGTCTGGTCTGGTCTGGTCTGGTCTGATCTGGTCTGATCTGATCTTATCTTATGCAGTTAGTGGGTGTCATAATAACTGGTACAGTAGACAAAATCACCTGGAGCTGGAATGTTTTAATCATAAAACGCGTACGAGAGCTGAACGTGGAATTGAAGTGCCTTATGACCTTCATCCTCCACCGAAAAATGAGGAAACCCTTCACCAGTGATTAAAAGCTTTACATTTGAAGAAACCACAGAAGCTACTGTATGTTTGCTCTTTTCATTTTGTGGACAAAAAACCTACAGAAGACCACCCAAAACCAGAAAAGTGGCTCCGAGGTCCCGATAAAAACTCTCAAGAGGTTAGCAGACCCAGGTGAGCTAACTGTTGTTTAACGGCTACACAAGCTAATGTAAGTCTTTCTCAGTTTGTTTACATCTTGACCAGATGTGGGTAATTAAAGCAACCAAACTTATACTTCTTATGAAACTAAAGTTTTTGTTTTGATTCTATGTTAACATATCAGAGCAGGGTCAAACACAGTGGGCCAAAATTCAAAACTTGGTCCAAGTCAAGGACCAGTTTCTGACAATATTTGTTGAAAAAGGTTATGTAACAAATTATTCTTATAGAAAAACAAATTATATTTTATCTGTTGTTAGAACATAGCCTTTTCAGCTTTTGACCCACAAAAAAATAATAATAAAAAAAACAGCAACACAGTAGCAAAGACCTGTGTCACTGTGTTTCTGGGGGTAATAAATGTTGATGTCAGGCCAAATACACAGGGACATAGTAACAATTTTCTTACTTTCATTTATTTTAAAATACACTAGCCACACCCCTTTAAGAACTAAAGCAAAAGGAATGTGTTTGATGAAAGTGGGGTCCCGACTCACCAAATGAAGAAGAGAATACAGAAAAAGGAAATTAAAGTCAATCGTCCAAAATCAAAAATTACAAAAAAAAAAAATTCAAACTTCATTTTCTTGGCTTAGAGGTTCATGAGAATGCTTTAAATACAGCTACAAAAACAACAACATCAACAACAAAAAAGACAAAACAAAAAAAACATTTTACCTTTGGGACCTTATAAAATATTAACGGGGGCCAGATTTGGCCTGCGGGCCTTGAGTTTGATATGTGCTAGAGAGTTATTTTGTAAGCTTTGCATGATTTTTATTCTAATAAGAGATGTTATGAACATGCAAGACTGTGCTTTGTCTGAAACAATTTATAGAGTGTGATTCCTGAACCCTTGAAGTATAATAAAACAATTAGAGATGGTAAGACCAAGACTTTCTGACCTTATAAGAAACAAACCAGTTTTATCTCAGCTGAGTCATATAAATATCTTAGCTCATGCTGTGCAACACATCAGTTTAATTTCTGTTTCCCTTCTCACTTGGTGCCATATTTGTCTGTGTTTTGCTCAGAAAGGATTTCTGCAGGGAGTGTGGCAGCAGTTGGCCTCCTCTGCTGTCCTTTCAGCTGTTCCACCTGCTCAAAGGGCTCCATGCAGAAACACAAAGGGTACAGTACTGCTGAGGAGTTCCACTGCACGCTTCGGATTCTCAGAATGCTTCAGTAACCAGAACTGCCAGGGCAGAGGTTGGAAAAAAAAAAGACTTCAGCACTCAGACCTGATGGTTCGCTGAGGCCAAACCACGCCCCCTGCCGGGAACTTTAATTTAAACCCTCCTGTTGGGTTTGACGTGTGTCTGAGTTTTTTTTACGTTCTGTCTGAGACTGGTCGGTGTCGTGCGCCTGTCCTGCTTAATAAGTGCCAGACGTGTCAGCCTTTGTCTTTTCTTTCCCCCTTTTTTTTAAAGATCAGATTTTAAAAAGATGCAGGAACTTTCTGAGTGCGACTCATCTGAAACAGTGAGGAGCAGAAAGCCCTGACGTTAGAGCGAGTCTTCAGAGTTGTTGGTTGTTTTCTGGAACATGAAACTGGGAAATAAGAGGGAACAAGATGTCAACAGGAGGGGTGTTAGAAAATATCGATACGCTGAAATATCACAGTATTTCATGTCTTGGTGATGTATGGAGTTTTAATTAAGGCTTAATGGATGTTGTAAGAAAACTGTAAAATACAAATGCAGTTCTCACTGTTCAGAGTTCCTCTGCAGAAAAATAAACTGAATTTGTTCAGATGCTGTGCTAGTTATATTGAGTTTTTAAAAATGGCAATATATCACCTTGCTTACAGTATCACAATACATCGTATTGAACACGTCACCATTTTTCTCAGTAAATATATTACTAGAGGTGCTAATGACATGAAATTTTCACCAGATGTTGGTAACAACCCAAGTGA
>NW_013952519.1:1414339-1416458 GCF_001266775.1 Austrofundulus limnaeus | reverse complement strand
GATAACAACGAACTAATATAACAAACAAAAAATTTATAAAAATATATATTCCCATGGCATTTAGGGGTTGAAATGGCAATAAACTATATATTAAAACAGGAATTTGGTTTGTGAGGGGGTCCCTGGAATTTTTTTCACCCTTGTAAGGGGTCCCCAGACCAAAATGGCTTAACAACCCCTGGCCTAGGGCACCAAAATGGCTACAGCGGCACTGCCTCTGTGAACTGGCATTTTTACAGGGATGAAAAGTGCATTTAGATGTTTACAAACAACAAAAACATGAAATTTATTTGTGAAGTAAAACATAAAATATGAATAGTTCATGTTGTCTTTAATGACTCTGCAGGTTTATTTATTGGATGTAATTTTATACAAAATTCAGTCATGTAAGCACTAAGTTTACTGTTTTTTGTTTCTCACATTTTTCCTCTTAATTTCTTCTCCCCTCTGCGGTTTTCTGACTAGTTTAAATGTTTTGTCTGCATTTAGGTTTGACTCTAATGACTCCACACACCCACATACCATATTTCTCTATCCTTGTGGGGACTTTCCATTGACTTCCATTCATTTTTTAGCAGAGTTGTAAAGTAACTAAATCCAAATACTTTGTTACTGTACTTACAGTAAGTAGAAATTTTGGTTATCTGTACTTTACTTGAGTAATTATTTTTCAGCGTACATTTTACTTTTACTCATTACATTTTTACACAATCATCTGTACTTTCTACTCACTACATTTTTTAAAAAGGTAAGAAGTAGAAAGTCGTCGCTCCTATTTTATTCTGAGTTGTTATTACTTAAAAAATACTATCCTGATAAATAGTGTCTCCTGGATAGAGTGAATTTAATTGTGTTTGGATGAGAAGTATAAATATATACCATTCTGACACCTTATTACCTTGTACACAACCCATCACAGCTGCACGCCGTTAGAAGAAATTTTTTTGGAGAAGTCACCTCCCAATAAATGTCATTTTGGAAAATCTAACTRHTCMVTYKHACTCAGTACTTTTACTTTTAATACTTAAGTAGATTTTGTGTCAGACATTTACTTTTGAAACTTAAGTACAAAAAATATCAGATACTTTAAGGCTTTTACTCAAGTAACATTTTTAGAGAAGACTTTAACTTTACCAAAGTATTTTTATGATAAGATACTTGTACTTTTACTCAAGTATCACTTTGAGGTACTTTATACAACACAATTTTTTTAGTAATTGTTATCCTTACCCTGACCATTTACCCTAAAACTAACCTCACAGGTACGTACCCGACCCTAAAGCTAAACTAAATTAAATTATCACCTTGGTCCTAAACCTTAACCTTAGCTGCACAAACGTCAAAAAACTAAATTCTACAGATGTTGAGCTAAACTTTGATGTTGTAGCTGAGAGTGTTTCACATCACATCTGTCAGTTTTGCTCTAAAACACTTTGGTCAAGGACTGCTGTACAAATGTTCGAGCTCAAACATCCCTTAAAGTTCTTACATCAAGCTTTCTGCGGCACAAACAACGTAACGAGATGAGACCATAAAGGAGAACAAGTGCAGCACTGCAGAAAGACAGCTGTGAAAACAGAACGAGGAATAACGGCGACTGTAAGAGAAAAAAGAAACAAGAGGAGGGGGATAACAGAGGAGAATAAGATACACGAGAGGAGCAGAAATTGTAGTAAAACAGGAAGGAGTGAGACAGAAGAGGGGAGGACGACTCGGTGGGCAGACACGGTGGTCCTCAGACGTCTCCTCGTCCTCCCCTCATCACTCACTCTTCTTTCCTCTCCTCCTCTTCCTGAATCGGCCTCCCCCCATCTGTTGCTTCTTCTGAGGCTGTTTCGCTTAACTTAAAGGATTTGTTCAAAATGTCCTGATGCATCTCAGTAATCCAGTTAAAAAATCAAAAGGAAAAAAAAATTGTACAGGTCCTCTGGACGGGTTCTTCTTTAATGAAACGTTTCGTCTCTCTTCCAAGAGACTTCTTCAGTCTGAGAGTTTCAGGCAAAATTCAGGCTTTTGAGTCCTGCCTCCAGGTGACTCATACTCACATCACATGGCTATGGTTCACAGGTGACTGATACTCACATCACATGGCTATCGCCCACAGGTGACTGATACTCAC
>NW_013952519.1:1410336-1412679 GCF_001266775.1 Austrofundulus limnaeus | reverse complement strand
GTGAGTATCAGTCACCTGTGGGCGATAGCCATGTGATGTGAGTATCAGTCACCTGTGAACCATAGCCATGTGATGTGAGTATGAGTCACCTGGAGGCAGGACTCAAAAGCCTGAATTTTGCCTGAAACTCTCAGACTGAAGAAGTCTCTTGGAAGAGAGACGAAACGTTTCATTAAAGAAGAACCCGTCCAGAGGACCTATACAATTTTTTTTCCTTTTAAAGGATTTGTTCAGAGAAACGACTGATAACAAATTTAAACACGTCTCAGAGATTTACTTTAAAAAAAAACAGCCCGACTTGATATATCTAGATGTACCATGTTCTAATTCTGACATTCTGCTGGGAATCATCCATCAAATAGTCTCATCTTTCCTATTTTTTAGAATTATAATAAAAAAGTAGGTTTGAGACGGACTGCGAGACACAATTTATGTTAGAATAACGGTTTCTGATAAATTCATCTAAAAGCATGGGAACATGTGACAGTTTTGTGGAAAAACTGCTTGTAACAAAGTGAGTAAAGATCCAATTTAACATATATTATGTGCTAAAGTGATCTGAGTGAGTTTTGGAGATTTTTTTAATGCCTCACTGATTCTTAGGTCAGAGTTTAGTGGTTCAACAAACACGACATTCCTCAGAGGATGGTGAGGTAATGGACTGAGAAGGAGTGAAAGAGTTTTAAAAATACCTGCAGAGGGCTTGAGGAAATATAGCTCAGAAATAAAATTAAAGGTCTATAGCATGTGTGTCAAACTCAAGGCCCGTGGGCCAAATGTGGCCCACCACAGCATCTTATGTGGTCCGCAAGAGGCTATATGGCTGCTTTATAAACCTGAGGTGTACAAAGTACTTCAAATAAAATAACTAAGTAAAACTAAGTAAAAGTAAAAAATACCATAACAGAAAATAACTTTGGTTAAAAAAGACATCACTGTTAAGAAAAGTACTTCATTTAAATTCAACACATCAATTTTTAGAGTCTAATAACAACTCTTTTCATGATCAAATTTAAATTTGTAACTTGGTGTCAAATTTTAAAAATAAAGAAAAGTATCCTTTTTAAGTTCTGACTGTAACAAAATAAAAGTAAAAATACGTTTAAAGAACATGCTTGTTAAGATTACAATTCTTCAAAAAAATTACTTAAGTACTGTAACAAAGTAAATGTACTTAGTTACTATGCACCTCGGTCATACACTACATCTCCCATGATGCACGTTGATTCTTTTACCACCAGGTGGGATGGTTGGAAGTAGCAGAAAGCCAGTAGTCAGGCCGGCATAATTCCCTGTTTTAAATCTCAGTTTAATTAGGTTTTTGTTGGTTACTTTTGCTACGGCCCAGTTGTACTTGGAAGTGGGAATTTTCCACTTATAAGTGGTGAATTTAAACTGGAACGCCGCTCCAGTGGGAATTCCCTGTGGAAAAGTTCAGAATTCAAGATCACAGCTACTTTGCACAACTCAATGAGTAAAACTCTCTTTCTTTTACTTTTAATAGTGTCTTTAATTAATCATAAGATGTTTCAGTTTATTACAAACATAACGCTCATGTGGCCCTTGGTGAAAACAAGTTTGAAAAATAAAAACATGTTTGACACTGATCTCTTGAAGGAATACTTGATACATGATCTTTGGTCAAACCTCACAAAAAAAGATGCTCTGTATGCTCTCATGCAATATTGCTCACACAGTCAGAATGTGTCAACGATGATTCTCGGCTACTTCTGCATCAGATTTTAGCTCTTTAGCTCTAAAACTGAAAGAGTTTTAGCCATTTTTGAGACTAAAGTCGATTATTGATGTTAAAATGGATTGACCGTAAAAGTTAATTATGTACTTTCTGAAAGTTTAGCTCATTAATTATGTCCTCTACTTACATAAGAATGGAGTAGAGATAAATAATTTTTGGCAGAAATAATAACTGAAGGAGTAACTCAAAGTTTCTGTCGAAGAAAAAGAAGAAATAAAGAAAGAGGGAAACAATGACTGAAGAGGCCAATAAACCTAGACTGATTTAGGGAGCAACGGTCCGAGACAAAGCCTCGCAGGCAGCCAGAGTCACTCCTCTGTTCCTCCCACCTCCTCCCTGTCCTGCCACTCTGCTGCTCCTGCTGTCTGCAGAGCAGGAGGAGCAGGAGGAGGAGGAGGAGGAAGAAGAGGGATGCAGGGAGAGCACACCTTACCTCCCTTCTTTACTTTCTTCATCCTTCTTTCTGTCCACTCCACAGCAACAGCATAACTCATCAGAGCACCATAACACAATCCTGCTGTCATTAGCAGGCTAACACACACTGATACACACACACACACACACACACACACACACACACACACACA
>NW_013952519.1:1389966-1409784 GCF_001266775.1 Austrofundulus limnaeus | reverse complement strand
GTTCTTTGGACCATGATGTCTCAGGGGTTCCTGGTCTTTACATGGTCATTTAGACCTAAATGATTCTACACAGAAGAAATTGTTTTAAAAAAGGGATGACCATTTTATCCAAGATGGTTATTACAAATAACTTCATTTCTGGACATTTATGGTTTGATTTCTTTGTATGTATGGATCACTTGGGTTGTTACCAACATCTGGTGAAAATTTCATGTCATCAGCACCTCTAGTAATATATTTACTGAGAATACTTATTTTACCCGTTGTAAATCCTCATGAAACTGTGGCTTTTTATCTTTATTGTTATTATTGTAAACCTTTAAAACCTTTCAGCTAAATCAGATCCCTTCATAAATAAATAATCATCACCTTAAACAACTTAAACTGAAACAAATATAAAGAAAAAACTGTTTAGGTGAATAAAACAAGAATTTGTTGAGATTTTTAATCTTCACAATAAAAAACAGATTATTGGATTTACTTAAGTCAACAATTTCCACTTAACTGAGTTAAGTGTAACTTTCGCAATTTATGTCTATTTAAATGTGCAAGTGGCTTTACATTTAATCAACTCAGTTAGTTTAGTGGAAATTGTTGACATAACTTAGTTGAATAAATCCAAAAATCTGTTTATTGAGTGAGTGACTTTAAAAAAAAGCCCAACTTTCAGGATCACTGTTACCTTTCAGGCTGATTCTGATCAATAACAATGCAACAATTTGGTATGTTAATCATTTGAATCGTGTTTTATTAACATGTCAGAACCAGACCAGAACTTGCCTTGAAGAAGCTTTAATCCGTTCTTTTTTTTTTTTTTCTTTGCAAGGCTTTCCTATAAACATGAACTGAATGTCTTCCTGGGAAATCCAGTTCTGAAGAGCGAGTCAATAAATAGTTCAGAGCTCAACTGTGAGCAATTTAACACAGTCTTTGTTTACCCCTGGGGGGCAACTTAACTCCTCCAGTCTCTCCTCAGCTTCTTAAAGAGCCTCTGATTCTTTGCTCTGATTCTTACTCAGGCTTTTAGCCTCAGTTTTTGGACTTCTGCTCAAATCCCCTCTTCAGTTGTCATGTGTGCTTTAGGAAGGGACCACCGAGTGTTAGGCTCATAAAAAAAAGAAGTAATGAGTCTGCGTCTGGACAGGCAGACACCCAAACCAACGCACTCTTGTCCCCGACCAATGTGAGCTTCAGAAGGCAGACAGTCCCACACTAGGAGTTCTCTAATCACCAGTGTGTCATACCGCTTTTCATTATTAAGAAATTTTAAGAATTCAGCGGTCAGACTTCAGCTGCAGCTCTGCGTTCTGCAGCAGCTATTTTCAGGGTTAAAGAACGTTCCTGTCAGCTCGTCTCAGGTGAGGTTCCACCTTTTTCCTTTCATCGTAACGATTCATAGACGCTTTACCTAAAGAGGCAACACCTTAGAGGCAACGCACGGCTGTTAGTCGGTACAAATAAATGATGCAAAGCGTCACTACAGAGCACAATGCGAGACACTTTCTAGCATTCAAAGAGAGAATGCATACTGTACTGCTCAACATCTTACCAAAAACACTTTATTTATAAAAAGATCAAACTTTTGCTCCGTAGTGTAAAACAAATAATTCTACAAAAGTAAAAATAAAAACCAATTAAAATGAATAGATAAATAAATACAAGTACAATGAAGTCCAAGTTATTGAATATTTTAAAGAAAACTCTGATTTGCAATGACTCTCAGAGCTTGATGAGTTGTTCATCATCTCTTCCTGCAGCCCACAGTGATGAATGCATCTTCCTCTCATCAGCCCTTTGCACTATGGGAATTTTGTTTTGTCTTTTTTTTTTCTCTCATGGGAACATGTTTGCCTCTCCTATCTGTTTCTTGGCAACAATAAGAGTTTTCCACTGTAAATATGCAACCAAATGTTTTTGGGAATCCCATGCAGAGGAGATGAACAGTGACAGTGTTCTTATTTATATTAAAAGTTAAAACAACCCAAACCAGGCAAACTAAGCAGGCATTACAGAGTCATAGAAGACTAAGAATGTAGCTCAGTGGTGCTGAGGTGGAGCACTCCAAATAAAATGTATCACAGACCATCTGTCATCACTGCATCACACCAGCTTCAGTGCTGAATTACTTTTACTTACTATACATCAACCATTACAGTGTTCTGACTGCGTGCCTTGCCTGCTCAGAAGCATAACAGTGCATGGGTTGACTTTAGGCATATCGTAAGGCTCAACTCAGCCTGACCTTACTCCACTCCAGTTCTGTTTGTTAAGCATAGAGCCACTTTGATGTGGGCGGGATCATAATGTTAAACATGCAAAATCTTATTTAGTTTTATTTGCGACAACAAAGTAATGGACTACAGCAAACTTGAAGGAAAAGTACCAAATATTGAACCGGACCATCCAGCTATACGATGCTAAAGACTAGAGGGCAGGATGGCAGAACAGTAAGCTAATGTAAGCTTGTTGTTTGGTAGCTTGATACTGTTGTTTTGTAGTTAAACTCGTGGGGAAAAAACATTACTGTTGTTGCAAATGGTTCTCATCTGTGAGACATCACCCCCACAATTAGCTCCGTAATTTCTAAAGGGCTTTTGAAAATATTTATGTCCACAACTTATAAAATGCTTGTGCCATAGAAAAACTAGCAGAGTGGTTAGGGGAGTCGTCCTGGTACCCGAAGGTCGCCGGTTTGATCCCCCGTCCAGCTGTTTCAGTCATTGTGTCCTTGGGCAAGACACTTCACCCGCCTTGCCTACTGATGGTGGTCAGAGGGTCCGGTGGCGCCGGTGCATGGCAGCCCCACCTCTGTTAGTGTGCCCCAGGGCAGCTGTGGCTACAGTGTAGTTTGCCATCATCAGTGTGTGAATGTGAGTGTGAATGGGTGAATGTCTGTGAGTGCAAAGCGCTTTGGGGTCCGGAGGGACTTGATGAAGCGCTCTATAAGTTCAGTCCATTTACCATTTACCAAGTTCAATTTAACACTTACGAACTGGCAATAATTCACGTACAATATATGCACAACACTGTCAACTAGCGGTGTATGGACCCTTGTACAACTACAACCGCCGATTGGATGTGATTTCCTGAAACAGAACTTCGGCTCCTGGTGTAAAAATTAAAAAGTTGTTGAGGATTGCTAGTTCGGCTGATTCTTTAAAAAGTTGTTGAGGATTGCTAGTTCGGCTGCTTCTTTGTCTTTTTCTTTTGTTTGTTGTAGATTTTTCATTAAAAGAGCATCAATAAAGTAATTTTAAAACTCTTTTTTGGAAAACTGAAGCGATGCATCCTGGGTACATGATAATTTGATTTGTGACGGGAAACGAAAGCACGGAGTACAGGAATCTATCTGCAAACTTCAAAATAAGAGCATGGATTTTAAAGTTTTCCATGTAGTTGCTCCAGTTGACCACTAGATGTCAGTCTTTATCAGTATATCATCTTTAAATCAATTCTAAATCCGTTGGTCGATTGCTTTGACCAATTACATCAAGTATTGAGCTCCAGCGTTTAAACTTTATTTTTTGTAAAAAAGGAGCTCCGATTGTAAAGTAAAATAAATCAATACATACAAAATTTTATTATGGATTACAAACGTTTACTGTTTTTGCTGGGAAATGGAGTTCTAAACATTGTCTTCCTGCTACGTAAGCAGACACAAAGCATTGTGGGAAATGTGATCCGTGGCCGAAAACAACAGTCAGCAAGGATGTATACCTTTCCAATAGTGTGTTTATCTGGGAGGGGTGCTGTTGGACAGATCACATGTGTTGTGATTCATTGACAGCTGTACCTTCTGCTGTTCAAGATAATGATAACTGGTAGATAATTAGTTATTAGCGGTACTGCATTTTAATTTTAGAAAACGCAAATCCGCTTATGAATTATGAAACTTAGTAAGACCGCTAAAGTGCAAATGAAATATTTAGGTCCGCAATTATCGGAATTGCGCTTTAGCGGACTGGTGCCCACCACTGCCCATCTGATTTGATGTAAGTTACTGTTTGTTTTACCCTTTGATTGGGTCGATCACCAGCAGTGGATTTTATAACACAGATGAGATTAATTTTATGTGAACTGTTTGCAATGACTAAATTTTTTTCACCATGAGTTAGACTAAAAAAAAAAAAACAAACAACTGTAGCAAGTTGCTAAACAACAGCAAGCTAAAGTTAGCTATTATTGGCTTACGGTCATCTTGTCCTCTTGTTTTAAATGCCATACGGCTGGATGGTCTGGTACAATTTTGTTACATTTCCTTTGAGTTGTAGTCCATTGCTGTGTGGAAGTGTAAACAAAACGAGATTAGATTTCCACATTTTTAATATCATGGTCCCGCCCACATCGAAGCGGCTTTCTCCTCAAAGCAAACACAACCAGGGCCGGGGTAGAATAAGACTTTGCGTACTGAGGACGGGCCAGGGAAAGGCAGAGCTTGTTACCAAACGTGACTTTAATTTTTCACGTGATATAAATTAATGTGTTTCAAGGGGGAGCCATGGCCACCAGGGGGTGTGTTAGAAAGCTGGAGGGAAGATGAGAAAAAAATGCAAATGTTAAAAAAAATAATAATTTAATCTGTTTTCCAATCATTATTTTTAAAATATAATTATAATAATAAACTGAAATGTTTAATGTTTCTTTTGTTCTGTTCTTATCACCGTTTGCTAAAAAGTAGCTTTTTTAGAGGGAATATAATAAAACCCTTAATAAAAATGTTCTGCTAAAACAAATAATAATTATTGAATAGAGAATGAAAGAGATAAAAACATTCTAAAAGTTCTTTACATATTTTGCAGCATTGTTTGTGGTATGGGGATCTCTGACCAGAAGCTAAGAGTGTTTGTGGGGGGCATGGCATGGAAAGGTTTGGGAACCCCTCATTATTTTACCTGATTTAAAACTCATAAGAAACCCCCTCAGATTGGCAGAGTCTAAAAGACAGTTCATTAATTGTATAATTGTCTGATCGTTTCAACATGTAAAACCTGTGTAACATGTTCATTTAGAGTCTGTGATATTCATATTACAGGTGTCCACCAGCGCCTGGATGATAGCCAACGTTGGGTCATAAACGTTAAGCACTGCTCTGATATATCGGCCTCAATCCAGCCTCTCAGGGGATAAACTTCTGCTGTCTGTCTGCTAAGGTTACTAGTGTTACAAAAACAAGACGGAGAGGCGAGGGGCCCCAGGGGTCCGCCAGGGTGGGGACTGCACAGGGAGGGGGAAGGGAGGGAAGATGAGGGAACTGTTTACTTTTTTTTCTTTCTACCCTGCCTGTCTGCTGGGAAACGGCAGCAGAGTGGAGGAGGAAAGAGGAAGACCCTGTCTGGACGTAAGTGAGGCAGTCGGCCAATTTTGTGTTTAAACCATAGAAACCTGCAGAGCAAGAAGTGGAAACATGTAGAGGTGCGCTTTTCTGTGGGAGCAAAGCCTTTAGTTTATGCCGTTTTATGTTTTTTATTTCCCCAGCTACTTGACAACTAGTTTTTACATAACTGCAGTGTCCACAAGCCAAATCCACAGGGGTTCAATTTGTCAGTCTGTAGTTTTACTGTTGAGTCCAATAGGTGGCGATAATGAGCTGGTTTGGCTTCTGTTTGCTCAACTAAAATCTTAGCAGAAGTTCAACACAATTTATGTCCTTGTAGTCCCTAAATGTGGAAAAGTATATTGTCTTCCCAAAGCAATCATTCAGGTTTTCCTCCATGAGCGTGGTGAGGAAAATAAAAAGTTTCAGCCAAATGAGGACAGGGCAGCAAAACAAACATGTCAATTAAAGAACCTGTAACGAGATAAGGACTTGGTTTTCAGGCAAAGAGGAATAATTTAATTACATAGGTAGAAGTCATAAAAAGCAAAACGTTTGCTTTAGTTGAGTAGTTTTGGCTCTGATGATGGAACACTGGTGGCGTGGTGAGTGGATAAAAAAATCTCATTGCAAACAGAATAAAAAAAGATTCTGAGAAACATGGGGTTCGCTCTAAAATCTGCAATGATTCAGCAAAACAAACAGAGGAAGGTGATTTGGTGAGTTACTGAAAGCGAGCTGATAAGAGAACAGGTGTCAAAATCTCCTGAAGCTACAGAAACATGGAGTAAAACAACCATATAAACATTTTTGTTCCTATAAGAAATTAATCACACACTAAACAAACAAAAGTGTTGCAGAACAGTAAATTTACAAAATCGAGTATCCAGTGAACAGAATGTATTCAAGAAACCAAACAACTTACTAACATGAACTCGTAAAAATGGAGCCACTAATCACTTTATATTGGCCCTAATGTGTGATCTATCTGATGAGGGTTTACATATAAACAGAAAATTTGAAGAATGTTAATATTGCCTGATAACCCTGTTAAAAATCTCCAAAAAATATGGAACTTTTGTCATATTCAGGCCGGGTGTTCAGACTTCCACAGAGTCAGTTTAACTCATGAAACCTGCTGGGTTACTTCAGTTTCTTCATAAACATAGAGGACAGACAAACACAGGAGAAATGCTCCTGGTTTAGTTTCTATGGGAATAAAAACACATTAATGAAATAAATAATTACAAATGCAAACATAGAGTGTACAGCCAGCCTCACAGAAAGTATAAGAAAGTTACTACAAGTTCTGCTCAGACTCTAAAAACTCTAGGAACCACAAGTAAACCTGCCGTCTGAGAGCAAATATGAAACAATAAGATCTTTTCTATAAGATAGAGCTTAGTTGTTAAGAGCTTTAAGATTATAAATCCTATTGTGTAATTGACAGGGAGACAATAGAGAACAGCTAAAACAGGAGAAATATGATCTTTAATACATATTTTCATCAAAACTTAAACTCAAACAAAAATGTAAATTAGCATAAAAATAGCCTGGCCCTTGCCTTCCTACGCAGCTCCACTCAATTCTAGTTTCCCTCCACGGCTCCGTCTGGGATTTCTCCCATTGACAAGGATTTCGCTGGCAGGTTTTTAGCCGGGCCAATCAGAGAACAGAATGTCAATTTTCTGCACGGTGTCTGCTTGAATTTTATATTACCTGGACCAATCAGCAAACAGAAGGAGGAGTTTTGAACGACGTCGATTTTCTGCGCAGTGTCTGCTAGTTATTTTAGCATACGGCAGTGAAGGAAGTGAATGAAGCCAGTCTGTGTTGAAAAGGCATCCAAATTAAATTAAATTTGTCTGACAAAGCAGCAGCTCTCATTTACAGTCGTCTCGTTCAGCTCGGTACTTTTCTCCTCTCAGTAGGGTTGTTTACAGTGCACGCGATTTCCGGTTAGCTTCTTAGCTTAGCCTCCTTCACAATGACAACACACACATGCTTCAGCAGAGGCCACGCCTCCTGCAAGAATCGCTTCTCTATGTATCAAGTCTAGGCCCTTGTACGAAGCAAAGTGAAGGACAGAGTCTGGTTTTTACCAGGCTAGCATAGAAGTAGCCAAAAACAATATTTGCTAAATTCTAAATGCTTGTGAAAAATTTAAGATAGCCAACACAGCTAACTTTAAAAGGTTATAATTTTAAGACTTATTGAGATTAAATTTGGGGGTGGCACCTGTGGTGGCCAATCATGTGCTAAGGGTGCCACCCTGGCCACCCCTCTAGCTCTGCCTCTGGCTACAACTCAGTCAATTTTGCAGATATTTAGCAAAAAATTTGAAGTGCTAGTAGCTGAAAGTCATTCCCCACACACACACCAATGGTTAACACATCTTGTAATTTCTCACATCATCATGTATCTCATCATTCACATGATTTTACGTAATTTTTTTTGTTTGTTTCAAACTCTGGAACGATAGCTCTTTACCTGCAGCTAAACAGGGTTAGCTTCAGGTCAGAAGTCCAGCTTTAGATTAGTTAAAGTCACAGAAACATGTGTGCACGCAGCAGTAACAGATATGTTTTTGTGTTTTATGCTGGAACATCTGCATACCTGTTTCTGCACAGGAGCATGCACGATGGCTAAAATGTGCACGAGTTCCACCACCAGCTGAGCGTACGCAGACGTGTAGCCGTGTCAGACAAAGTGTGCGTCTCCTCTGCGAGGGTGTGTGTGTGTTCAGCAACTGGCTGGGCTCCAGCTGTGTCTGGTTGGATAATGAAGTCCAGGTGCTGCTGCTGTGGCTGCTTTAAGACACCTGTCACCAATATTTAGTAAAAGCCAGACTGCAGAGAGGGCGAGACGAGCTCTTTGCTTATTTTAATAAGGCTGTGTTACTGAACCTGAAGACACTGAGGGTTTCTTTTCTCAAAACCTCTGCACGGATCAATAAGTTTGTGTTTAATATGCAACGCAAAAATCTACCTACTGGTAAACTATTTGGTCTTTTTCTTGATTTTTCAACTAAAAGTTAGTTTCTAAATTTGGCTCGGTGGAATAATTTTGCAAGAAATGCAATTTAAATTCCAGATTTTAGTTTTCTCTCAACATCCAGCTGAGAGTTCAACAAACTTGCAAATAAAAATCAACAATTAAAATAAGTTTGTGCACACAGTTCTCATTTTTAACATCATTTAGGCAATAAAAGAAATGAATTCATCAAAATAAGGCTTATCCAGGGGCATTTGTTTTTATTTTACAAAAGCAACAAGATTTGTGTTTCCAGGAATATTTCCCACCAAAAACTATTGCTTTTCTAACAAACTTCAAAAGGTTTTACTTAGTTATGAAGCTTTTGCCAAGACCTTTAGGTTCCCCCCTTTTCCTGCGTGTCTGTCTGTTCTCGCCAGCCTGGACCTACAGACATCTACGTTTCCTTATAGTCTGAGGGGTTTAAACAAAGGCCTACCTATGTAGCGTCCAAGGAAACTTACCTTCATCCTTCCAGCACTTTGGGGCTTGTTTAACTTTTTAATGGGCCCCTTTGCCGTCCAGCTGCCTTGTCTTCAGCACCTGAGGCCTCTCACCAGCCCTCCACCTGCCAGCAGCTGCCTGCGTCGACCACTCCCACGTTCAAATATGTTGTTAGAAAGACAAATTTTTGTTGAACGGTTGTGTTAAGTTGTTGCTTTTTAATAAGGTTGGGGATCTGGTTTATTGTCTGAAGAGGATGAATCAGATGATTATCAGGTAAATTCTCCAGCAGCACTTCCCTTCAGTCACCACAAACGTTCATGAAGGACTGATTTCACTCCAGAGAGGAAACCCTGCTACTGCAAATGTGTTCAAGAGCTGAGGAGCCTTAAATTAGAGGTGGAAAAAAAAACACCCACGCTCCGGCTATAAGCTTTCATCCACAGCTCATGGAAGAGCTGCAAAAACTCGTCAGTGATCTTGTTATTTCCCCTTCGTTACGCTCAGTCTGTGCTTCAGAACGATACGGCATGAATGTTTTCAGTCCATGTATTTTCAAAACAAAAGTGACAACTGGTAAATTTTTTAAACCAAGTTTTCTTTCCTTTCAATCTTTAGGATGAGGGTGTGGTCATGGGAGCAGTTTGGGGAGACGGGTGTGGTCCTCCTTGGCTTCCTGACGCTGGTGGTGTCCATGGGTAATCTGTCCTCCAGAGGCTTACAGGTACACAACAAAGTCACACCTCGTCACAAAATCACTGAGAAAACAAGCTGAGAACAGCCGGATTCAGTAAACAGAAAGTGCTAGTTCTGGTTAGTGTTTAAAAACCTGCTGTGGAGTCCACCAAGAAATGTTTATAATCTGCCTCATGAACTCAGCTGTCTTATCAGAAAAAATGTGTTTTATTTGCTACTATAATCTCACATTTTTATAGTTTGTCGTCATCGATGGGATTAAACTAGATACCACATAGTGGCATATATAAACCCCGGTCCCGAAGTCACCAGAACAGATTTATTGTTTTGGGTGGGGTCCAGAGGGTGTGGGGTCGGGGGCCCCCGATGTATATTTTCATCAAATCTGAAGCTCCTATGTTCAATAGTTTTTGAGTTTTAAGCATTTTTGCATGTTCAGACACCCCCTCTTTGGATGGAGCCTCCCTCCTCAAATATGGGGTGTATTGTAAAACTGTTGGCTGGCGCAGTGTAGGTCGGACACATCTACATTCCTGCCAAATTTCATGTTGACAGGTGCAGCCGTTTCCGTGCTACGACTGACCAAAAATCACTGAGAAAAATTTTAATAAACAGCACGAAAATAATTTGATCCTCACTTCGAGTACGGGGGGGGTGGGGGGGGGTGTTAGTTGATTATCTGATTATTAGTGTTAGGAGCCACTGAACACATCATTACAAACACTTAATTAAGAAAATAGAAACAAAATAAAAAACCAATCTGATTTAAAATCGAGGATTTGTAAAACAATGTACTAAAACTGTTGTAAACATTTAGAGTTTGAGATGTTTTTGATGGTGACAATCTTCTCCAAACACTGCAGACATCCACACAGGGCAACAAAACAACTTTTTATTATGTGATTGTGAACCCATCTTCCAAATGACCACAAGTCTCTCTGTAGCTCTGTGATTGGATGAATGAAGCCACTGAAAACAGATGTAGTTATTACACTGTGAAGCAGTCGTTGGCTACATCTAAATATAAAGTTCATTAAAAGAGAAAATGTAATTAATTTGAACTAGATTAAATATTTAATCATCAGAAGTTAAAAGGGTTAAAAGCCAAAATATGGCACTGTTGTAGTTTAATCTTAAATTCATCCGTCAGTTCATTAATCCTGACATTTTTTCCTCTCCTCTCACGTGCCCGTCGCTCCGTCCCACGTCCCGTCTGCCCGGTGTTTGTGGAGTTTCGCTCCCAGCTGCTCTGACTCGCACCTTTACAAGGAGCTCAGTGCACATTCCAGCGGTCACTCCGATGAGCCCGTCTGAATAAATGGACGCAGAGTTAATGCTGTTAATCCACATCAGGAATGTGGGACATGCTGAACGTCTTCACACACCGGAGCCTCAGCACAAAACACCGTGACGCTCATTTACGCACGCTCCTCTGACTGTCCAACAATCATACAGCTGCTGTGGTCACTGTCAGTCACACAACAACAGCTTCTGGCCCTGTTCACACACCGTCAGTTCTTTACTACTTCGATTTAGAACGTAGAAGTAGAAATAAAAATTGTGACAACTGCTTTAAAACTTAGTTTAAACTTGGGCTGTGTAATGGCAAGAATTTGGTGATACGATACATATCATGACAGAGGGGTCACGATACGATATATCCCGATATATTGCGATTTTTTTTGTCCAAAAATTCTATTAATTAAAAACCTCTTACTGGGAAAAAAAAAAGCTAATTTTTACTTACAATGCTAATGCTATATTTACTCTCTGGCGCTCAAGAGGTAGAGGAGCCAAATGTCTGGCTCACTGCTGCCAACTAGTGGTCAGAGGCTGAACTACAACATAAAAATGAACGGCTGGCAGGAAAGTTGACATTTTAAACCTTAATAAAAAATTGATACAGGGCTTTAGAATATCAATACAGTATCGGGAAATGAAATATCGCGATATTTCAGTGTATCGATATTTTCTTACACCCCTAGTTAAAACATGTTCTTTTCTAAGTTGTCTGTTATGTTTGGAAACTTCTCGAGTCTAGGAGCCATTTTTCCTCAATTAATCACATGTCAGAGTTAAATCAGGTTGATATTTTATTACATTCTTACTGGATATTAAGTTTTTAAAACAGTAATTCACATTTTAAGCAGAGTTTTTTTTTTTTTTTTACAATCACAGCCTATTCTTTTGTGCAAAACTGTATTTTTGGTAGTACACATCATTTTGTTGCCCCCCTTGGCAGCTGTCCCTGTTTTTATTTATTTGTTTTAATCTGCTGGCGTCCATGTTTTAAATAAAAAACAGACAGACTTGGACCAGATTTTGTAATAATAATTATTAATCATCATCAGGCTTTAAAATCTGAACATTTTACTCTGATGTTTTCTGTCAAAGCTGAACTCTGAAGATTTTACATTAGATGGGTTGGGGACCGTTTTGTAATATTTGTTTTATAAATATAAATAAAGTGAGGCTATTTTGAAAATTCAACATTTTTGAGCTTTATGTCTTGTTATATTATTCCCTTATCAAAATCATTCCCAGAGTGTTGCTTTGACTCATTCATGCATGTTTGAGAAATCCTTGAACCTTCTGCAGTAACCATGTGGAGCTGCCTAAACACTTCCTGGTACAAAGCTCCGCCTATTTGTACAAAACTCCTCCAACAAGACAGCCGAGCTCCCATCCCTCAGAGCACCCCTCTTCGAAGCATTGATGTAAAGACATGCTGAAATGGGAGTGTCAGAAACAGTAGGAGGTTCTTAGAAACAGATAACTTTATCTCAGCTCACTGAGACATCAACTTCAGCTGTAAAATAATAAAAATCCTTCCTGTGAAAACAGTCAAACACACATGAAATGTACGAAAATAAGTGGAAAAATTAGCCAAATCTTTTAAAAATTACACTCAGAAATCCCCGTTAGTGAAAAGAATTTAACAAATTCTGTCTGCTTCAAAGTAAAACACAAAAAATGAGCAACTGTTTCTGCCTTAAATGTTCTTGTCACGTTCTGCGTGTGTTTATTTGTGTGTTTATTTGTGTGTTTATTTGTGTGTAAGGGTGCACAGGAGGACGGCACGGCCTCCAACAGTCTCGAAGAGGAGCTGGAGGTGACCACCTACTGGTGGGGCGAGTGGGCCAAATGGACAGCCTGCACACGGACCTGCGGAGGGGGGGTGATGTCCCAGGAGAGACACTGCCTCAAGCAGAGGTCAGTTAATGTACAGCTATGTAAAAATAAAAATAATAATCTGTATTTTACCAGTTGAGAGTCAGTTCTCAGTTACTGTGATGAGCAACACAAACAGACATGAAACTGCAGATTAAAAAAAAACAGTCAGCATGAATCAACATTTTTACAACTTATTAGAAAAAAGCATTGGGAAAAATAAAAACAGTGACAAAGTTTTGTAAAACTGTATTAAATGAATGTACTGGGTTAAATGGTTAGATGGGTTAAATGCAGAGACTGAATTTCCCCTCTGCGGGACGATAAAGGAACATCTTTTTTCTTTTTTTTTACTGAAAGACATCATGACAGCTTTGTCCTTCATCAGAGTTAAACAACAAAAAACTGAAGCGTCTATGTTGAATAGTTTCTGAGTTATTGTATGTCCAGTCACCCTTTTTTAGATGGAGCCCCCTCCTCAAATATGCGGTCTATCATAAAACCGTTGGCTGGTGCAGTGTAGGTCAGAAAAATCACTGAAATAAACAAACAAACACATAAATAAATAAGTAAATAAATAAATAAATGAATAAACAGCTTTGCGTGCAGGCGTGATAATAAAACAGCTAAACATATGTGACCCATCACATCGAAATGAGGATTAAGTCTAAAAGTTGTGTGTTGAGAAACAGGCAGATATAGCGTTTGGATTAAAACGTTTGCAAAAATTGCATTTTTTCAAAATATACCACATAAATGTGTTATCAGTGTATCATGTCAATGAACTGTCTGAAACATTATCCTAAAAAAAACTTTTTGCAGCACCTTTTTTAGCACTAGCAACCAAAAACCTGATTTTGAGGAAAAACGCCTTAAAATGTTGAGATTTTTCCCTGTCAGATATCAAAGCTTTTGTTTCTTTCCAGCTAGGAAATCTCAATATTCAAATAATATTTGAGGTTTCTTTTTTTAAAATGACATAAAATATTCTCATTAAAATTACATAAAATTAGGATTTAGACCAAATAGTTATATACTGTATTATTGTAACCAACAAGACAAATTAAATAATATCTCTGGATATACTGTTGATATTAAGATGATCTACGTATCAAAATGTAGCTTTTAAAGCCAGGAATCTGAAAACGGGATTAGGTAATTTTGACCAAATTTGACTTAATCCTCATTTTTGATGTGATGGGTCACATTTAAGAGTAATATCTTGGTAAAAATCATTAAAGCTGCATTTTTCACTCCATCCTGATGTTTGATTTGATGTTAAGCATTAATGTGTGGTTTCTTTTTTCCGTTCCCAGGAAAAAAGTATCTGCTGGGAAGGACAACATGACGTGCACAGGAACGGCCAAGAAATATCATCTGTGCAACACCAAAGTGAGTCACTTTATTTCACAGCTTCATCCACACAGCTGGCTGACAGCAGAGGGCTGTGGTTTTTAGTGTTGGAAATCTTCTGCAGTCACAGGAAAAAGAAAACATCAGATAAAGGAAGTTATTTGTTCAACAAGCTGTGAAACCATATCTTAGGAGGAGTAAAAACAATTAAATGCTCTGTTCATCTCTGTTGAACAGGAATGTCCTGCCGCTGGGAGGAGCTTCAGAGAGGAGCAGTGTTGGTCCTTCAACTCGCAGCTTTACAGTGGGCGGAGCTACCAGTGGAAACCTCTCTATCCTGGTGAGAACGAAGGTTTAACTTTAAAAGCTTCATCCTAATCAGCAATCAGTCAGATGTCATGTGTATCCAGGGGAGGAGCTAGAGGGGTGGCCGGGGTGGCAGGTGCCTCCCCTCAGACACGTGATTGGCCACCCCCAGGTGCCACCGCCAAAGGATGGGGGTGTATCAGTGTGTGTATCACACTTTTCCATGAAGTGAATACAGATTATGTGAAGAAAAGCAAACAAAAGATAAAATTTCCCAGCCAGCACACGTTAAGTTGCTTTTACAACCTAGAAATGTTTATTTTGATGAAAAAGACAATTTAAATATAAGTTGTGGTGCATAAATGGACATAAACAGATAAATCTAAATGTAACTAAACTTTATTTTAAAATAAATGATTTAGTTTAATGTTTGCTGCACCGACCCAGACTTGCCTGCTCATATATGTATTTTTGTTTTTAGATGATTACGTTCACATCTCCAGTAACCCCTGCGACCTTCACTGCACCACCACCGACGGCCACAGGCAGCTCATGGTGACGGCGCGAGACGGCACTTCCTGCAAGTACAGCAGCTACCGCGGCGTCTGCGTGGACGGGACGTGTGAGGTCAGTCTGGATGTTCAGGACTTACTGTACCTCCAGTTTTTAAACTGTTTACTGGGTTTTATCCCCCACCATCATAGCGTCACCAACTGTTAACTGTTTCGCCTTTTAACTTCTTTAGATGAAATTTAATTTATAAATACAATTTTGTTTTTCTGCATCCCACAGAGCAAAAATAATGACGAGAACTGAGTGTTCTCCACTGATGTTATTTTAAAAAATTTATTTAAACAGGAAAAAGAAAGGAAATTAGTGTTAGGTAGATTATTTCTTTATTGTTCTTGGCAACAAATCACATACTGTTGGAAAGCCTGTTGGATTCTCTTATAAATGGTGCCACATTTGTAAGGAACATGCATTTGTGAATATGTGGGTTGTGTACATGAAAAAAGTACCAAAGCTTCTCTATGAAACAGTTTATATTGCTGTTATTGCCTCCTATTTTGATCTTCTGGTGCCCCCAGTGCTGCAAATAGGATTTATATGCTAGAAGTATTGTTACAATTAAAAAAATTAATCAACCAAACACTAATTTTCTAACTTTTTGTGCTAGGTTTATGATTTTAAAACTATTTCTCAGCAGCAACATTGATGTATCAGCACTGCATCTGTTTCTTTGTTTTAAATTATTCCCAGAAACTTTGGACCAGTGAAGCTTTTATGTCACCAGTTAAACCCTAACCCCGTATTAACAAATTAAATTAAATAACTTCATTTCAAATGGTTTGCAAAGAAATTAAAGTCAAGTGCATAAAAGATTTTTATTGATTTATTTTTTAAATAAGCATTTTCAATGACTTTATTTGGTTTTGTACTTATTTATGTCTGAATTTTTTGTCTTTGTTTCGACCTCCCCCCTCCTCCGGACTTCAGTTTACACTTTTCTTTGTGTTTCTGCGTTGACGTTCTGCTTTATTGCTCAGCCAATAGGATGTGACGGCGTGCTGTTCTCCTCCAACACGTTGGATAAGTGTGGCGTTTGTCAGGGCGACGGCAGCAGCTGCAGCAGAGTCACTGGAAACTTCCGCCGTGGAGCCACGACTCTGGGTGAGCCTCCGTTTTCCACAGCCAGCATCCAGCTGAAGACATGGGTTAATGGGACAAATCCACCCATCTGGTGTCTTTACCTGCTTCATGAGGAGCTGGAGTCTGTTTCCAGCTCTGTGAGAGAGGCGGGGGACAAACTGGACACGTCTGCTGTCCATCACAGAGACACTTAGAGACAGTTAGAGTGAAGAAATAATCCAACATGGTTTAATCTGTGGAGGAAACACATTGGGCCTCGTGCAAGAACCGTTCGTACGCACAGATTTGTTCTTAAGTTGTGCGTACGAGTGATTTAGGAGAATTTGTGGCATTCACCAATGTTTTCATATTCTAAGATTTTTTTCAGATACGAACAAAATTCAGGAGTGGTCCAGACCTGTCGTATATTTTACGAGCAGTCAGTCTGCTGTTATCCAGACGGGTTTTCTTCACTAATAACTTTATATTTCGTTAGTTTGAAGATATTTTGAGTTGAAAATAAATCACACTCCATAATTATGTTGACAATAGGCTATTCTGCTTGAATTAGAGTTATAATTTTAATGTAATTGTAATGTAATAATTTAGACTAACAATACAAATTCTACGTCCGGCCGGCTTATCCAGGATCGGGTCGTAGGGGCAGCAGCAGAGAGACCCTGCTCTCCCCAGCGACACCTTCCAGCTCGTCCTGGGGAGCTCCGAGACGTTCCCAGGCCAGAGGGGATACATAATCCCTCCAGCGAGTCCTGGATTTTCTCCAAAGTGCCAGACTTATTTTGAAAATATTTTAAAATGCTTATTTCAGAACCGCAACTGAGACCACCTGCGACCGCGCCAGGTCCGTCTCTGACAGACGGACTTCAATCTCTGAACTTGTAAAGTTTTTCTTTTTAGTTTTCGCTGTCATTTTTCATGAATGGACACTTCCTGATATCTGAGGCAGGAAACATAGCCTTGTATGGTGTTTTTGGGGTGGTAATTATGCTAATCTCCTCTCGCGTGCACGAGCAGCTGGATAGGAACAGGTGGAATTTACGCAGCTCATTTACACACTTTTCCTGAAGACAGAAGAGTTTGTTGAATCTGACGTGACATATTCATACGAACCCTTTGTACGAACAAAAGTAAGAGAAATTTAGGAGAAGAATATGTTCTTGCATGAGGCCAAATCCTACTAAATCTAAAGAAATTATTTGTGCAACAGGTTATTTTACTTTTAACTAAAGAGCAATTTGTGAACAAATATTTGGTGAAATAATGATTATTTGTTAGTTTTGTTGCCAGTTTTTGTTATGATCTTATTGAGCTGCTTGGATGCAAAGGAATTTCAGATTTATATTTTATGTTTCTGATGAGTGTCTGTTTCCTGCTGTTCAGGTTACTCCTTCATCACACAAATCCCTGAAGGATCTTGGGACATCCAGATCATCGAGAGAAAAAAATCAGCTGATGTCCTCGGTGCGTTCTATCATCATCATCATCATGATGGTCTAAATTACACAACGTAAAGCAGCTAATCTGTTGTTCCTGTTTTGTTCTTTTTGCTCCTCAGCTGTGACTGACCAGGCAGGGAATTTCTTCTTTAACGGTGCCTACAAGCTGGACAGTCCCCAGAACTTCCACGCAGCCGGAACGGTTTTCAAATACCGTCGGCCCATGGATGTTTACGAGACCGGCATCGAATACATCGTCGCCAAAGGCCCCATTGACCAGGCCATAAATATCCTGGTAAACTAATGCTCCATTTCTCTGCATCACTAACCTTTTAATCTGCTGAGGATGAACTGAGTGTTTAAATAATAGTTTTGAAGGGGAAACGGAGCTTTCATGGTTGTATAAAAGTATTGTTACATGACCTCAAAGCAAGTAAAAGACAAATGGTTAAAGGATGAATACAATATGTTTATTGTATAGAAAATTCACATTTCGGTTCGGTTTGATACTTTAGTCTCATGGTTTGATACTTTTTTCGATAAAAAGAGAAATTTCCATGCCCTTTTTAACTTGTAATTTATTTAAATTAATTATGAAAATTTGTTTAACCTCAAAAGTACAGTTTTTAAATTAAATGTTGCTGAAACAGCAAGTTTCTCAGTGGATCTGCACTCAAAAATGCAGCCTAGGTGGAGCAGTCGAGCACAGATCCACTGATCCTTCAACACAGAGCATCTTCAGAAGACAAGTTGATAAAGTAAATTTTAAAAATCTGTATTGTTCGATACAAGTGTGTATATAATATGACAGGAAACAAATACAAATAGGTGATTTTTAGAAAGAAAAACAGCTGGACTCTAGAGCTTAAGTGTCAGGTTGTTTTATTATATTTATTAATTTATTCTAATCGTTTATTTAAGAAAACTTTAGTTTAAACCACAAAATACTGTAAATTCCTGTTTTTCACCATGATAATTACTTACTTGATATACTTGTTATACCTCTTAATGTGCTACTAAACTGGCAGATCTTCACAAAAAAAACTTCAGTTTTCTATCATAAAAGTTGTAAAAGTTGTAAATGTAAAATTTGAAGCCAAAAATAAAAAAAAATAAAAATTTAACAGGTAAAATTGACAATACCAAGGCTTTATTCCATTAAATAAATGTGCCAGAATGAATTCACTTTCTTAAGTTCAAGAAAATTGCTTTTTTTCCAAGTTAGAAATGAAAAAACTATCGAATAATTTCAGGTGTGGAACCAGAACGGCCGGACCCCCTACATCACCTACGAGTACACGGTCCTCAGAGACTCGCTGCCTCCTGTCCCGCCTCCTCCGGTCTACACCGGGTCAGACTCCTCAGCCGGGGAGGTGTCCGTGGAGGAGGGCGGCCCGCTGGCCCCCAACAGCAGCATCTACGAGCGGCAGGTTTCCGGGGGCCCGCTGGAAACGAGCGCCGCAGACGGGCAGAAGGGCCAGGAGACGAACGAGGTGTACGAAGAGACGGCGGCCATCGACTGTGACCAGGACAAAGCAGCTGCCCCCAAGTTTACAGGTGAAACAGATAGACGCTCAAATTATAACAGGAGCAATCATTTACAAATCATTTAAACTCGCCAGACTTGTTTTTAAAAGACTGTGTGTCAGAAAGTTGAATAATTTACTGTTTTATGTGGCACAAGGCAGCATTTAAAAAGTCATTTAGTACCACTTTACAATAAGGCTCCCCTGATATGACTTATAAATAGTTTATAAATAGGTTATTAATTCATCTGTAAACACTTTATAAATCGTTTATAAGTGTTTATTATTCATTAATTAAGGACAGGGAAGAGGAAAAAAACTGTTCGATTTTTTGCCAAATAGTGAGCCAATTGTGTTCATGTATACATCACATCTAAAGGTGCTTATTAAACATTTCAGACTAGTTTACTACCTTGTAAGCACAATAATCTATTGAAAAAACATATTTTATTGTACTTTATTACCACATTATACATATCCACTGTAATCAAAGGGATCCTTATTGTAAAGTGTTGAACAGTATAATAATAATTATGTCATATCAGAGCCTTATAAATTGTATACTGTTTTACACTTTACAATAAGGCACCTTTATGGCAGTGTTTCCCAACGTTGGTGTCGGGACCCAAAGTGGGGTCCTGAAACATCAAGGTGGAATCCTGAAAAGATTTTCTGAATTAATTACATTTTTGTCCTAGTTATTAAAAAGGAGTTAGGTTAGTATTTAAAATGGATAAATTGTTACTATGCCCATGTTTTGTTGACCTGATACAAATGTTTATCATCCAAAAGTAGTTGGGGGCACAGGTCTCTGCTACTGTTATTTTGTGGGTCAAAAGCTGAAAAGTTTGGGAACCACTGCACTTTGGTTCCCAAGGTTGGGCTTGGG